>NW_022589706.1:91895061-92036442 GCF_004348235.1 Phoca vitulina
AAGGAAGGAAGGAAGGAAGGAAGGAAGGAAGGAAGGAAGGAAAGAAGGAAGGAAGGAATCAAAGAACCAAACAAATACAAAACATTAACAAATCACAAAGAAAGACAACAAGAGAGAAAGCAAGGATCAAAGGAACTACAAAAGAGCCAGAAAATAATTATTGAAATCAGGTAATACTAAGTTCTTACCTATCAATAATTACTTTAAATATAAATGGATTAAATTATTCAATCAAAAGACAGAGTAGCTAAATAGATTTTTTTAAAAGTACCTAATAATGTGCTTCCTACAAGTGACTCACTTTAGCTTTAAGAATACATTGTTTAGATTTATTCCTACGTAGGTATCTTTTGGTTTTGGGTGCAACTGTAAATGGGATCGACTCCTTAATTTCTCTTTCTTCTGTCTTGTTGGTGGTGTATAGAAATGCAACTGATTTCTGTGCATTGATTTTATATCCTGCCACTTTACTGAATTCCTGTATGAGTTCTAGCAGTTTTGGGGTGGAGTCTTTGGGGTTTTCCACATAAAGTAGCATGTCACCTGCAAAGAGTGAGAGTTTGACTTCTTCTTTGCCAATTTGGATGCTTTTTATTTCTTTTTGTTGTCTGATTGCTGTGGTTAGGACTTCCAGTACTATGTTGAATAGCAGTGGTGAGAGTGGACATCCCTGCTGTGTTCCTGACCTTAGGGGGAAAGCTCTCAGTTTTTCCCCATTGAGAATGATATTCGCTGTGGGTTTTTCATAGATGGCTTTTATGATATTGAGGTATGTATCCTCTATCCCTACACTCTGAAGAGTTTTAATCAAGAAAGGATGCTAACCAAAGAAGCAAAGAACCTGTACTCAGAAAATTATAAAATACTCATGAAAGAAATTGAGGAAGACACAAAGAAATGGAAAAATGTTCCATGCTCATGGATTGGAAGAACAAATACTGTGAAGATGTCAATGCTACCTAGAGCAATCTATACATTTAATGCAATCCCTATCAAAAGACCATCCACTTTTTTCAAAGAAATGGAACAAATAACCCTAAAATTTGTATGGAACCAGAAAAGACCCCAAATAGCCAGAGGAATGATGAAAAAGAAAAGCAAAGCTGCTGACATCACAATTCCGGACTTCAAGCTCTATTACAAAGCTGTCATCATCAAGACAGTATGGTACTGCCATAAAAACAGACATATAGATCAATGGAACAGAATACAGAGCCCAGAAATGGACCCTCAACTCTATGGTCAACTCACCTTCGACAAAGCAGGAAAGAATGTCCAGTGGAAAAAAGACAGTCTCTTCAACAAATGGTGTTGGGCAAATTGGACAGCCACATGCAGAAGAATGAAACTGGACCATTTCCTTACACCACACACAAAATGGTTGAAAGACCTAAATGTGAGACAGGAGTCCATCAAAATCCTAAAGGAGAACACAGGCAGCAACCTCTTCGACCTCAGCCGCAGCAACTTCTTCCTAGAAACATCGCCAAAGGCAAGGGAAGCAAGGGCAAAAATGAACTATTGGGACTTCATCAAGATAAAAAGCTTTTGCACAGCAAAAGAAACAGTCAACAAACCCAAAAGACAACCGACAGAATGGGAGAAGATATTTGCAAATGACATATCAGATAAAGGGTTAGTATCCAAAATCTATAAAGAACTTATCAAACTCAGCACCCAAAGAACAAATGATCCAATCAAGAAATGGGCAGAAGACATGAACAGACATTTTTCCAAAGAAGACATCCAAATGGCCAACAGACACATGAAAAAGTGCTCAACATCGCTTGGCATCAGGGAAATCAAAATCAAAACCTCAATGAGATACCACCTCACACCAGTCAGAATGGCTAAAATTAACAAGTCAGGAAACAACAGATGTTGCCGAGGATGCAGAGAAAGGGGAACCCTCCTACACTGTTGATGGGAATGCAAGCTGGTGCAGCCACTCTGGAAAACAGTATGGAGGTTCCTCAAAAGTAGAAAATAGGTCTACCATACGACCCAGCAATTGCACTACTGGGTATTTACCCCAAAGATACAAATGTAGTGATCCGAAGGTGTACGTGCACCCTGATGTTTATAGCAGCAATGTCCACAATAGCCAAACTATGGAAAGAGCCAAGATGTCCATCGACAGATGAATGGATAAAGAAGAGGTGGTATGTATGTATACACACACACACACACACACACACACACACACACACACACACACAATGGAATATTATGCAGCCATCAAAAGGAATGAGATCTTGCCATTTGCAACGACATGGATGGAACTGGAGGGTATTATGCTGGGTGAAATAAGTCAATCAGAGAAAGACATGTATCATATGACCTCACTGATATGAGGAATTCTTAATCTCAGGAAACAAACTGAGGGGTTGCTGGAATGGTGGGGGGTGGGAGGCATGGGGTGGCTGGGTGATAGACATTGGGGAGGGTATGTGCTATGGTGAGCACTGTGAATTGTGTAAGACTGATGAATCACAGACCTGTGCCTCTGAAACAAATAATACATTATATGTTAAAAAAAAAAAAGAAGAAGAAGAAGATAGGAGGAAGGGAAAAATGAAGGGGAGAAATTGGAGGGGGAGACGAACCATGAGAGACTATTGACTCTGAGAAACAAACTGAGGGTTCTAGAGGGGTGGGGTGTGGGAGGATGGGTTAGCCTGGTGATGGGCATTAAAGAGGACACGTACTGAATGGAACACTGGGTGTTATACTCAAACAATGAATCATGGAACACTACATCATAAATAAATAAATAAAAATAAATAAATAATAAATAAATAAATAAATGGGGCAGGGGAGAATACATTGTTTACATTTGCATCCAGCTTGATAGCACACCCAGATGGGAACAGGGTCTGGACACAGTAGCTGGCCTGCTGCTTCAGTGAGACCCAGGGCCCTCTTTCATACCAGGCCCACACCACTTCAGCTCTAGATGGCTTGTTAGGGTACCCTTCACACAGAGCACTTTAGGACCTCTTGGCTCATACCTGCTTTGGCTCCAGATGCTCCACAAGGCACACCCTTGTGTGGAGAGCCCTAGAAACCCCCCAGTCTGCACCTTGCCTTGGTTCTAGCCACCCCACCATCATTCCTCCTGCATGGAGCACATCAGAACCCTCCAGCCTGTACCAAATACAGCTCCAATTGCCCCATCAAAACACTCCCTGCACTGAATACCTCAGGACATTCTAGCTTACACCCACTTCAGCTTTAGCTGTATTGTCAAGATGCCATGTACACAGAAAGCCCTGGGACTCCCCCTGCTTACAGACTAAAAATGAAAGGGTGGAAAAATGTATTCCAGCTAACAGAAGTAGAAAAAGTCAGAGTAGCAATACTTATATCAGATAAACTTTAAAACAAATAGTAACAAGAGAAAAAAAAAGAGCATTACATAATGATAGAGGAGAATCCAGTAAGAGGATATAAAATTGTAAATATCTATACACCCAACATAGGAGTACCTAAATACATAAAGCAAGTATCAGCATACCTAAAGGGAGAAATAGTAATACAATAATAGTAGGGGACTTCACCAATCCACTTACATCAATGGATGGATCATCCAGACAGAAAATCAATAAAGAAACAGTGTCTTTGAATAACATTAGGTCAGATAGGCTTAACAGATATATACACAATATTTCATCCAAAAACAACCAAATACACATTCTTTTCAAGTGCACATGGAACATTCTCCAGGATAGATCACATGTTAGGCCACAAATCAAGTCCCAATTAATTTAGGAATATTAAAATCATCTCATGAATTTTTTGACAAAAACAGTATAAAATGCAAAATCAATCACAAAAGTTTTTGGAAAAACCCTACAAATATATGAAGGCTAACCAACATGCTACTAAACATTTATAACACACACAATAGAATATTAGCCATAAGAAGGAAATCCTGACATTTGTGACAGCAGGGACAAATCTGGAGGACATTATTCTGAATGAAATAAGCCAGACACAGAAAGATAAATACTCTATAATCTCACTTATATGTGGAATCTAAAAAAAAAAAAAATTGAACTTATAGAACCAGATAGAACAATGACTGCCAAGGACTAAATGAGGAAATGGGGAGATGTTGGCAAAAAGGTACAATCTTTCAGTTTTAAGTTGAATAAGTTTATCTGGGGATCTAACACACATCATGGTGAGGATAGTCAACAATATTATAGTATATATTTCAAAGTTGCTGAAAGAATATATCTTAAGTGTTCTTATCACAGAATGAAATAATAATTATGTGATGTGATACAGGTTTCAACTAATGCTAAGTAATCATATTGCAATATATAAATCAAATCAACACGTTGCATAACCTAAAGTTGGTGGCTATAGTTAATAATACTGTATTGTATACCTGAATCTGCTAAGAAGGAAGATCTTGTGTTTTTACACCACACAGACACACAGACACACATACACTCAAACACACGCAAGTAACTATGTAAGGGGATAGATGTGTTGATTAACTTGATGGTGGTAACTGTTTCACAATGTACATGTATATTAAATCATCATATTTTATACCTTATACATTTTTAAAAGCCTAATTAATACCATGTTTCCTTCCAGATAACTCCTCACTGGCCATCTCCTCACTTGTCTATAGGACATTTCTAATGATGTACCTGCAGATGGATAAAACCCTACTTAATAGTTACAGACTGAACTATTTTTCACCTCCATAGCCACAAAAACAGTTCTGCCTCCTAGATCCCACATTGTATAGAATGCTGCCTCTCTCTGACCATTTGCTCATTCTTGAAATCTGAGAGTTAAAGTTGACTCCTTTCCTTAAGCACTTCCCCTAAGCAATCAACTACCAAATCTCCTTTTAAATGCCTTTCAAATACAAACTATTCTATCTTTACTACTAGAGTTTAGGAAGTCACCCCTTGGTCTCTAACTGGTTTCCCTGCCAGCAGGCTATCCCTTCCTCCCTAACCATTCAGAACCCAAAAGCCAGATGAACCTCTTAAAAATAAATTGTAATATTTTTATGTCATTTCTTCTATATTTCCCCATTGCCCAAATAATAAAGTCTAAAATTCCATCCAAATCTTGTTAATCCTTCTGTGGCTCTGATCTCCCTTATTGCCTGCCATTCCACACTTTTAATCCATGTTCCAGGTATGTTAAGCTTTCATATCCCTGCATTTTTCCTCAGACTTTAAGATCAAAACTTTTCTCTTCCCCATTCCACTTAATCCAGGTTCCTTCTAACTGTCAGTCAGATTCCAGCTGAAATAACATTCCTTCAGGTATTCTCATATCAATATGCTTACTTTTCACAGTCACTGTATTTTTCTCTTAATTGCATTTGCCACACTTCACTTCTATGATGTGTTTAGTTGTTTGTAACCCCTACTAGATTATTTAGTGGAGGAATGAGAATCTCTTTTTGATTTACCCATGTATTTTATAATAGCTGGCACAAAGAAACATTCTATTATTTAGTGGAGGAATGAGAATCTCTTTTTGATTTACCCATGTATTTTATAATAGTTGGCACAAAGAAATATTCAATAATTTTTTTAAGATTTTATTTATTTATTTGACACAGGGAGTGGGGGAGAGAGCAAGCACAAGCAGGGGGAGTGGCAGGCAGAGGGAGAAGCAGGCTCCCCACTGAGAAGGAGCCCAACGTGGGGCTCAATCCCAGCACCCTGGGATCACGACCTGAGCCAAAGGCAGCTGCTTAACCAACAGAGCCACCCAAGTGCCCCTCAATAAATCTTTTTGAATATATAAGTGAAAACAAGATGATATAACTTTGTGCTTGGATATATGTTCATAAATGAGTGTGTATATGTGCATATGGAGGCATAGATAAATATACCTTTAGGTAGGTTCAACACAAACACTATAAATAGAACATTATTTGCGCTCAAAAACTAATATAAAAGGAACAGAGTAAGAAATGAAGTAACAATGTAAAGTTATATGATGAGGCTATACACATTTCCAAACACACTATATTTCAGTAGAGTAAGCAAATTCTCAAGTAGAAAAACAAAGCGAGAAAGAAGACCAAATTCACCAACCTGCTATTCTAAACATTAATAGCATATTTTTTATAGTAGAGAAAAATCTTTTATTTTCTCTGGTTTTTTTTCCCAGCTAAATCTGGAAAGTACTTTAATGATCTGGTAGAACAGATTTTAAAAGTATAAAAGATTGTTTTCAGATCAAATATATTCTGCATTTTAAATGGACCATTGTTAGGTTTTCTAATTCAGTAAGACATTTTTATTTACCTTGGAAATTCAACAAATTTTAAGTGTTCTTTGACAACAGTTTCACTAGATTCAATGACTATGCATCTTTACTATAAACACAAAAAGAGAATTTGAATCTATTTTAGGGCCATAAAATATTGTTAAAGACTCTTCTGACAATGTGAAGATTGGGGAAGAGATTTTATAAAATATCATTTTTAGGCTTAATGAAAAGCTTCTTTTAAAGTTCTACTCTCTATGCACACACATAGGCACACATAAATACGTATACATTACAACTTGTTTTTCATGAGGTTTTATTTATATATAGCAGCCAGGATCAAACAGTATAAAGAAGTATAATGACAGATAGCTGATACTCAGTTACAAAAGTTTTATCAGTTTTATTAGTCAAAACAAAGCCATTAACAGTATTAAGGGAACAAGGTGTTTACCATAGAAATGAAAACTTAACAAAAATGTGGCTAAGTTAGGATAAGACAGGTTTCATAGCAGGAAGTCAGAGTCAGAAAAAATCACTAACCACAATAGTGAAGGAATGGTGTGAGTGGGGGCTTAACAGTTTATGGGAAAATCTCCAAAGCTATGGGTATCTGGTAGTCCAGTGTATCCATGAAGGGTTTCATGATGTGGTCTGAGAAAGCGGCTATCTTTGAGGAAACCTCAGTGTAATATTAGATGGTCGGCTGGCATGGCCATCAGATGGTGGGGCCAGTCATCAGGAAGACAAGGTAGAAGCTCAAGTCCTTTGAGCACATCTGCATTTATGTCACCCTGTCTGTCCATCACAATCATCTAAGAGTAACGGCTTCCTCTTCACTTTCGCCATCTAAACCTTGTATATGTTTCTGTTTTGGCCAGCTCTACCTCCAAACCTCATAGGGAAGAGCACTTGAGAAAACAGAGCTCTTAGAAGTGAGTTATTATAAGCAATTCAGAACTAAAGGATAAGCTCCACTACACTCTCCTCCCAAAAACAAAAACAAACAAACAAAAAAACTGAATGGAAAAAGTGAGAAGAATCTGGCCTTATTCTTTATGAAACAAAACTTAATTTCTGGCATACAAAGAATGATTTTATCATATAGTCATAAGAATTTTCTTAGGTTGATTTTAAATTCCAGTACTTCTTCCATAAACCACAGATAATTAATTCATTAGCCATTTTATTCATTTTTCATTCAATTATTATTTTCTTCATTTAAGAAATATTTAGTAAGCACTCATGTATCAAACATGTATAGTGGATACAAATATGAACATAAGAGCAAAATTTCTTCACACATTCAAATTACATTCTAGTGGAGAATAAAGAAACACAAATGTAAGTTAATTATAATGATGTAAAAAGAATAAAACAGGGTAAGGAGTTTGAATAAGGAAGGGGCTAATTCCTCAATCAATTAAAGAAAGCATCTCAGACAGGACATCTCATCAGAAACCCACATCGAATGAGTGAGTGAATTCTGAAGATAATGGCAAAGTGAGCACTTCATGCAAAATGAGGAGCAATACTGAAAGCATCAGAGGAAGGGATATGTTTATTGTTTTGAAAAAATAATGAAATGCTAATGTGATGGATTGCAATGAGGAAGAGAGAAACTGGAATGCAATAAAAATGGAATTAGAAAGGGCGCCTGGGTGGCTCAGTCAGCTAAGCGTCTGCCTTTGGCTCAGGTCATGATCCCAAGGTCCTAGGATGGAGCCCTGCATCGGGCTCCCTGCTCACTGGGAAGTCTGCTTCTCCCTCTCCCCCCTGCTCATTCTTTCTCTCTTTCTCTCAAATAAATAAATTTAAAAAATGGAATCAGCAAGTGATAAAGGAATTCCAAAAACAGACTGCCGGCTTTGGAGGTCATGATATGGAGTATGGAGTATGGAATGTTTTAAACAGATACATGACACTGTCATGAGTTTTATTTTAAAAGGATAAGTCTGGATACTAAGTAAAGAACAGAAAGAGACTGGGCTTGCCCAATGTAGCAGTTATGTTAGCTGGGAACCACTTAACAGTAGTTTCATTTCTGAAGAGGCTGTATAGAGCCTATTTGTTTTAGCATATGGCTCCTTATTTATTACAGCTGAATGGATCAAAACATTTGCCATAAAGACCTGGAATCAGGCATTCCAGGTTCAAAATTATTTTAAAAGACTCAACATCCAGATTTATACATAGATATCAAATAATCTGCATAATAAGGCTTTAAGGCTCTATAATCCTATTGGGTGATATTTTGGTTTCTTTATCTTAATGAGGCATCACACACTCCTTTCTTTTTTTCCTTCCAAAGAGAGAAAGTGCACAAAGAGGAGATTAGCTTATAAAAGATACAAGATATGCCACTTCTTAAGAAAAAATATTTATTTTTAATTTTAGATAATGGCAGTGAAAAAAAATGTTGTATCTCTTGCTGTTTGTCCCCTCTATGTGAAACACTAAAATAAACATTCTACAAAGCATGGTCTCTATCTTTTGCAACTTTATTCAGAATATAAGGATTAAAAATAATATTAAAATAGAACCTTAAGGTTTTTATATCTTTGTTACTCATCAATAACAGCTTAATGAATATTTCTTATATTTTAATTAGAACTTTCAGCAGGTGATTGGTTCCTGGACCTCATGAAATAATTTTCACTTTCCCACTGGCTAATTACCCAAGCTAAAATCCATCTTCTACCCTGTGATATTTCAAATATGGTGTAAATGATGAAAATGCAAGCAGTTAAAGTTATTGTCAATTCAGTTGTACTTATACTAGGCAGAATTGCATAAATTTATCATTAATTCTAGACAATAGCATTATTTTAATCTCTGCAGTTTTATGGTTTACTGATATGCTTAATTGCACAGAGGTTGGCCCTCAGTATAAATTAAACAGCCATGTTTTTTGGTTAAGACAGCCATGTTAGGGGTGCCTGGGTGGCTCAGTTGTTAAGCGACTGCCTTCGGCTCAGGTCATGATCTCAGGGTCCTGGGATCGAGCCCCGCATCGGGCTCCCTGCTTGGCGGGAAGCCTGCTTCTCCCTCTCCCACTCCCCCTGCTTGTGTTCCCTCTCTCGCTGTGTCTCTCTCTGTCAAATAAATAAATAAAATCTTTAAAAAAAAAAAGACAGCCATGTTAGTAAAATTACTAGCTTCTAAAATATCTTATCAGATTATAGTAATTTAAACTGTTTTTCAATTTACATGATCATTTCAAAATTTATTACTTTGAACTTTAAAAACTTTAAAAAGCAATATGTAACAAAGCTCTCACTTAAGCTTAAAAGAAAGTAAGCAATGCCCATTCAGAAAGTGTTTTTGATGAACAGCATTGAAAGCAACTCATTCAGAAAGTAGAGGTAGCATTCACTAATGACCTACCTCACTAAAGTTGAAATAGCAGCATAACAATACATCAAATTCCAAATGATATTTTCATCTATCTGAAAATGAAAATGTTGGATATGAGATATAAGTAAATTAAAAATAGGCAGATAGGGATAATATACCTAATCATCGTTGCATATCCTAAATTGGTTATTTTGTCAAGGTATAAAATGTGCTACACAGAAAAAAATTATCTATAAAAGTATATTAAACCAATCGTTTTAAGGTTTCCTTTGCACACACCAGTTCCAAATACTCTAATTAAACTCTCAAATGTATAGAATCCCAACAGTTCTTACAAACATATACAACACAAGCAAGGCAAAATAGAATCAACCTAGAGTACAAAGCATGTGCCAATTACCATATTAAAAATAAAACTAAATCAAAGTCAACTCCTGATATAAATGATTGCAAACAAAAATTAACTAAGCTCAATAATTTAAAATGCCATCAAATAAAGTTCATACTGCTGAAACAGAATGAAAATCTCTCCTTCTCTCTCTCTCACACACACACCCTTTTCACACCAGCCATGAAATAGTTGATTTAATCTTCTATTTTTAGAAAATAAATTGTGTGCCTAAAATAACCATTAGAAAGGTCAAAAGAAAACTGATCTACTTGCAAAACAAATCATAGCAAAGGCTTAATTTTCTTAATATATTCCTCAAATTAACAAAACATCAAAATCCAAAGAGAAAAATGGACATTGGAGAAGGACAAACAGGAATCAAAAAAGGACAAAGAAATAAAAAAATAAATAATAAATAAATAAATAAAACAAGTTCTTAAATATATGAAAAAACTTGGAGTAAGAATCACTCATGATGCTTTATTCTTCCCTGCCACCAGCGTCTCTCGTTAGCATGATAATCTTTTAAATTCTTCCAGTTTTCCTGTGTTGATATATCCTCTTTCTCTCCAATATGGGGCTTTAATAGAATCTGGTTTTATCAAAAAAAAAAAAAAAAAAAAGAATCTGGTTTTATCAAGCAAATACACTAGCCAATCAATTCACTCTCTTTGATTGTTTCAGGCTCCACCTTGGATTGCAAACCTCTTTGTCATAAGCACATGCCATTTCTCAGAAGGTGCTCTCTGCTAACCTCCCACACAGAGCTTAATTACTGTTATACTAAAGTGCCAGATCTACACTTTTCCACTCACCTAAGAACATGCTACTCTTGCTGTATCCTAACATTCTCCTCCACTTAGACTGGTAGGGGAGAGGAGAGAATTACAGGAACAGAATATCCGGGAAAGGAATTTCTGAGTTAAGGATATCTTACCCATTTTTACTCTCCCTTTTTTCTTGAGAGAAGCTGCCCAGGGAGCACCATATTCAGGTCCACTCCTTGAGAGAGAGGTTCTGTGGGAGGGAGCCCTGAGCAGTATATAGCTAGAAAATAATGAGCTTCATTCTGGGCTTCAGCATAAGGACACAGACTCCCTGCAATTATGTTTATACATAGTTCAATATCAACATTTCCAATGGTATTTGCTGAAGCTGGTGGTCTTGTTTATTAAAAGGTTCAGGAAAAATCTGACTGTGTTCCCCTCCCAAAAATTAAATATACACAAATTCTTCTCAAAAGCAAGCATATTCTAAGATAGGCAGACAGTTCTAAAATCAAAAATATATTCTCATTGTAATCCACAATACTGTTGTGATTGTTCTTTTGTCCTAAATTTTCACTCTTGCTAATTTTATACACATTAAAATGAAGGTTTCTATAAGAATTATTTCACCTGTGTAATTTTAATGCACACTTATAACCAATGAAACATATTTCTCAAGGATATAAAATTTTTCATATACTTTGTCTTCAATTTTTAAGGTGCTTTTTCCTTCCAATTTGTCAAAACAGACTATTAGTGCTAACCAAGTTATATCATATTTAAATTAATTCAGACAGCTTAACACATGAATATAGTCATATGCAAAGCACACAATAGTCAAATCAAATAGAAAAGTTAATATACAAAGTTTTATAGAAAGGAAATCACATGGAGTGCAATTTAACCTAATTGAGACTGATTTTAAACCACTTTTATTTTAAAGGTATATTTAATCTTCCAAGAATAACTTTTGTCTATATGAAATTCAGAGCCTTTTGAATATTTTTCCTTTTTCTTCTTTTTTTCTTTGCCTTCTCTTGTTATTTTAATCTACTAAGTGGATGAATTTCTGTCTGGCAAGATTTCATTATCTTCTGCTTTGATTAGAAATCATTAGAATTTGTAGTATTTTCTTTAACTCCTTTGAAAGGACTTCAATCTCTGTTGGTTTAATAAATATGCTAATACATGTTACAAGAGCTAAACTCTGAGTAAGGAGACTAGAGTAAGTTCTATTGTGGAGAAAGTATGTCATTTTACTTTATATAAGCATACATTAGAAATTTCTAAAAGGAGAGGATGTCTATAATTTTTTAATAATTCTTAAGAGTCAATAGAATAGCAGCCATTGTATTACATTTAATAATATTTAACAATTTTTATTGAGTAGATAGTGTGTGAAAAAATCTAAGACCACCACTGCGGGTATGTCAAACAAGGCACATATCCTCATGATGCTAACACCCAAAAAGTAAACAATTACAACTAAGGGTTATAACTATTCTGATGGTCAGTACTTTGAGGCAGCTTGAAGGGGATTTGAACTATGTATTTAAAGAATCAATGAATGAATGAACTTTGATAAAATGATATCTAAGGCAATTCCTTAAGATAAATGTGATTAATCCAGGTAATGTGTGTGAATATTGGGCCCAAAGAAATAATTATATCATAGTTTACCGCATTAATAATCCAATTTTATTAACCATCACTGTTTAGTTTCTGTGGGATTTTCTTATTCATATATTCTACTCATTTTTGTTTTTTTATTTTTCTTTTGCCTATTCCATAATGATTTGCTGATGTTATTATATGTAAAAGGTTATATGTATATTGGTGGAGAGCAAGAAATTGGACTCCTGAAACCTAACTGCATCTAAATCTCAACTCTTCCATGTGCAATCACTGTGACCTTGAACATGTTCTTGACGCTCCAGTTTCCTCATCCATAAAATAAACAACGGTATCAATCACACGGGGGAGATGTGATGATAAAATGAGTTAATATATAGGACGCATAGAAAAAAAATTGTACAAAGTAAGCACTTTATAATTGTTTGCTATTGTATCATTATGAATTACATACTGATGTTAGTGCAAATCTCTAACAGCTATCTAAAAGCTATCAAGCATTCATTGTGTATTTCAACAACTCCTCCATTGTGAATCTCATTTTCCCAAATTGAAACTCTATATTTCTAATTACCTTTTCCACTAGCTTGCAGACATGTGACTTAGGTTCTGCAAATTTGATGCAGCTGCATGAGACTCTGATTCATAAGTCACATCAGGAAACAAGCCAGGAATAATAGAGCACCAAAATTGCTATAGCACACAGGAGGAAAGGCAGTGAATTTATGAGGTTGGCAATAATGGTGGCCTTTGCTTTTCCAGGGATATGTCTAGAGGCATTCTGAATGGTCCAGTGTTTGACATATTGTCATAAGGTACCCTACAATACAGACTAACAAAACTAGGCTGTCGCAAACCCCTGGTAATAGAATTGTTTACTTTTATATCAAGAGGTTTGAGAAAGCACCAAAATCTGCATGTGACATGTTTCCAGGCTGACTTCAAAGCGTTCATGCTGTAAGAGCTAAAGTTCTTATGAGGGTGTCTAAAGTGAAAAAAACACGTCAGTAGGGCCTATGGCCGTTCCATGTGTGCTAAATGTGTCCCTGACCAGAACAAGTGTGGTTTTCCTTATTGAGGAGCAATAAGGAAAAAAATAATTGTGAAAGTGGTAAAGGCACAGCACAGAGTTTAAAAAGCTAAATAATAAAATGAAGCTTATTCTGAGTAATAAAACAATTTAAAAGATAAAGATAAAATAAATAATTATGAGGGCTCTTTCCATATAGCAACTGAAGCAGTAGGGTCAGTAGTATTAGTTAGTTAACCACCTAGCTCTCTGGTGTGGTCTGAGTTGTTGCTGGGAGCTTATTAATATTTCTTAATAAACACTTCCTGCTTAAACCTGTGGGGATGTAGCCTATTAGAGTGGGGAGAAAGACCAACATAATAATTGACTTCAGAGGTGATTCAGGCATCTAGCACTCAAAAAAAAAAGAAAAAAAACACTGAAATTTGAAATTGGTCATTTTATCTGATTGAGTTTGAGATCAGAAAAAAAAAATTACCATCAGAGGAGGGTTGTTGGGATGTTGGTATTCCATGGCACATAATGACAAACACTGACTTAGCTTATTACTGTGGTCACCCGGAATAAAGTGTGTTTTAAAATAAATTTTTCCTTGCACAGTGAAGGAAACCATCAACAAATCAAAAAGGCTATCTACTGAATGGGAAAATATATTTACAAATGATATAGCTGCTAAGGGGGTTAATATCTGAAATATATAAAGAACTTACACAACTAAATACCAAATAATCCAATAAAAAATAGGCAGAGGACCTGAATAGACATTTTTCCAAAGAAGACATACAGATGGCCAATAGACACATGAAAAGATGTTCAATGTCACTCATCATCAGGGAAATGCAAATCAAAACCACAATGAGATATCAACTCACACCTGTCAGAATTGCTAAAATCAAAAAGACAAGAAATACCAAGTGTTGGTGAGGACGGAGAAAAAGGAACCCTCATGTACTGTTGGTTGGAATGCAAAGTGGTGCAGCCACTGTGGGAAACAGTACAGAGAAAACTCAAAAAATTAAAAATGGAAACACTATATGATCCAGTAATTCCACTACTGGATATTTACCCAAAGAAAATGAAAACAGTAATTTGAAAAGATATATGCTCTCTGTGTTAATTGCAGCATTATCTACAATAGTTGGGATATGGAAGCCACTTAGGTGTCCATTGATAGATAAATGAGTACTACATGTGATGAAATATTACTCAGCCATAGAAATTAATAAAATCTTGTCATAAGCAACAACATGGATGGACCTAGAGAGTATGATGCTAAATTAAATTAGTCAGTCAAAAAAAGGAAAATACCATATGATTTCATTTATATATGGAATTTAAGAAACAAAACAAATTGGGGCACCTGGCTGGCTCTGTCAGTAGAGCATGTGACTCTTGATCTTGGGGTTGTGAGTTTGAGCCCCACATTGGGTGTAAAGATTACTTAAAAATAAAATCTTTAGAAAAAAAATGAACAAAGAAAAAAAGAGAGCAACAGAAAACAAATACAGGGAGCAAACTGATGGTTGACAGAGGGGAGACAGGTAGAGGGATGGATAAAACAGATAAAGAAGATCACTTATTGTGATGTGCACCAAGAAATGTATGGAATTGTTGAATCACTATATTGTACACTTAAAACTAATATAACATTTTATGTTAATTATACTTCAATTAAAAAAGCTAAAAAAGTAGTTTCTGGGTGATATTCCAAAAAACGGTAAGCCTGAAGGGGCTCAGGGATCACTATTTACATCATTTTAATGGGTATCAAAAATACCAGGGCTCTTTTGGGTTTAGACTGCTTCTAGCACTGCTGGAGAGTTTAAAAAATAATTTACCAGCTCAAAGTTTGAAATTCTTACTTCAGCCATTATCAGATAACCAAAATATTCATATGACATGCTTTTAAAATGTTTTCTGTTATTTAGCAACAGGGCTGTTTAGCAACACAGAAACTGAAGCTGTTATTACTAAATTTCACTATAGGCAGAATCCACAGCTGTGTTAGGCTTCCTTCCTCATGCATTTATTCGTTCAACAGATATCTGTAGCCAACCCTGTGAGAGGCACTCGCACAGATGCTGCACTATAGGAACTAAAGGAATCAACTCTCTGCCTTCAAGGATCTTAACATTCTATTGAGGGAGAGAGAAAACAAGCAGATATAAGATAGCAGGTGTTAATTGAAAAATAGAAACTGGTCTAAAGAAACTGGAAAATGATAGGGTAGTATTTTACAGAAAATGACTAGGGAATGCCCTGTGATAGTTTGGGCTCTTCAAAAGTGGACATCAGATGGGTCAGATGAGCGAGAGATTTATTGAGGAAAATGCCTGTGAAGGATCAAGGAGCAGAGCCAGAAAAGGAAGAATGAGATCGCAACCACCTTACATTAGACAGGAAAAAAACTGGGTATGTGGAATCTCAGACTTCAGCAGAGTTGTAAACAAATTTTGACAAGGCGGTTTGCAAGCCAAAGTCACCCATTTGAAGGTGTTTCCCATTCTACAGGAATGGGCTAGCATTAGTTACTCCCATTGTAGGCAGTTATTGACTCAGAGCAGCCCTTAGGAAGCATAGCTTTGATTCAACATGATAGTGGAACTGGCTGGGGGCATCAGTTATGCTTCCAAAAGCTGAGCACTGTATTTTCATGTCTACCGCATCCCTCTAATAAGATAGTATTAGCAAAGAGAGCCTGAAGGAAGTTAGTCACCAACTAACAAAAAAAGACCCCTGTGATAGTTTGGGTATTATTTTGTGTTCAAACTTAAGCATTTGTTAATTTAACTATCATTCATTCCTTCATATACTACTTATAGAGCTAATTGGACAAGCAGATCAATAAAGGACTAGCCCAGAAATTTTTAAAACTCAACTTTATTGTTGCTATGCTTCTACTGGCATAAGGAAACACAAAAGACAACATTCTTCCTAATGTTCTCTCACCTTTTTTTTTTTTTTAAAGATTTTATGTATTTATTTATTTGACAGAGAGAGACACAGAGAGAGAGAGAACACAAGCAGGGGGAGTGGGAGAGGCAGGCTTCCTGCTGAGCAGGGAGCCTGATACGGGGCTCGATCCCAGGACCCCGGGATCATGACCGGAGCCGAAGGCAGATGCCCAACCAACTGAGCCACCCAGGCGCCCCTCACCTTCTCCTTTGACATACACACTGATTGCCACTGAGTTAAAAGTATTCCTTAAAAACTTCGAAAGTAGAGGAAATTAAAATCCTATTTTTTTCTCAAAAAATATTTGTTTTAAATCAAAGTAAATACTTTCAGTAATATAAATACCATAGTTGCTTGTCTGTGGCTATGCTTTTAGAGAAGATAAATTTATATAAAATCAGTATGGATTCTCTATACCCAATGACAAATGAAATATCTGACCATATTTTTCCATTGTAGAATAAAGCCTTTTGAATATTGCGGACAAATTTTTACTATATTTATTATCAATTAACATTACAAAATATCAGATATATTCTATCAGTATGGTAGAACCACAAAATTGTAATCTTGCTGTATAAATACTGTCAATTCTTTCTTTGGTTGAGAGATCACTAAAATGAGTGAACTTGGATTTTTCTCAGTATTTTTATAACCTAAAGGTCTCCATACCCTCTGTTAATTCTTGCTTCCTAGTTCTTTGAAACTGAAATTCTAGCTGCATGTGAAACATATCATTAAGGCAGATATTAATAAAAACAATCGGACCTGGGGTGTCTGGATGGCTCAGTCGGTTGACTCTTGATTTTGGCTCAGGTCATGATCTCAGGGTCCAGAGATGGAGCCCTGCAACAGGCTCCCTGCTCAGTGGGGAGTCTGCTTGAGCTTCTCTCCCTCTCTCTGTCTTTCTCTCTCTCCCTCTGCCCCTCCCCTGCTCACATGGGCATACACTCTTCCCTTCTCTCTCTAATAAATAAATAAACCTTTAAAAAAAATCAGACCAAAAACATTTTTTCCTTCTTTTATTCCCCAACGTCCTTTGGGGACCTTATTCCTTTATCTATAGATAAAATAAAGTGGAACTATTAGGTCCCACCTTTTCCTAACTAGAGAACCGGCATGTGGTCAAATAGGTCAATTACTGCATTAAAGCAAATTTTTTTTTCTCAAAAAAAAAAAGGCAATGATAAAATTTTAATTAATAATAAAACCATTTAGTTATCAAAGTAATCTCTCTAAAAACTGTACCTGAATATCCCTTAGACATAACTACTGACTGCTTCTTTCTACATACATTTTTACTCTGATTCAATCTCAGAATTGCTGGTGATAACAGAAGATCTTGCTCTAACAAAATTATAGTTGATACTTAGTGTTCTCCATCAACAATAAATGAACTAGAAAGATAAATCCAAAGAGGCATAAAACACTTTGCTTTCAACACAAAAAAAATCAGTACTAATCTGATCTGATCAAGAAGTAAAAGCACATGTTATTTATCATTCAACCTTCTTTTCATATTTAGCCTTTCCAGGTTTTTGACACTCATTTGATGATTATGTTCAGTTAGAAGAAAGAAGAATGACACGTTGGACAAGTTCATCCCCAAACTAGTAATTTTTAAAACTAACTATATTTTAAAGAAAATTCAATTTAATAAAAAAGTCTCCTAGAATATCCACCACATGCATTGTCAGTAATAGTCTTCCTCTCCAGATTTTTGATTCGTTGATGTAAACATTGACTAAACAACTACTGTGCGCTAATGTGATTATAGGTGCCAGGATTACAGCAGTGAATTAAACAATTCCACGTTCCCACAGAGCTTATATCTTGATGCTTTTTGGTCCTGACCATTTAAGAGACCGGGATGCCCCCATCCTTGAATCCCTCTTTCCTACTGCTAAAAATGCCATGTTAGCGTTCTTAGATTCTTATTCTGGAATTTTGAACATTCTTTTTTTTTTTTTTCATCAGTTCAAGTTTAGTAGAAACAACAAAAGACAAAAAGTGATGCCCTACTACTGTACATAACAGTTGGCCTGCCCCATAACAGCTCAGGCCCTTCTCTCCAGAGGAAGAAAGGCTGGCCTCCCCAACCCCTGCAGGAAAGGCCTGTCCTGTCCCCATACCACATCTGCACAGAGTCTAAAGTCTTATGTTCTAAGCATGACAACAGCACAAAAGAGATTTTGTTTTCATGGCCACCCACTGCAGCCCAGCCCTAAAATGACCCAGCGCTTACTTCTGCTTACAGAAATATTCTTTGCTCTTCTGGACATCAGGCTTGATGGTATCACTGCCAGGCTTCCAGCCAGCTGGGCACACTTCCCCATGCTTGTCAGTAAACTGGAAGGCCTGAACCAGTTGCAGAGTCTCATCCACAGAGCGGCCGAAAGGAAGGTCATTTACTGTGATCTGCCTAAGGATACCTTTATCATCAATGATAAAGAGGCCCCTGAACGAGATGCCTTCATCAACCTTTAAGACTCCATAGTCCGGGGTAATGGTACGCTTGGGGTCTGATACCAAGGGAATGTTCATGG
Organism: Phoca vitulina; assembly: GCF_004348235.1. Lineage (NCBI taxonomy): Eukaryota > Metazoa > Chordata > Mammalia > Carnivora > Phocidae > Phoca > Phoca vitulina. The sequence continues at coordinate 91,913,998 of NW_022589706.1, forward strand.
GTCCCAGTCCTCCTTGTTTCTTGGGTGTGTTGATCCATGCCAGGTGACAGAAATGAGAATCCACAGAAGCACCAATCACTTGACAGTTGAGTTTCTTAAATTCTTGGGCCCTGTCACTGAAAGCAATGATCTCCGTGGGGCACACAAAGGTGAAGTCAAGAGGATAAAAGAAGAACACAATGTATTTTCCTTTGTCGTCAGGCTGAGGTCTTTGAACTGGCCTTCTGGCATAACAGCCATGGCTTTGAAGTTGGGGGCAGGATGCCCAATTTTGGCATTTCCTGAAGACATCTTGTTATCGGAGCTCTGAGAAGAAAAACGCGGAAGACAAGGCAGGAAGAAGACCTGGAATTTTGAACATTCTGAGAACACATCAGTCAGTTTCACCACAAAGCCCTAGATTTCAAATTACATTTATTTTTCAATGCTGGTGAAGCATCTTTTACTTATTTTTAGTTGACTTTGTACTGCGTTCCAATAAATTGTTCATGTAAACATTTCCAGGCTTTTCTAATTCCCATCCTTATGCAATCCCACCTTCATCAACAGATGATATACCCTGCTCAGAATAAAGACTAGAAATTGGGAAGACAGGTTATTTGTGCCTTCTTTGATTTCTTTCAGCAAAGTCTTAGTTTTGATTTGCACAGATCTTTTACCTCCCTGGTTAAATTTATTCCTAATATTTTATTGTTTTTGATGCTATTGTGATCAGGATAGTTTATTTATTCCTTCTTTTGGTGCTTCGTAATTAGTGTAAGGGAATGCTACTGATTGATTTTATAGTTTTCTGAGTACAGATCCTTTGCCTCTTTGGTTAGATTTATTCCTAGGTATCTTATGGTTTTGGGTGCAATTGTAAATGGAATCGACTCCTTAATTTCTCTTTCTTCTGTCTCGTTGTTGGTGTATAGGAATGCCACTGACTTCTGTGCATTGATTTTATATCCTGCCACTTTACTGAATTCCTGTATGAGTTCTAGCAGTTTTGGGGTGGAGTCTTTGGGGTTTTCCACATAAAGTATCATATCATCTGCAAAGAGTGAGAGTTTGACTTCTTCTTTGCCGATTTGGATGCCTTTTATTTCTTTTTGTTGTCTGATTGCTGTGGCTAGGACTTCCAATACTATGTTGAATAGCAGTGGTGATAGTGGACATCCCTGCCACTTTCCTGACCTTAGGGGGAAAGCTCTCAGTTTTTCCCCATTGAGAATGATATTCGCTGTGGGTTTTTCATAGATGGCTTTTATGATATTGAGGTATGTATCCTCTATGCCTATACTCTGAAGAGTTTTGATCAAGAAAGGATGCTGTACTTTGTCAAATGCTTTTTCTGCATCTATTGAGAGGATCATATGATTCTTGTTCTTTCTTTTGTTAATGTATTGTATCACGTTGATTGATTTGCAGATGTTGAACCAACCTTGCAGCCCAGGGATAAATCCCACTTGGTCGTGGTGAATAATCCTTTTAATGTACTGTTGGATCCTATTGGCTAGTATTTTGGTGAGAATTTTTGCATCCATGTTCTTCAGGGATATTGGTCTGTAATTCTCCTTTTTGATGGGGTCTTTGTCTGGTTTGGGGATCAAGGTAATGCTGGCCTCATAAAATGAGTTTGGAAGTTTTCCTTCGATTTTTGTTTTTTTGGAACAGTTTCAGAAAAATAGGTATTAATTCTTCTTTAAATGTTTGGTAGAATTCCCCTGGGAAGCCATCTGGCCTGCCACATTGATTCATTCCAATGGTTTTTTGAATGATTCTGGGATTTTTCTATATATAAGATTATGTTGTCAGCAAATAGTAACAGTTTTACTTTTTCCTTCCCGATTTGGATGCCTTTTCTTTGTCTTGCCTAATTCCTCTAGCTGGGATTCCAATCATATATTGAATAGAAGTGGTGAGAGTGGGCAACCTTGTCTTATTCCTGATCTCAGAGGAAATCTTTTTTCAATTTTTCTCCTTTAAGTATGATGTTGGCTGTCATTTTATCATATATCCCCTTTATAATTTTGAGATATGTTCACTCTATACCCAATCCATTAGGAGTTTTTATTATGAAAGTATGTTGCATGTTGTCATGCAATGTTTTTTCTACATCTTTTGAGATAATTTTGTGATTTTTATTTTTTGTTTTATCGATGTGATGAGTTACATTTATTGATTTGTGGGTGCTGAGTCCTACCTGCATCCCAGAGATAAATCCCCCTTGGTCATGATGTATAATCCTTTCAGTGTGTTCTTGAATCCAGCTTGCTACTATTTTGTTGAGAATTTTTGCTTTATTTATTAGGAATATTGGTCTATACTTTTCTTGTGGTATCCTTATCTGGTTTTAATATTAAGGTAATACTGGCTTTGTAGAATGAGTTTGGAAGTGGTACCTCTTCTGTGATGTTTTTTAAAAGAGTTTGAGGAGGATTGGTGTTAATTTTTCTTCGAATGTCTCATAGAATTCTCTAGTGAAGCCATCTGACCATATAGTTTTCTATCTTGAGAGTTTTTTGATTACTGACAATCTTTTTACTCATTACTGGTTTGTTCAGATTTTTTATTTCTTCCTGATTCATTCTTGGCCAGTTGTGTGTTTCTAGAAATGTAGCAATTTCTTTTAGATCACATAATTTGTTGGCATGTAACTTTTCAGAGTAGTCTCTTATAATTTTCTCTATTTCTATAATATCTGTTGCAATGTCTCTTTTATCTCTAATTTTATGCATATGAGTCTTTTTTTAGTCTAGTTAAAGATTTGTCAATTTTGTCTGTCTTTTCAAAGAACCATCTTTTGGTTTTGTTTATTCTATTGCTTTTCTAATCCATATTTATTTCTGTTCTGATTTTTATTATTTTCTTCCTCCTACTAAATTTAGGCTTAATTTGTTCTTTTTCTAGTTCCTTGAAGTGTAAAATTAGGTTGCTTATTTGAGATCTTTTTGATTTCCTAATATATGTACTTATTGCTATAAACTTTCCTCTCAGAACTGCTCTTACTGCATCTCCCAAATTTGGTATGTTGTATTTTCATTTTGATTTGTTTCAAGATACTTTATTTACCTTTTGATTTCTTCTTTGATCTGTTTGATTTTTTTGATCCATTGATCAAGTGTGTTATTTCCCACATATTTGCAAATCTACTCATTTTCCTCTTGTTGATTTTTAATTTCATGCCACTGTGGTCAAAGATGATACTTGGTATGATTTCAATCTTCTTAAATTTGCTAAGATTAGTTTTGTGGCCTGTTAAATGATCTATCCTGGAGAATGTTGCATGTGCATTTGAGAAGGATGTGTATTCATTCAGTTGCTGCTGGATGGAATTTATACATATATATTCCTGTTAAGTCCACTTCTCAAAAGTGTGGTTCAATTCCAATATTTCCTTGTTGATTTTCTGTCTGGACAATCTATCCATTGTTCATAGTAGAGTGCTGAAGTCCCCTATTATTATTGTATTTCCCCTATTTCTCTCTTAAGATCTATTAGTATTTGATCCATATGTTTCAGTGATCAGATGTTGGGAACATATATGACTGTTATATCTTCTTGGTGTATTGAACCCTTTATCATTACATAATGACCTTCTTTGTTTCTTGCTGCCATTTTTGACTTGAAGTTTATCTTGTCTAAGTATAGCTATACCTGCTTTCTTTTGATTACCAAGTGCTTGGAGTATCATATTCCACCCTTTACTTTGAGTCTATTTTTTTTTTTTTTTTGGAGTTGAGTCTTCTGAAGATAGTATGTAATTAGGCCTGTTTTTCAATCTATACAACCACTCTATGCCTTTGGATTAATGAGTTCATTTATGTTTAGGGTGATAATTGATACATGAGGACTTACTACGGACATTTTATCTTTTGTTTTCTGGTTGTCTTGTACCTGCACTGTTTCTTTTTCTTTTTGCCCTGTTTATCCTTTTAGATTGGTGGTTTTCTATGATGATTTTTTTCAGTTTCCCCTTTCTTGTGTTTTGTGTCTTTGCTGTAGATTTTTGTTTTGTGGCTATCAAGAGGTTAATATAAAATGTTTCATAGATCAAATAGTCCCTTTTCTGCTGATAGCAACTTATCTTTATTTGCCTATATAGGTCTCATCATTTTCCTCCTCCCCTTTTATATTTTTGTTGTCACAAACTATCCTTTTTTATGCTGTGAGTTTCTTACCAAACTGGAGTAGCTATAGTTATTTTTAATGCTTTTTTCCCCCTTTAATCTTAATGCTGTAATTGTTTAACACCCTGTTCTAAAGGAGTTACAGTTTTCTGGTCCTGTTTGTCTATCACCTTACTCAAAATCTTGTGTCATTTGGGGCTTTTGTTTTTTCAGGTAGAAGAGCTCCTTTCAACATTTTTTGTAAGACAGGTCTAGTGGTGGGGTGCCTGGGTGGCTCAGTCGTTAAGCATCTGCCTTCAGCTCAGGTCATGATCCCAGGGTCCTGGGATCGAGCCCCGCATCGGGCTCCTTGCTCTGCGGGAAGCCTGCTTCTCTCTCTACCACTCCCTTGCTTGTGTTCCTGCTCTCGCTATCTCTCTCTCTGTCAAATGAATAAATAAAATCTTTAAAAAAAAAAAAAAAAGACAGGTCTAGTGGTGGTAAACTCCCTCAGCTTTTGTTTGTCTAAGAAAACTTTAATTTCTTGTTCATATCTGAACAATAACTTTGCCTGATAGGGTATTCTTTGCTGTCAATTCTTATTTTTCAGTACTTTGAATACATCATTCTACTCTCTTCTTCTGGCCTACAGAGCTTCTGCTGAGAAATCTGCTGATAGTCTAATGGGAATTTCTTGGTAGGTACTTTCTTTTCTTTTTTTTTTTAATCCTGACTGCCTTTAGGATTCTCTTTATCATTGACTTTTTTTTTTTTTTAAGATTTTATTTATTTATTTGACAGAGAGAGAGACAGCAAGAGAGGGAACACAAGTAGGGGGAGTGGGAGAGGGAGAAGCAGGCTTCCCGCTGAGCAGGGAGCCTGATGCGGGGTTCGATCCCAGAACCCTGGGATCAAGACCTGAGCCGAAGGCAGACGCTTAATGACTGAGCCACCCAGGCGCCCCTATCATTGACTTTTGACAGCTTTATTATAATGTCTTGGAGAGGGTCTTTACATTGTGATAGTAAGTGATCTATTAGCTTCATGGACTTGTATGTCTAGTTCTTTCCCCAGGTTTCAGAAGTTCTCGGTTGTTATTTCTTTAATAATCTCTCTAACCCTTTCTCCTTCTGGTATACCCATTATTTGTGTGTAGGCTCTCATAATGGAGTCTGATAGCTCTTGTAGGATTGCTTCACTTTTTAAAATATTAGTTCTTTCTCCTTTTACACCTAAATCATTTCTAGGTTTCTATCCTATAATCCATTTATTTTTGTCTCTTCCATCTGATCTGCTCTATTCCCAATGCTTTCTATTGTGTTATTCATCTCACCGAGTTCTTCAGCTCCAAAATTTGTTTGGTTCTTTTTCATAATTTCAGTCTCTTTGGTAAAGTACTCCTTCTTTACATTTATTTTGTTCCTGAATTTTCCTGTAGTTCATTGAATGTCTTTATAAAAGCTATTTTTGAATTCTCAGATCCCAACCTTCCCTGGTTTGAGTTGGGTTGGAGAATTGTTACTTTATTTTTGTGATAGTACCATGATTTTTCATGGTGTTTGATGATGTACTTCTGTCTGTGCATTTGAAGTAATAAACACCCTTTTTATTAAGGTAAAGTTTTATTTACTTTGTGTTTAACAGTTCCTCAGGGTGGGAATTAGAGGCCTTTCTTTTGTTTTCCAGCAGGTGATGCTATAGCACAAGTTTTTGGTTTCTCTAACCTGCGTTGACTGGTGGTTCTGTTTGGGAGTGGGCTCTTTTATCCTCCACCCCCTCTGCCAGAGAGCTCACTGGTTGTTGTTGCTTGTGCCTTTGGGGTTACAGGTGCTGCAGCCACTTCTCCCCTGGTTCCTGTGCTGTTCCTTCAGTTCCACCACATCCATAAGGTGCAATCCAGCCACATTCAGATATACAGATGTATGGATCTCCCCAATGGCCTCAGTGTGCTATACAGAGGAAATTTTGTTGGGTTATGAATGTTTTGTTGGTTGTCAACTGAAAAGGAGAGACAAAGGGAAGTACTCATGCTGTCATGATGCTGATGTCACTCCTCATTCTTCCTTCTTAATCGATTGGTTTATTTGGTTTTTCAGTAAAACATTCCTAGGAAAGTGGTCTATTAAAAGTTGAAACTACCTTGAGCTGGAAGAAGACTGGTTCAAGTTCTTTGTAAAATTGTTGAGCATCTATGAATCTGTTTTTTGATTTTCAATATATGTGATACCTCTTCTAACAAAATCTTTTTGTGAAAATTGATTTGGTATACACATACACACACACATGAATACATTCTGTAAAAGGTCATAGGACATCAGGGAGGTACTTATGTTTTAGGAAAAAGGTTGTTTTTTTTAAACTACAGGCTTGCTTTTGTTCTTTATTCTCTCTACTATCTCATCTGCTAAATTCTAAATTATTTTGTCTTCATCAGATTGAATGCATTACTCACACCTCAAAAGGAATCTGATATAATCTTTAAGGGTCTCCTCAGGAAATTATAATTAAGAAAAGGGTAATTTTTGACTACAGAATTATGATTAAAATTCACATAAGGAAATTCTCTTGAAATAATCTTCTGGGAGCAAAGAAGGCAAGACAATATTAACAAAGGAGTTAACTTAGCAAAGGCAGTGATAAGCATGTCAACCGAAAACTTGAGAAAATATTTGCAGATAAACTTCAATAATCTGCCTTTGAATATTCAACTGTTTAGTGCATATTTCTATGTGAAATAGGAAGACTAAAAATAAATAAACTTGAATTAGTAATTTTGCCTAAATGGATGTAGAAGACTTTTAGTCATTACAACTTTACCTTTTAGCTAAATAAACTAGTGCTGTTTCCAAAGATAGAATCTAGAAAACCAATCTAAAGGATTAATTGCCCTCACTGAACCACCCTATAGGAAAGCAGCCCTGATTAATTTGAAGTGACATCATTGTTGAAGTGCTTTATGTCATCTTTCTTCTACTTTGAGTGTGTATCCATAACCTAAGACTCTAGGTTGGTCTTTGGTGAAATGATTTCTTTTTAAAGATTTATATATTTCAGAGAGATAGAGAAAACAAGCAGGGGGCAGGGGAGGGGCAGAGAGAGAGGAAGAGAGAGAAAGAATCTTCAAGCAGACTCCCCACGAAGTGTGGAGCCTGACTCAGGGCTTGATCCCAGGACCCTAACATCATGACCTAAGTTGAAATCAAGAGCCGGCCACTCAACCCACTGAGCCACCCAGGCACCCTGGTGAAAAGATTTTTTAAAGCACACATATAGTTAAATATATCTGTGTGTATACACACACACACAACATTTGTAACATAATATTTGCGTATGGAATATTATTTTTCCAGACCCTTTCTTCCTTTCTGCCTCAGGCTGTACAGTTGCTGTTTTCTCAAATGGTACTTATTCCCCCTGGATCTTTATTCTGCTAAATCCATCACCTCCTTTCCATCTCTGATAAAATGCCACATACTGCAATTTCCTTTCTTGACAACCTTATCTAAATAGAAGCCAGGACCTAAAGAACAAGTCTAATCTAGTTTTTCAGGATAATTTTTCACACAGTTAAAGACAACTGAGTTTTCTCTTTTATCTTCTGGTTCTGTGTGCTGTCATCATTCCTGTAATTGTCTTCTAAATGTTTTCCAGTTTCATTGTACCTTTTATTTGCCTGTCTAAAGCTCAAAAAAACAAACACTACTTCTTTCATTCTAAAGGTTGTGTTTTCATCAAAGGACTTTGAATTTTTTTTTATTTTTTGAAAGATTTTATTTATTTATTTATTTGAGAAAGAGACAGAGATAGTGAGAAAGAGCACAAGCAGGGAGGGGAGGGAGAAGCAGACTCCTCTGTGTAGGGAGCCCAAGGTGGGGCTGGATCCCAGGACTCTGGGATCATGACCTGAGCCAAAGGCAGATGCTTAACCGACTGAGCCACCCAGATGCCCAAGGACTTTGAAATTTTATTAACATATTTGACAGCCATCTCTTACTGTTGACTCACCCTAAACTTACTAGAAATTGAAATATCTAAATTGTATGTGATGCTATTGAGCCACTTTATCCTCTTAGGTTTTGTAGTTATTTCTTGAACCCTAGAGTTGAACTCTACACTAATACATATTAAATGTGTTATATTTGGCTCATCATTTCCAAATCATTGATATAGTTTTGGTGTTGAACTCTTTTAACTGATGTACTTATTTGTTGATCCTCCCTCAGAGATTTGTTCCAAAATTTCCCTAGTTAATGATAATGATTTCATTAATGTGTGTGAATTATTTTTGTCCTAGAGGTATGGTGAAACACTTGGAACAATCAGTCCTCAGAGCACAATGACCCTTCAAAAATCTACAGAGCTACAAAAGCACAATTCATAATTCAACTAACTAGATTAAGGACCCAGTTTTTGCCAAGGAAACTCTGAAACAACTTTAATCAGTTAAATCAAACTATGTTTTCTGGCCAGTGTGCCTCAGTTTTGTTAGCCCGATGACAAAATGTTAAAATTGTCCTTGACCCTCTTCTCACTGATATCTACTTCATTCTTTGTTACTAGGGCTCTCGTATATTCTCATGGCTCCAAGTACAAATTATGTGGCAATAAAGTTCAAATGTAAGACTCCAGGCATGACTAACTCATACTCATTGTTCAGATGTTCTCTTAAACGTTAATTCTCATAACAGAGGACGTCTTCATAAATGGAGAATCTTCTTTAGGAAATCACCTTCTTTAATATTTGTATGTGTATCTGGTGGAAACTAACCTGTATCCTATCTCACCTTCCCAGGCATAGCAGTGATTCATGCCCTACCAGTTAGACTGTCCAACTAGAATTTACTATATAGTTACTAACACAAACTCGGGCTAATCATCCATTTAACATGGGTCTACATCAGTAGACTGTAGTGGCTGCAATATTAGAAATTGTGTCTGTTGCTCACCATTGAAGCACTAAGAGTAATGCAATATCTACCCCAAAACAGGTCTACTCTCTCTTTTACAGAATCACAGCTTCTTTCAGACTTTTATAATCAAATACTATGGACTGAGTGGCTTATAAACAACAAAAATGTAGTTCTCACAGCTCTGGAGGCTGGGGAGTCCAAGTTAAGGGTCTGCTTCCTGGCTCATAAAGGGTAATCTTCTTGCTATAACCTCACATGGTGAAAGGTGGTTAGTGAGCTCTTTGTGGCCTCTTTTATAAGGGTACTACTTCTGCCCCCATTATCTAATCACTTAACCAAGCCTCATCTCCAAATACCATCACATTGGAAATTAAATTTCAGCATATGAATTTGGGGGGAACATAAAGATTCAGTGTATAGCTAGAAAGAACGTAATGTTAGGCCCTAAAATTTGTAAACTCCAACAAAGTTGGTAAACTTATGGGCTAATTCTCTCACTACCATCATGACACCCAGGGAAGAGGGACATTGATTTAGGTCCATCATTTTTAAGGGACTCAGAAATCATGGGCATACAAATACACACACACACACACACACACACAAATTATGTCCACTTGGGATCCACCAGCCAGCATTCACATGCAGTCTACATCCTTGCACCTGTGACTTATGCTGTTCAAGTCCTAAGGAATACTTCTCCATATCTCTTGTTCTAGATCCTCATAACAAAACACTACATCTGAGTGTCCCAGAGAGATTGGCAGATGGTGTTACTGTCACTGATGTAGACAAACACTATTTTGCATTGCAGAGAGAAGTTGTGTGATAGAAGTGCTTAGATAAGATAAAAGACAAATTAATTAACTTGTCACATTCTTCCTCTCAGATAGCAAGAATGTAATAAATCCTTGCATAATGAAGTACAGTGTCAAACATATGCTTTCTTATTTTTTTGGTACTCCAGTTTGTGATACCAGGGTACGCACAAGTTAGCACAGTAGCCATAACAATGGCCTGCAGTGGCCAAGGAGATTTTTCCAATATTAAATAATCCATTTTATTTTTAAATCTATGTGCATATGTGAATGTGTGTGTATTATAATGTAGACATAATGTGCATAAAGAATGTATTAGAGTTCTCTGGAGAAACGGAACCAACAGTAGATATACATGATATAGATGGATGTGGAAATGAGAGAGAACAGGGATTTGTTATAAGGAATTACTTCATGTTATTACAGAGGCTGACTAATTCCAATATTCACAGGGTGAATGGTAAGCTGGAGACCCAGGAGAGCTGATGATACACTTTGAGTCCTAAGGCTGGCTCAGAACCCAGGAAGAGCCAATGTTAAAGTCCCAGCTAGAAGGCAATCAGGCAGAGGGAAGGAATTCTCACTTATTTGGGGAAGGTCAGCCTTTTTCTTTGACTCAGGCCTTCAACTAATTGGATGAGGCCTACCCACAATAAAGAGTGCAATTTGCTTTACACAGTCAACCAATTTAAGCGTTAATCTCATCCAGAAACACCCTTACAGAAACACCCTGAATAATGGGTGAGCACCTTGTGGCTCAGTCAAGTTGAAAAATAAAATGAACAATCAAAGTGTAATAGCATTTTTTACTTTGGTAACATGTTCACTGAACTGTAAAGGTTTTATTTTTCTGAAAATACTTAATAAGATTTAATAAAAATGCCAAAGATTAAATAAAGCATTTTTTAATTTTTATTTGATTTCATTTCCTTATTTAATTATAATTTTTAATTTTTAATATATGATTTTGAATACTTTAGTAAAATACTCTGAAAATATAATATCAACTTTAACTTCTGTATTTAGTTTAATTTTTAGTTAGATTATAATCAAAATTTGAAAACATTAAAATATAATTACATTTATTTTTAAATTCTTTAGATAACTGAGAATGAAGACAATTAAGATTTGGGGAAAATAGAAACTATGAAAATAAATGCTAGAAGAGAAAAATTCTAAAAGCAAGAAAGAAATAAAAAAATCTTTAAAAATGCAGTCCTATTATATTAAAAAAAACTAGAAATAATTAAAGTAAGCAGACATATATAAAGTATGACCCATATGAAATTTATGAAGAGAATAATACCAGGTCTTTTTTAGATGAATACTTAATTACTGTCAAAAAACCATGAGAATATAAGTGTACCTTTATATGCACTCAAGTCTCAAGTCCTGTGGAAGAAATTTTTCACAAGAGCTGTCTGCAGATCTAATTAAGTTGTCAGACATGCTACTGCAGAGATTTTAACATCAAAATCAGAACGCCTGAGAGGAATGGAGTGGAAGATAAGGTGAGCAGAAGAGCTTGGAGGCCCTAACAAAGAGACTTCTAGGTGTAAGGGCTGTAATTATAACTTAAAATACCGGGTAGAAGAAATTGTACAAGGAGACTCTGATTCCTAACCTTAAAATTTATAAAGTTTTGTTTAAGTCACTTGTTTAGTTACAAGAAAAATAGCCAAAAATTTGTTGCTATGCCAAATTAACTGACTGAATTTGAGAGTAGAGCTCAGGATATTCTTGCTTGAAATACTGCGGTAGGCACATTCCTTTAAAGGGATGGGACATGAACATACAGCAGTAATAAGAACATGTTCATAATTTCTTAGAAAGAAGTGGTCAGATTTGTACTTGAGGAACTTAATTCTAGCAACACACTTTAGGATACATTCACACAGAGTTTCTAGATAAAGCTAAATATTAAAACCACTATTAAAACACCACAAAAACCTGCATGAGTGGTGTCACAACCAGGAAAAAGTATTTCACACATCTCCAGATCAGGGGAAAGTAATTGACTCAGGTAAACCACTGGGGCATTTATGTCAACTCATGCTCCTCAAAGACTGCCTTTAGGAGTACTGTAGATCTCAGCAGGAATACTAAGGCAGGCCCATTCCTGGGAGACATAAGGATCCTCTGAGGGTTAGCTTAGACTTACGAGTCCTCCATGGCTTTCTCAACTTTTCTCAAACTTTATGGCTTTCTTCGACACTCCCACCCAAACTTTATTATTTTACTCCAGGGCAATCTTGTATCATGACCTGCTGGCTCTTCCAGGCTTTCTAGAATTATCACCACTTTCTGTCATATATTTCCCCTAATAAAATTGGAACATGTTGGCGTCTGCTTGATATCTGCTTCTCAAAGACCTAGACTAATACAAGGGCAGAGACAGGTACATGGACAAGAATATATGCAAGCAATTTTGGAAATAAAATTAACAGGGAGTATTAGCAGATTTTATGAAGCAGAAGAAAGAAGAGTCAAATGGTAATCATATTAACTGAGGTTTTTGTTCAAAGAGGGGGAAAAAGTACTTGAAAAAAAATTATGAGCTCAATTTCAGAACATGTCCAGTATGAGATGTTATGGGCCCTTTGGGGAATAATGCCCAGTAGACTGTTACAATTGTTAATCATGAACTCATAACCTAGACAAAGGCCAAACAGATGCATGTTTGACAGGCATACATATTAAGAAGACTCTTTGAAAAATAGATTTTGTACTACTTACAAGCTAACAAGTTAGCCTGACACAGTTTTATGGATGCTGCTAGAAGATATGAGACACCCGGATCAGAGACAGACCGTTTATTAATCATGACAAATGCAGTAGCCTGGGTACCCCCAGTGCACTGGGCCACAAACCCCAGTTATCACAGAGCCACATAAGGAAGGCCAGATGACACCTGCACACAGAGAGCGTTGTGCTATTGAAGACAAACCCTGAGCTTAAGAACCAAATCTTTGATAATGAGTAGTAAACATGCCTGCCCTTTCCTCTGGTTGGTGGGGGGGGAGGGTAAGGAGGAAAAATTATCTTTATTTTCTAAGATTATTTTCTATTAAAGTAGCTTTGAAAAGATAGGCTAAAAAAAGAACAGTCTATGGCTTCCTCACAAAATATGCAGAAACATTAGAGACCCAAGGGACACCTGCCAAACATGAACACTAGCAAACATATCATAAAGTAACCAAACACTCTTGAAAAACTGGAATGCTGGTTAAAACATATAAGTGACATTTCCCACCTCAGATTGGAAAAAAGGGGACACATATGTGTGTGTGTGTGTGTGTGTGTGTGTGTGTGTGTGTGTGTGCTTTATGAAGATGCTTTGTTTTATTTTCTGAGCCCACACAGGTCTAGGAAGGCATATTGTTTTCCTATGGCTTCTATTACAAGTTACCAGAAATTAGGTGACATAAAACAACAGAAATTTATTCTCTTTTAGTTCTGGAGGCCAGAAGTCTAAAATCAAGGTGTCACCTTGACCACACTCCCTCTGTGGGTTCTCGCGGGAATCCTTCCTTGCCCTTCCCAGCTTCTGGTGACTCCAGGCTTCCCTTGGCTTATGGTTCGTGTAACTTAAATCTCTACCACCATTCTCACGTGGCTTTCTCCTCTGTGTGTCCTTCCCTCTACTTTTCTCTTTATAGTATTTGTCTTTGGATTTTGAGCCCACTCCAATGTATAATGATTTCATCTCAAGATCCTTACCTTAATTATATCTGCAAGGACATTTTTCCAAATAAGATCACATTTACAGGTTCAAGGTGGACATATCGTTACATGAGGGGAGGGACTATTCATTATTCAATATACTACAGAAGTATACAGCAAAATATGCTCTTGATAATGTTGCAGATATGTTTTTCAAGAACCATGTCAAAAGTTAGCACTCAGGCAACATCCTGTTTCTAGTCATTATAAATATCTTTTTCTGAATTTCTATTTATCTCCTATACTTATTTAGCTTCTGTTTTTTTTAAATATCTTCCTTTAGATTATTAAAGTTTTATTTAGTTGTTTTAAACATTGTTTTAAATTTTGGCTATGTTCCTTATGTATATCCAGAAGTAATCATATTAATCAATATTTTCCTGCTTTATAGTTTCAGGGGCCTTAAAATATTTTTTAATATGTCTTTATTTGCTTTTATGCATAAAAGACTCCCCACCAATCAGAGATTTGATGGCTGTTATCTTTTTAATTTTCTTTTACCTTTTTTAACATAATGAGCTCTTTCATCTAGAATTAAATTTGGTATCTGATATGCAGTAAGTCTCTAATAATCTTATTTTTTCACCTATCTCTGTTAAAATGTTTGTTTCATCCATTAAGTTACCTTTTTAAACTTCTTTTAATATGCCAAGTGTCATTTTAAGATTAATTTTTTATTCACACATTCATTTAAAAACTCTTAGGTGACAAATATCTTTTAAGAAAAATTCTAAATGCTGTGATAATTGTAATAAAGAAATGTTAAAAGGTGGAGGAGGGAAATTAAAGGATCCCTCGAACTGAGAAGGTATGTGGAGACCAGAAAACTCCATGCAGTTTAGAGTTTTATCCAGGGTAACTTACTGACAGGAAGATATGGGGCAGGTGACAATCCAGAGCTAAGCAGCTATTCCCTGTAAAATCCAGACCTTAATCTGCAGATTTTATAGAGGAAGGAGATACATAGGGGGTGGGGGGTGGTGGTGAATTGTAGTGAGATCAAAGGGTTTGCATGTACCTAATTAAGCTAACCTTTAATTAGATCTGGTGGTTCCACCTATGCATCTGGAAGGGGAAATACTTTGTTATCTCTAACAGATTCATGGGAAACCAAAACAAGACTCCCCCTACCACAGCTTTGGTATGTATATTAATGTCCAAGGTATGTATATTAATGTCCAAGAGCCCTGAATACATAAGCAAGTGAACATGAACAAGATGGAGGGACAAAGATACTGTTAGCACTCCTACAAAAATAAATAAATAAAAATTTCTACCTTCATGGAATTAACTTTAGAATGCATGGTGACAGAAAACAATAACAGCAACAAGTTGAATATGTATAGCTTGTTACATGGTGATGTTTGTTATGGAGGAAAACCAAACTGGGAAAGGGTAAAAGAAAAATTGGAGGGTAGAATTTTAAACAGAATTGCCAGAGAAGGTGATATTTGAACAAAAAAATAAAGGAGGAAAGGGAATGCATAGCTAAAGAAAGATTTTTTCAGGCAAAACAAATAGCAAGTACCAAGTCCCTTGAAATGGAGGGTACCTGAGATATAAGAATGAGGCCAGAGTAAGAGGGACAATAGGATACAGGTCTAAGAAGCATTGGGTTCAGACTCTCTAGGATTTTATAGGTTATTATGTGGGCTTTGACTTTTCCTCTTAGAAAAGCATGAGGCTGGTGGAGGGATTTTAAACAGAGGAGTGTCATAATTTGATTTGTACTTTAAATGAATCAAACAAAATAAAGTGAAGCCAGGTAAGGGTGGTAAGCAAATGATTGCATTAATCCAGAAGAGAGATGTGGTTAAAAACTAGGATTATAGCATAGGAAATGGTCGTAGTCAATTTAATTCTGACTATATTTTGAAGATGAGGTCAATAAATTTGCTAAAGGACTGGATGGGCATTGGGAGAAAAAGATACTGTTGGTCAATTTCCAGCATTTAGACTTGAGTTTTTGGAAAAATAGAGTTTCACTAACAGAGAGAAGGATACCAAATTAGGTAGAAGTTTTGAGGAGGAAGTATCAGTGAAAAGAAACATAAAATTCAGATGCCTATTACTCATCTAAAAAGAGACTTTGACTAGAAAGCTTGTTATAAGTATCTAAAACTCTGGGTAAATAAATATATATTTATATATTGGAAATATAAATTACAGATGCAGCAAACAGGAAAAGCTGATATTGCAGAATTAAGAGACAGTGGTTGAAGTATGAATCGCAAAGAAGTGAGAAAAGATGAGATACTATTCTCAAGTGAGGCTATGAGTTGTTACCTAGGACCAAAGATACTTCACCAAAGTATCAGGAAAAAGACAGAATTATGGTTACAGATGCTGATAAGTAGGTGACTATTTTTGGAGCCCCTCTTAGTTTTTTCTGTTTTCTCAGTAAGAGGAAGCTAGGTTATCAGTTGTGAGTGAAGGCGTGAGGTATTAGGGATTTGAGGGAAGAAGAAAATGTATGAAATTGCTGTCTAGGAAAGTAAATGAGTGAATGGACCTGGAAAATACGTATGATTCCCAGGAAATACTAGGGCTAGCTTATTCACAAAATTATGACTTTTAAATGGGACTAATCAGTATGGCCATTTGGTTTTCTCCAGGACGATTCAGCTCTGTAGGAGCACACAGAACTGAATTTACCAGGGCTATGGTTTGGCCAAGCTAATATTATTAAGCAAGAGGACAGAAAGAGGGTATTAGCAAGGCAATGAGTCTAATAATTGGTCATGGATTTTAGGCTGGGTAGTGGGAAGAAAAAGTGAAGTGAATCTAATTTGAAGCTAAGGAAGCTTCAACTTCAGGGCTCCTGACTTGTTCTGCCTTCTCCCAAGGCCCTGGGTAGGCTGTAGCCATGTGATAATACCTGTGATTGTAATTAAAAATAATAAGAAGATATTTGGGCGCCTGGGTGGCTCAGATGGTTAAGCGTCTGCCTTCGGCTCAGGTCATGATCTCAGGGTCCTGGGATCGAGTCCCACATCGGGCTCCCTGCTCCTTGGGAGTCTGCTTCTCCCTCTGCCTCTCTCTCTCTCTCTCTCTCTCTCTGTCTCTCATGAATAAATAAATAAAATCTTTAAAAAAAAATAAAAAAAAAATAATAAGAAGATATTTAACCAAAATTATTTAAGTTCTCCCCTTTATACTTTTTTTTTTTTCATTTTACTCCTCCTAGCCCTTTGTTTCACTGCTGTTTGTGTGATGTAGTGTTGAATCAACATAAAGGGAAAATGAATAGAAGACACATTATTTATATTATAATTAGTGTGATATGGTATGTGTTTTGAAGTCACATTTATATAGTTTAGTACTTGTTAGGTATCCCATTATAGAAATGTTTTCTAGGAATATTCTTACCACATACCATGGGACCTGACACAAAGGTACTGGGCCAATGGCCATGCTGAGTTACAAAAGTAACCTACAGCATTTATACCTGGATAAACATCAATAAAGAAGGAGAAATGTATGGAGCCAAAATGGATGGCCTAATTTAAATCCTTTAGCTTATATATGAAAGAAATGCAATAGAGATTTCACCACATTTGACAATTTTTAATAATCACTTAGTATTACTACTACAATCTGTGAATTTGAAATTTATTATTATGAGTTATCAATAACAAAATAAATTTTGAAAATCCACACTGGAAAATATCTGAAATACCCTTCTAATCTCTCCATAGAAAATTATATTACAATACCATTATCATAAAAAGAAGCAATTTTAGAACTTGAAACTGAAAGTATTGAATAAAAACCACTTAAGGGTGAGTCAAATAGTTAATATCATGTTATTTTTTGTTATTTGTGCTATTTTTCAACTCTGTACAATTTGCAATTAGTTAATAATTTTCCCATTTTTACTTAAAATATTTAGTTATATTTAGAATATCCAAGATTCATTTATAGCCCTAATTTTATATTTACATTCCCTATTCTTTATCCTAAGAAAAGCCCTAAAATGTAAAAGTTTCAGGCACTATGAAGTCTGGATCTGCTCTAGGAAGGAGTTTAAGAGAAGGGTGTTGGATAACAAAGTTGATAGGTTCAATGGACCACTCTCTCTGTGTGATAGAAGTGTTGTTGGAATTAGGATACTAGGGAGAGAACAATAATCAGTCAAAATTTAATACCATTGCTAATAATTTTAGTCACTTATTTTCATGCCAGTACAAACCAAAAGATGCTTTTGTTTTTCATATTAATAAGCAGCTTCTTTTTCAAGCTTTAAATTGTTAGCTTAATGGTATCAAAATGAAATAGGCAGGTACATAATCATGAAATGATCACTTTTCTAATTCCACATGAACACAAATGGAAATTAACATTATTTTTATAGTAACATGTGCATAACTTTTTCTTCTTCTGTGCAGCACTCTGTTAAATCAGATAAGACATAGGCATCAGAATAAAGGTACAAAGAATTTTTTTACGATGATTTTTTTTTTTTCTTGACTGGGAGGTAAAGGGCAGAATGGAAAGGAAAAATCCAGTTCTTGTGCATTTCCCCCAGGTATAATGAAGGCAGTCAGTTGTCTTAACTATTTCATATAAAATGAGCCTCAAGTTTTCATAATAGTTCAATTAAAGAAAAAAAAATAAAGAGCTTGTAGGAACACAGCAAGATGCCTGACTTTTAATAGGATCCCCAAATCTGATTATTTTTTCCCTGAAGTTCTATTACAGAAATCTTCATATAGGAAAAAAAAAAGGTATAAAATAGGTAAACAAACTAATGCAGAAGATTGTAAAGAAGGAGGATCCTGATTCAGTTCACTGCCATGGACACACCAAGGTAACAATTACGTCTATGCAACTAAATCTGAAAATGACCTGAAGACTAGCAGAAGAGACCTTCCACAGCTAGTTGTAGAGAGAAAGCCACATCACAATGTAGGAGTTGTAGAGACATGGTCAGGAAACAAACCCGCTGTGTGACCAACCACAAACAGGAGAGATATTACAAGCACAGAGGAGTGACAGGATGAAACCCCAAAATAGGCACCCCCACCCTTGGGGACTAGCAGTGGGAAGATGAGTCTCCATGATGTCTGCCTTTGAAAATTAGTGAGGCTTCACTCTAGGAGAACCAGAAGGTGATAGGAAACTGAGTCCCCATCCTTAAAGAGACAGACAGTAAATAACTCAGGTGAGATGCAGCACAGAGCAGCAGTTTGAAAAGTGCTTGGGGCAAATGTGAAGGAGATTTGTTGACTAATCTTTTTTTTTTTCTTTTTTTTTTTTTTAATTTTTTTTATTGTTATGTTAACCCCCATACATTACATCATTAGTTTTAGATATAGTGTTCCATGATTCATTGTTTGTGCATAACACCCAGTGCTCCATGCAGAACGTGCCCTCCTCAATACCCATCACCAGGCTAACCCATCCTCCCAACCCCCTCCCCTCTAGAACCTTCAGTTTGTTTTTCAGAGTCCATCGTCTCTCATGGTTCTTCTCCCCCTCCAATTTCCCCCCCTTCATTCTTCCCCTCCTGCTACATTCTTCTTCTTCTTTTTTTCTTTCTTAACATATATTGCATTATTTGTTTCAGAGGTACAGATCTGAGATTCAACAGTCTTGCACAGTTCACAGCGCTTACCAGAGCACATACCCTCCCCAGTGACCTCAGCCGCAGCAACTTCTTCCTAGAAACATCGCCAAAGGCAAGGGAAGCAAGGGCAAAAATGAACTATTGGGACTTCATCAAGATCAAGAGCTTTTGCAAAGCAAAGGAAACAGTCAACAAAACCAAAAGACAACTGACAGAATGGGAGAAGATATTTGCAAATGACATATCAGATAAAGGGCTAGTATCCAAAATCTATAAAGAACTCATCAAACTCAACACCAAAAGAACAAAGAATCCAATCAAGAAATGGGCAGAAGACATGAACTGACTAATCTTATAATGGGTGCTAGAGATCTGCAGGAGATTTTTCCAGGAACAAAAGTGCTGAAGAGTGCCATTTTTCTTGCCCTTCCCTGCCCTAGATGGTTAGATGCTTGTGGAAGCCAGTTCTAATACCCTCCATCCATCTTGCTAGCACAGTGTGCCCTGCCCCAGTGTTCCCCTGCAGACCCACCCCAACCAAACTGCCTGCATTGGCACACATCCCTCCAAAGTAGCTCTTGCCTCACCACACTTGGCAGGTAGCCCCAGCCAGTACTAGGACCACTCAAAAGTGACTCCTACCCTAGAAGGTGGGGAGATCATTCCACACACCAAAGTATCTGCAGTTTCCACAGCAAGGCCTTCCACCTGGCAACACAGAGAACAAGTCCTGCCCTCCCACATCAGGATCACAGTAGCCAACTGAGCTGAGAGCCAGCCCCAACAACCAGTACGCCCACAGTAATTGTGGTTCAGCCACAAAAGGAGAGCACATGCAGCACACACGGGGGATGCTCCTGAAGCACTGATTCTGGTGACCAGAGGGGATTGCACTCTAGTTCACCACAGATCTCTTCTACACTACTTTCAAGACCAGGAGACACAGCTGTCACACCTAAATATAGTAAAAAACACAGAGAGTAAAACAAAATGAGATAGAGGAATATGATCCAAATGAAAGAACAAAACCACAGAAAGAGTTGAAAGGAAACAGATATAAGCAAACTACCTGATAAAGAGTTCAAAGTAATAGTCATAAAGATACTCACCAGACTTGGGATAAGAGTGGATGAACTCAGTAAGAACTTCAAAGACATTAAAAAGTATAAAAAAGAAGCAATCAGAGCTGAAGAATACAATAACGGTAATGAAAACTACACTAGAAGGAATCAACAGTAGATTAAAGGATAAAGAAGAACAAATCAGGGGTGCCTGGGTGGCTCAGTCAGTTAAGCAGCTGACTCTTGGTTTTTGGCTCAGGTTGTGAGTTCAGAGTCATGAGATCAAGCTCCACATGGGGCTCCACACTCAGGGAGGAGTCTGCTTGGGATTCTTTCTTGCCCTCTCCCTCTGCCCCTCCCCCCGGGCAAATGCTCATGCACACCTGTTCTCTGGCTCTCTCTCAAATAAGTAAGTGAATCTTTAAAAAACAAAAAGAAGAGATCAGCAATCTGGAAACTAGGCTAATGGAAAGCAATCAAGCCAAACAGCAAAAAGAAAAAAAAAATTATAAAAATGAGAATAGGTTAAGGGAACTCTGTAACATCAAGTATAATAACATTTGCACTAGGAAAAGAAGAAAAGGGCATAAAATTTATTTGAAAAAATAATAGCCAAAAACTTCCCTAATTTAGAGAAGGAAACACAGAGTACCTAACAAGATGAACCCAAGAAGGTCCACATCAAGACACATAATTAAAATGGCAAAAATTAATGATAAAAAGAGAATCTTAAAGCAATCAGAGAAAAGAAAAATTATATACAAGGGAAACTTCACAAGGCTATCAGCTAGTTTTTCAGCAGAAACTATGCAGTCTAGAAGAAAGTAGCATCATATATTCAAAGTGCTGAAAGGAAAAAAACCTACAACCAATAATACTCTACCTGGCAAGATTATCAATGAGAATTGAAGGATTAAATACTTTCCCAAACAAACAAAAGTCAAAAGGAATTAGCACCCCTAAACCAGCCCTACAAGAAATATTAAAAAGAATTATTTAAGTGGAAATAAAAGGCCATAACTAAAAATGAGAAAATTATGAAAGGAAAAAAATTCATAAATAAAAGCAAACATATAATGGTAGAAGATTAATCTTATAAAGCAAGTAGGGAAGTTAAAACATAAAAGTAGTAAAATCAATTATATCTACAAAAATTAGTCAAGGGATATAAAAAATGGAAGGATATAAAACATAACATCATATACATAAAATGCGTAGGGGGGAGTAAAAATTTAGTACTTTTAGAATGTGTTTGAATTTAAGTAATCATCAACTTAATATAGACTGCTCTATACATAACATATTATATGTAAACCCAATGGTAACCACAAAACAAAAAAGTATAATAGATACACAAAAAAAAAAATAAAAAGAAAGGAATCCAAGCATAACACTAAAAAAGTCATCAAATTGCAAGAGAAGAAGAAAGAGAGAAAAAACTACAAAAACAACCAGAAAACAATTAACAAAATGACAATAAGTACATACCTATAAATAACTAGCTTAAATGTAAATAGACTAAGTGCTCCAATCAAATAACAAGAGACTCACATCAGACATAAAGAAACAAACAGACTGAAAGTGAAGGAGTGTGTAAAAGATATTCCATGCAAATGGAAGTGGAAAAAAAGCCAGGGTAGTAATACTAATATCAGATAAAATACACTTTAAAACAAAGACTATAGCAAGAGACAAAGAAGGGCATTACATAATGATAAAGGTATCAATCCAACAAGAAAATATAACAAATTGTAAATATCTATGCACCTAACATAAAAGCACCTAAATACAAAAAAGCAAATATTAACAGACATAAAGGAAGAAATTGACAGTAATACAATGGTAGAGGATTTTAACATCCCATATCAATGCCTAGATCATCCAGACAGGAAATCAATAAGGAAACAGTGGCTTTGAATGACACATTAGACAAGATGGACTTAACAGATATATACAGAACATTTCATCCAAAACCACCAGAGTACACATTCTCTTCAAGCACACATGGAGTATTCTCCAGAATAGATCACATGTTAAGCCACAAAACAAGTCTCAAAAAATTTAATAAGACTGAAATCACATCAAACATCTTCCCTGACCACAACAATATGAAACTAGAAATCAGTCACGAGAAAGGAACTGAAAAAAGAAGACATGGAAGCCAAACAACATGCTACTTAACAACCAATGGGTCAACTAAAATATCAAAGAGAAAATCAGAAAAATACAGACACAAATGAAAATGAAAACACAATGATCCAAAATCTTTGGGATACTGCTTCTGCTAAACTAAGAGGGAAGTTTATAATGATACAGGCCTACCTCAAGAGACAAGAAAAAATCTCAAATAAATAATCTAACCTTACATCTAAAGGAACTAGAAAAAGAAGAGCAAACAAAGTGCAAAGGTTGGATGGAAATTAATGAGAGACTAAAAAATAAAAAAGTAGGAAAGATCAATAAAAACAAGAGCTGGTTTTCTGAAAAGATAAACAAAATTGATAAATCTCTAGCCAAACTCATCAAGAAAAAAAGAGAAAGAGGACTCAAATAAATAAAATCAGAAATTAAAGAGGAGTAACAACTGGTATCACAGAAATACAGACTACTGGGGTGCCTGGGTAGTACAGCTGAGCAATCTGACTCTTGATTTTGGCTCAGGTTGTGATCTTACGATTGTGAGACTGAGCCCCATGTCAGGTTCCATGCTCAGCATATAGTCTGCTTGAGACTTTCTCTCTCTACCACTCCCTGCTGTTCTCTCTCTCTCTCTCTCATTCTCTCAAATCAATCAATCTTTTTTAAAAAAGAAATACAGAGAACTATAAGAGAACAATATGAAAAATTGTATTCGAAAAAAAACTGGACAACCTAGAAGAAATGGATAAATTCCTAGAAACCTACAATCTTCCAAAACTGAATCAAAAAGAAAGAGAAAATTTGAACAGACTGATATTAATGAAATTTAATTGGGAAAAAAAGAAGAAAGAAAAGAAAAGAAAAGAAAAGAAAAGAAAAGAAAAGAAAAGAAAAGAAAAGAAAAGAAAGAAAGAGAAAGAAAGAAAAGAAAAAAGAAAGAAAGAGAGAAAGAAAGAAAGAAAGAAAGAAAGAAAGAAAAAAAAGAAAGAAAGAGTTAATACTTATTTCTCCTCAAACTATTCCACAAATTAGAAGAGGAAGGGAAACTCCCAAATTCTTTCTATAAGGTCAACATTATCCTGATAACAACCAAAGACACTACAGAAAAAGAAAATTATAGGCCAATAGTGCTAATGAACATAGATGTAAAATCCTCAACAAAATAGTAGCAAACCAAATTTAACAATACATTAAAAGAATCATTCACCACAATCAAGTGAGATTTATTCCAGTGATGCAAGGATGGTTTGACATTTGCAAATCAATCTACATGATACACCACATCTACAAGAGAAAAAATGAAAACTACTTGATCATGTAAATAGATGCAGAGAAAGCATTGACAAAATTTGATATCCATTCATAATAAAAATTCTCAACAAAGTGGGTATAGAGAGAACATTCCTCAACATAATAAAGGCTATGTATGAAAATCCCACAGCTTACATCATACTTAATGAAATAAACTGAAAGCTTTTCCTCTAACATCAGGAACAAGACAAGAATGTCTAATCTTACCACTTTTATTCAACATACTACTAGAAGTTCTAGCCAGAACAATCAGACAAGAAAAATAAATAAAAGTCATTCATATTGGTAATGGAGAAGAAAAACTGTCGTATTTGCAGATAATGTGATATTATATATAGAAAACCCTAAAAACTCCACCAAAAGCCCATTAGAACTAATACATGAATTCAGCAAAGTTACAGAATACAAAATCAGTACACAAAAATCTGATGTGCTTCTATATATTAAT
The DNA here is from genome assembly GCF_004348235.1 of Phoca vitulina. Classification (NCBI taxonomy): domain Eukaryota; kingdom Metazoa; phylum Chordata; class Mammalia; order Carnivora; family Phocidae; genus Phoca; species Phoca vitulina. The sequence goes on from NW_022589706.1 coordinate 91,938,068, forward strand.
AATTAACTATCAAAATGAGAAGCTAAATAAGTAATTCCATTTACAATTGCAGCAAAAAGAACAAAATGCCTAGAAATAAATTTAATGAAGAAGGTGAAAAACTTGTATACTGAAAACTAAAAAACACTGATGAAAGAAATTGAAGATGATATAATAAATGGAAAGATATTCTGTGCTCATCTACTGGAAGAATTAATATTGTTAAAATGTCTGTACTACCCAAAGCAATCCACAGACTCAATGCAATCCCTATCAAAATACCAATAACATTTTCACAGAACTGGAACAAATAATCCCAAAATTTGTAAGGAACCCCAAAAGACCTCGAATAGCCACAGCAATTTTGAGAAAGAACAACAAAGCCAGAGGTATCACAATCTTAGATTTCAAAATATACTACAAAGCTATAGTAATCAAAAAAGTATCATACTGGCACAAAAATAAACACATAAATCAACTCTTCTTACACCATACCAAAAATAAACTCAAAATGGATTAAAGACCTAAATATGAGACCTAAAACCTAAAAGAAAAGATAGGCAGTAATGTCTTAGACATCAGTCTTAGCACCATTTTTCTAGATACGTCTCCTCAGACAAAGGAAACAAAAAATAAATAAGACTACACCAAAATAAAAGCTTTTTCACAGCAAATAAAACCATCAACAGAACAAAAAAGCAACCTACTGAATGGGAGAAGATATTTGCAAATAATATATGTGATAAGGGGTTAATATTCAAAATATATAGAACTTATATAGAAAGAACTTATACAACGCAATACTAAAAAATAATACAAACAAACAAACCCAAACAATCTGATTTAAAAAATGGGCAGAGAACCTGAATAGACTTTTTTCCAAAGAAAACATACAGATGGCCATCAGACACATAAAAAAGAGACTGAACATCACGAATCATCTGGGAAATATAAATTGAAACCACAATGAGATATCACCTCATACAAGTGAGAAAAGCTAAAATGAAAAAGAGAAGAAATAATAAGTTCTGGTGAGGATGTGGAGAAAAGGAAAACTCATGCACAATTGGTGGGAATGTAAATTGGTAAAACTACTGTGGAAAACAAAATGTAGGGGCGGCTGGGTGGCTCAGTTGGTTAAGCACTTGACTCTTGGTTTTGGCTCAGGTCATGATCTCTGGGTGGTGAGATCAAGCCCTGCGCCAGGCTCCATGATGGGCGTGAAGCCTGCTTAAGATTCTCTCCCTCTCCCTCTGCCCCTCCCCCCTCAAATAAATAAATAAAATCTTAAAAAAAAGAAAGAAAATGAAATGGAGATTCCTCAAAAATTTAAAACAGATAAACCATATGATCCAGTAATTCCACTACTGGGTATTTACCCAAAGAAAATGAAAACACTAATTTGAAAAGATATATGCACCAGAATGTTTATTGCAGAATTATTTATAATAGCCAAGATATGGAAGCAATCCAAGTGTCCATGGAGAGATGCATGGATAAAGAAAAAGTGGTATATACCTCCAATGGAATATCACTTAGCCCTAAAAAGAATGAGATCTTTCCATTTGTAAAAAACTATAGAAATGATCCCTGAGTCTTTGAGATCTTTCCATTTGTGACAACATGGATGGATCTACAGGGTATTATGCTAAGTAAAAAAAATCAGACGAGAAAGACAAATAGCACGTGATCTCACGTGTGTGATATATAAAAATCAAAACAAATGAACAAACGAACAAAACAGAAACAGATTCATAAATACAGAGAATAAACTGGTGGTTGCCAGAGGTCCGGGAGGTGGTAGGGGATGGTTGAAAAGAGTGAAGGGGGTTAATAGGTACAAACTTTCCGTCATAAAATAAATGATGGAGATGAAATTACAGCATAGAAAATATAGTCAATAATATCGTAATAAGTGTATGATGACAGTAACTATATAACAACACTCCAACCATCTTAAAGGTTACCTTGCTTCAAATCAACACACTCCTTACTTACTGACCTAAATCTTTTGATATATAAAAAAACTAATTTGCTTTCTTTCAGATTCACAGACCATTGGCCCAGAGGAGTGAAAGACCAGAATTTTCCCAGGCCACAGAGGCCAGCAAGTCTGTTTGAAGCCACCTCAGCTTTCTGATTAGCTCAGCAATTTTTTTAGCAAAATGTTTTTTCTTTCTTAGGTCACACAAAAGACTTACTAACCTCCTTTTGTGTCTCTGTAGACATTTCCCTCCTTCGTAGAAAGAACAGAGTACTCTTGCCCATCGTGAAACAAGAAACAAGAGGCGAGCCCCATGTACAACCACCAAGCTCTGAGATAACATCTAGCTGGCACCACTGAATCTGCACATGATAGAGAAATGTTGCAGACCACTGCATTCCCTGTACTGATTAACTACCCTAAACCCCTTTTAAAAACCCTGGGGCAGGCAGAAACCCCAGAGTTGGCTTTTGGATAGAGTCCGCCTTCTCCCCAGGTTGACAGCCTCCTGAATAAAACTCAAATCCCTTTCCAATCAAAACTTCAAATCAATTTGGCCTTTCAAGTAATAAGCAGCTAAACTTGGGTTCGGTAACAACTACTTTTGTGGTGATCATGGAGTATCACATAGAATTCTCTAATCACTATTTTGCACAAATGAAAGTAATACAACATTCTATGTCAACTTCAATAATAACTTTTTTAAATATCAAAGAAAATTTCTCTCAACCCAGAAAACTTCAAAGATAGTGAGGAGCAGAAAATATCATTTAATTAATATTCAACCAGAATGTGATGCATACCATAGGCAATGTGCTAAAAATTTAAAAGATAGAAAGAAATTTCACCAATTTGTTATCGGCCAAGCAGATACAATCCATTGCATACTTTTTTTTTTTTTTTCCTAAGAGAGAGCGAGAGTGAGAGAATCTTAAGCAGGCTCCATGCTAGGCGTGGAGCCTGATGCTAGGCTCGATCTCATGACTCTGAGATCACGACCTGAGCTGAAATCAGGAGCTGGACACTTAACTGACTGAGCCACCCAGGCACCCCCATTACATACATCTCTTAAGGTCAACAATAATTAGTTCTCAAGTAAGAGAACTTGACTGCAAATTTTGTTACAAATAGTTCATGCTAACTTTGTTTGGGAATTGAGGGGACCGTCTGTGTCCTGAGGGAAAATAAATTCCTCATGTCCTTAAGACAAGAGGTTGTTTTGCAACTTGGAGCAAGGTGCCCACTAATGGGTTTCTACTCTCCCACAGAAACTGGAGATAGGGATACTACCTTTCTTGATGATTGCATTTCAAAGGGATGGTTCCCAATTCTTAAGAAAAAACTTTCCTGAGTCACGAAGTTGACAAAAGATCTACCTAGTTTTCAAAGAAAGAAGAAAGTATTTATAACAGCAGTTTGTCTAAAGTAAATGCTCTAAGAAAAAGGAGAGGAAGGAAAGCCTTCCTCTTTTTCCCAATGGGGAGAAGCCTTTTATGTTTAATTTATATTTGTCCTTACAAAAACAGCAGTTAGGGAAGGATAGCCTAGGCAAATTGTAGTTTAAGAAAACCCCACAATAATTCTGGTGTGTTTTTAGCACTTTACTCCCTATTAATGAACAATTATCCTGGTACTTATTGTACCTTGCTGCTTCTGAATACCTGACGAGGATCATATTATTTATTCCTCAAGGTATTTGTCACTGCAGCCAGAAAGACCTAGTTTAAATAGAAAAGTATAGAAGATAAAATACATTTGTATATAATTTGCCAAGAAAAGTGGAAAATATATAGGGTTTCACCAAAAATATTAATTATACTTAGGGAAAGAATAAAAAAAAGAACGAAGGCATTAGATTTTTTATATTTAAGACTGGCACAGTGTTTCATTGACCATGGATGTTTTCATTATTATCTCTTAGAAATATTAACCTAGTTCAAAATAATGCAATGGAGTATTGCATTTCTAGACAAAAACAGTATATTAAAAGTGGGTGTGACATGTGTTTCATCCTGCTTGCCTACTCTTGAAAACCATTAATACTTAACTTAGTCCATTTAGAATTAATTATCTCAGGAATCAATGCTCTAGTGACAACATTCTTAACCTAGAGTGAGCACCACAGATGGCTGAACACAAATCTCTCTTTTCTTTTTTCTTTTTAAACATATGAGTCTTTTTTCTCTTTGGAAAAAAAATTATACACATCTTATCCCACAGTTGTTTCAGTCAACAATAAAACATACATAGATGGTGTAACAATATTGTTTGAGAGATTATGTGGAAAGATAATATTTTAAAAGATGCCACTTTTACTATATACTTTTTTTTCTGTTGAAAGACATCCTGCAGAACAAAGCTCAAAACCCCATGGAAATCAATTCCCAAATGGGTCTGTACACCCTCAAGGCTACTTCCCTGATCTTTTGTCACTAGTTGTATTGACAGCTGGTAGTTCCAACTTTGAGACAATTTCTCTCCTCACTGCATATTTATTGAAACATACCTTGTTGTAGTATTGACCTTACACCACGAAGAAGCAGTGAATAATAGCAAAGTCCCCTGGGGCCTGACAGATGGTTTTGCTATTCAGCTTTGCTGTCAGCATAGGACCTCATAGCATATGCAAAACAAAAGAATATTAGCCTTTGAAGGAAAAATGAAATGTTATCTGAATTAAAGGGGCAATGTGGCAATTCACGTACAATGTTTGTGCTTAGTCCTGAATTCCAAGGATAAAGTATCTTCAGTTGCAAAAGAATATCTCAAATCTAAAGACAGGGAATTACAGATGGGCCAAATATGTGTACAACTAATTTATGTGCCAGAGTGAATCATGCATAGCCAAAAGATTCCCATAATTTGAATCTCTTTTTATTAAGTAAAATATGATTAAAATATCCATATTTTACTTTGACAAACTATAAATAGCTAAATAAAATATTTATTGAATATACAAATTCCATAGTATTTAGGCAACACATCATTATTAATATAGCACACTGAAAACCCTATAGTCTCTCAATGTCAAGTGAGTAGACACTATACACATTTTTAAATGAGATTTTAAAATTTCATTCATTAAAGAAGTACATATTTTTTTTTTTTAAAGATTTTATTTATTTATTTGAGACAGAGAGAATGAGAGAGAGAGAGAGAGCACATGAGAGGGGGGAGGGTCAGAGAGAGAAGCAGGCTCCCTGCCGAGCAGGAAGCCCGATGCAGGACTCGATCCAGGGACTCCAGGATCATGACCTGAGCCGAAGGCAGTCGCTTAACCAACTGAGCCACCCAGGCGCCCTAAAGAAGTACATATTTTAAAAAAGTATTTATCTTATTAACATGGTATTCCAGGCACAAATCTAAATCATGTTTTTAAAGTCAAAACACGGAATCTTTTATGATGAATCTTCCATTCCCATTCCCACTCCTTCTGGTTCCTCATCTCCTGCATGGACTCCTGCCATTTACTGTATCTCCCTGCCCTCCTTTCACCCCCTACTCCAATCCAGTCTTTATTTTCTCAGCAGTGTTCTCTTTTCCAAAGAAATATCTGATTATGTCACTTATCTGCTTAAAATTTCTTAATGATACTCAATTTCCTAGAAAATAATAATCAAGTTTCTTAGCAAAAAATTCAGAACATTTCATAATATGGCTTCTATTTATTTTTTATACCCTTATGACTAATTCTTACCTCAAGCTTTATTAAATTGCCTTGTGGTAAATATATCTTATTAAGAATCCCCAATAATCCATGTCTTTGTATAATTTCCTCTCATTGAGTATGACTTGCTTCTCACCAACACAATATGGCAAATATGATGGGGTCTTAGATTGTGTTATGTGGCACAATATAAGTTACTTCCATCATTATATTACAGTATAGAAGACCCCATCTTAGCAGACTACTGAGAGAGGGAGAGAGAGAAGGGGGCTTTGCCATCTTGACTCTGAAGAAGGAACCTGTCATGTTGTCAGAGAGTTTATGAAGAAGGTAACATGCCAAGGAACTGGCGGCATCATGTGGGAACTGAGTGTGGTCCCAGGCCAACAACCTTACCCCTTACCCAAAATGAAAATGAGGACCTCAGTCAAATAACCACAGAAAATGAGTTACACCCACAACTTGAAAAAGCACGAAAATGAGTTGTTCCTCAATCCAGCCTGCAGATGAGAATGCACTATGCCTGATGTCTTGATTCCAGCCTTGTGAGATCATGAGCTAAGGACCCAGCTAAACCACACCCAGACACCTGACTCACAGAAACTATGAGATAAAAAGCATGTATTTTTTTTAAGCTGCTAAATCTGTGGTAATTTCTTCTTTATGCAGCAAGACTAATACATGTCTTTAGTCACTTAAACATAACACATTTTTTTCCTATCTCTAGCCATTGCTCATGCTGTTATGTCCTTACCACTCTCTGGCTAAAAAACTCCTGTACTCAGTTGAAAATCTACTTAATTACCTTCTCTTTGAAGATGTCCCTGGTCTAAACTTATAGAATCAAACACTCTTTTTCTGGACTCTCATATAACTATTATAGGTTAATACTGTATTTTATATAATGTAGCCTTGTTAAGTACCTGTTTCTTTACCTCACTTCCCCCCATGTTCATGCGTGTATATAGTTGTATACACACAAAGAACCATATACAAATAATAGTCTTATATTGTGAAAGAAGGAATTTTGATTTATTTCTGTTTCTCCACCACCAAGCATGAATGATTGGTACATATTTATGTGCATTAAATGAATATTAATAGTCACTTTTAAAATATAATAATAACACTTCTGTCATTAATAAACACTGTATCCAATGCACTGTGCTAAACATTTCATATACATTTATATTAATCCTCATGACATAAACGTGATTACTCACATTTTTAATTTGAAAAAGCTAGAAATAGGAACATGTAGCTGGACTCATGCTATTTTTAAGTTCCCATCATCTCTTTCATACCCTGCTCTTTTTTCAATCATTTTTTCTTTGGCACTCTCCCCTCTTTCATTCCACATAATCATGACAAGGCTGTCTATCATGAATGGCAGTCCTCTCCTGCCAAATGGAAAGTCTTGTGACCAAACTAGGCTAACCAAACTGTTCTCTTACATTTGAAATGGGGATAATAAGAGACAGCATAGCATTCTTTATCTTGCATACAACACACAGTGTATGTGTGGAACTGCCATGGCCATTTTTCTGGCATTAAGGGGGAACTGCATGAATACTGAAATCAATACACTGAGGAAGGTAGAACCAAAATATGTAGAAAGAAACAGAACTTTGCTTAACTTGTTTGAGCTCCTGGAATGAGCAGTTACGGAAATGAACCTTACCCCCGACAGGTACATGAATTAATAATTCTCTTTAGGCTTGACCTCATTTGCACTGGATTTCTCCTAAAAAGTACAAAGCCCAATGTCTCACTGACAGCAAATGATAAAATCAGGATCTGAACTCAGCTGGGCCTGAGTCCAAAGTCCGTGTTTTTATAACAATTTCTTGCTTTCTGGGACACCTGGGTGGCTCAGTCAGTTAAGCGTCTGCCTGCGGCTCAGGTCATGATCTCAGGGCCCTGAGACTGAGCCCCACGTCAGAGTCCCGGCTCAGTGAGAAGTCTGCTTCTCCCTCTCCCTCTGCCTCTACTCCTGCTGGTGTTCTCTCTCTCTCTCTCTCTCAAATGAATAAATAAAATCTTTTTAAAAATAATAATTTCTTGCTTTCTCCTCAAAGAGAATGTAAATTCTTAATAAGAACCTTGAATTAAATGTCCTTATATATTAATTATATTACCAACAAAATGTCATGATAATAGTGACAATAATGGTAATTTATCATGCACATGTAATAAAATGCTTACAGTACAAATTTATTACTTTATACATTACCACATATATGTACCTTTAGGTATATTAATATAGATTGACAATAAATATGTGTGAACTTATAAGCAGGAGTAGCAATTAAACATCACAAGTTTATCCCTTAACAAAAAATCAAATAAAGCTTTGGAGTGTCATGCAGCTTGGTTTGTAGAGGAATCAAAGACACAGAGAAATGCAAGAATCTACTTCTTAATCCAGGAATGCATAATTGATGCTTTCTTTAGACAAAGATGAACAGAGATTAATATATGACATAAAAGTCATAGGATACTCAGTAACAATTTTACACTCTGCATTTTTCTCCATGTGTATTTCTTTTCACAGTATTATTTTAAAAATTAAAACAAAGGGATAATTCTCATTTTTAAAGTGCTAATAATCATATTTACTTATTTTAATTTTTTCTGTTAATGCATTTTGTTTTTAAGAATACTACAGAACCTAAAGAATAAAATGAATCTTTCCTATACTGGTAGAAAATGCTGATATCACTTGATTGTATGGACAGAAAAGGTACTCACCTCTGTACTATTAATTTTCTGCTACCTTTCAATAAAAATGTTTCCATAATAATTTGGAACATAAGTTATACACAATGTAGCCAACCAAATAGCATCATTGTCCTTTGAATAATAGATCCATCAAAAAAGATATGTGCATTTTTTCCTGAGATGAAAGGAAATATGTTAATCCAAAGGCTTTTTTTAAAAACCTGCAGAATGAAGATATTCAGCAAGCTAATTTAAAATTAAAAGCAGAACTAGAAGCAAGGTACAGTCTTTGAAAAACAAGTGTCATCACAGTAGCTGATGTGATATCTGAACTGCAATATTTTTTCTTCTCTGTATTGATATTGAAATCATAAAAATTACAACAATAAATTCTTTTGTATATAATATTTGAGTACCTTTTCTAATGAACTACAATTTACATTTATCAATGAACTGCAAGATATTATTTACTGCATCATATAAAGATAAGTTCAATAATATCAGTCTTATGGTTAGCTTAAGGACTACAGTCAACGTGCACACCCAAATTCAGCCACTAGTTTTCTTTCTGCTCAGGTTTTCTTTAGTCAATGTAGCATATCAATTTTCTGATTAATAACAGTAAATACAGATAAGCAAGCTAAATATTTCAGAATCTTATGATCCCTGTGTTAACTTTCTTTGAGATCTCCCTAAAATAGTCAAAGTCTACATGTCCATTTTTATTTTGTAGAAATAGTTCAAGAATAAACTTAAAAGGTCTCATATTATCTACAAGTGATAGGAAATATTTACCCCTTAGAATAAAATAAAGTTTGAATTAAGAATACAAATGAAGGGGGGAGGAGCAAGGTGGAGGAGTAGGAGACCTAAATTTTGTCTGGTCCCAGGAATTCAGCTGGATAGAGATCAAACCATTCTGAACACCTATGAACTCAACAAGAAATTGAAGAAAAGAATAGCAACTCTGAACAGGAAAGCAACCACTTTCTGGATGGTAGGACGTGCGGAGAAGTGAATCCGAGATGATATTCGGGAGGATAGACGGTGGGGGAGGGGGCCTCCGTCGGCTGCTTCTGGCAAGTGATAGAGCCGTGGAGCACAAAATCGGGACATTTAGAAGTTGGCTCCGCTGAGGGACGTCGCTCCAGTGGCTAAGCAGGGGGTGGAACCCTCGCTGGGACAGTGTGGTCTCAGGACCCTCGGGGTCACAGAAGGACCGGGGGTGCCTGAGTGCAGCAGAGCTCCCAGGTATCAGAGCAGGGAAGCTGGCTGCAGAGATGGAGCCGAGGAGCCGGCTCTCAGCTCGGGGGTTGCCATAAACCGTGATCCGCGGCACAGTGGGGCCACTGCTCCTCCAGCAGGGACCCAAGAAGCGGAAGATCCAGGGAGACTCACCTTCCTCCCCCAGGAGGAGCGGCGCCGGAGCTCACCGCAGGGATCTGCTGGGTTTGGAGACTCCACATGGGGTCGGGTGCCAGAGACAGAAACATTCGGTCACAGGCCGGGTGAGCACGGAGTGCGGCCGGAGACCAGGGAGACAGGAGTGACTGACTGCTTCTCTCTGGGGGTGCACTGAGGAGTGGGGCCCCGAGTTCTTGGCTCCTCCAGGGCGGAGATTGGGAGGCCGCCATTTTCACTCTTGTCCTCCAAATCTGTATGGAAAGCTTGCAGGGAACAAAAGCTCCCGAGAGCAAACCCGAGCAGATTACTTAGCCCCCCAGCGCAAGGGCGGGGCAATTCCGCCTCCGGCAAAGACATTTGGGAACCAGGGCAACAGGCCCGTCCCCCAGAAGATCAGCGAGAACAGCCAGCCAAGACCAAGTTTACCGATCAATGAGAACGGCAGAACTCCAGCGCTAGGGGAATACTGCACATTGAATCCATGGCTTTTTTTTTTTTTTTTTTTTTTGAATTTTTCTTTTTCCCTTTTTCAACCAACATCTTTTCAATCCCTTTTTTAAGAAATCTTTTTTATTTTTCATTTATAGACTCATATTCTATCTCTTCATAGTAGTTAACCTTATTTTTGGTACATACATATAAGTTGTTCTCTCTTTAAAATTTTGGGATATAGTTTTTTCTAACAGACCAAAATATACCCTAAATCTCTAGTGTATGGCTTTGTTCTAGTCTCCTGCCTGACCACATTCTCTCCCTTTTTAATTCCTCTTCTTTCTTTTTTCAACCAACTTATCAATTCCTTTTATAAAATCTTGTATAATTTTCATCTTTACAATCATATTCCATCCCTTCATCATATTTACCCTTATTTTTGTACATATATAAGTTTTCTTTCTTTAAAATTTTGGGAGACACTTTCTTCTAACACACCAAAATACGCCCAAAATCTAGTGTGTGGCACTGATCTATGCACCAGCCTGATCATATTTGTTCATATTCTGTTTGTTTGTTTGTTTGTTTTTATCTTCTTCTTTTTTGTTTCTTTCCATTTCTTTTCCCCCAGTTTCAGGTCTCTTCTAATTTGTTTAGTGTATATTTTTCTGGATTCGTTGTTACTCTGTTAGCATTTTGTTCTCTCATTCATCTATACTCATCTGGACAAAATGACAAAACAGAAAAAAATCACCTCAAAAAAAAGAACAAGAGGCAGTACCAACTGCCAGGGACCTAATCAATATGGACCTTAGTAAGATGTCGGAACTAGAGTTCAGAATGATGATTTTAAAGATGCTAGCTAGGCTTGAAAACAGCATGGAAGATATTAGAGAAACCCTTTCTGGAGAAATAAAAGAACTAAAATCTAACCAAGTCAAAATCAAAAAGGCTATTAATGAGGTGCAATCAAAAATGGAGGCTCTAACTGCTAGTATAAATGAGGCAGAAGAGAGAATTAGTGATATAGAAGACCAAACGATGGAAAATAAAGAAGCTGAGAAAAAGAGAGATAAACAACTACCGGATCATGAGGGCAGCATTCGAGAGATAAGTGATACCATAAGATGAAACAATATTAGAATAATTGGGATCCCAGAAGAAGAAGAGGGGGGGGGGCAGAAGGTATATTAGAGCAAATTATAGCAGAGAATTTCCATAATTTGGGGAAGGAAATAGGCATCAAAATCCTGGAGGCACAGAGAACACCCCTCAAAATCAACAAAAATAGGTCAACACCCTGACATCTAATAGTAAAACTTACGAGTCTCATAGACAAAGAGAAAATCCTGAAAGAAGCTTGTGAGAAGAGATCTGTAAACTATAATGGTAGAAACATTAGACTGGCAACAGACCTATTCACAGAGACCTGGCAGGCCAGAAAGGACTGGCATGATATATTCAGAGCACTAAATGAGGAAAATATGCAGCCAAGAATACTATAGCCAGCTAGGCTGTCACTGAAAATAGAAGGAGAGATAAAAAGGTTCCAGGACAAACAAAAACTAAAGGAATTTGCAAACACGAAACCAGCCCTACAAGAAATATTGAAAGGGGTCCTCTAAGCAAAGAAAGACCCTAAAAGCAACATAGACCAGAAAGGAACACAGACAGTATACAGTAACAGTCACTTTACAGGAAATACAATGGCACTAAATTCATATCTTTCAATGGTTACCCTGGATGTAAATGGGCTAAATGCCCCAATCAAAAGACACAGGTTATCAGATTGGATAAAAAAGCAAGACCCATCGATATGCTGTCTGCAAGAGACTCATTTTAGACCCAAAGACACCTCCTGATTGAAAGTGAGGGGGTGGAAAACAATTTACCATGCTAATGGACACCTAAAGAAAGCTGGGATGGCAATCCTTACCTCAGACAAATTAGATTTTAAACCAAAGACTATAATAAGAGATGAGGAAGGACACTATATCAAACTTAAAGTGTCTATCCAACAAGAAGATCTAACAATTGTAAATATCTATGCCCCTAACATGGGAGCAGCCAATTATATAAGCCAATTAATAACAAAAGCAAAGAAACACATCAACAACAATACAATAATAGTGGGGGACTTTAACACCCCCCTCACTGAAATGGACAGATCACCTAAGCAAAAGATCAACAAGGAAATAAAGACTTTAAATGACACACTGGACCAAATGGACTTCACAGATATATTCAGAATATTCCATCCCAAAGCAACAGAATACACATTCTTCTCTAGTGCCCATGGAACATTCTCCAGAATAGATCACATCCAAGGTCACAAATCAGGTCTCAACCGGTACCAAAAGATTGGGATCATCCCCTGCCTATTTTCAGACCACAATGCTTTGAAACTAGAACTCCATCACAAGAAGAAAGTTGGAAAGAACTGAAATACATGGAGGCTAAAGAGCATCCTACTAGGAATGAATGGGTCAACCAGGAAATTAAAAAAGAATTAAAAAATTCATGGAAACAAATGAAAATGAAAACACAACTGCTCAAAATCGTTGGGATGCAGCAAAGACGGTCCTAAGAGGAAAGTATATAGCAATACAAGCCTTTCTCAAGAAACAAGAAAGGCCTCAAATACACAACCTAACCCTACACCTAAAGGAACTAGAGAAAGAACAGCAAATAAAGCCTAAACCCAGCAGGAGAAGAGAAATAATAAAGATCAGAGCAGAAATCAATGAAACAGAAACCAAACAGTAGAACAGATCAACAAAACTAGGAGCTGGTTCTTTGAAAGAATTAACAAGATTGATAAACCCCTGGCCAGACTTATCAAAAAGAAAAGAGAAAGGACTCAAATAAATAAAATCATGAATGAAAGAGGAGAGATCACAACCAACACCAAAGAAATACAAACAATTCTAAGAACATATTATGAGCAACTATATGCCAGAAAATTAGATAATCTGGAAGAAGGAGATGCATTCCTAGAGATGTAGAAACTATCAAAACTGAACCAGGAAGAAATAGAAAACCTGAACAGACCTATAACCACTAAGGAAATTGAAGCAGTAATCAAAAATCTCCCAACAAACAAAAGTCCAGGGCCGGATGGCTTCCCAGGGGAATTCCACTAAACATTTAAAGAAGAACTAATACCTATTTTTCTGAAACTGTTCCAAAAAACAGAAATGGAAGGAAAACTTCCAAACTCGTTTTATAAGGCCACCATTACCTTAATCCCAACACCAGACAAAGACCCCATCAAAAAGGAGAATTACAGAGCAATATCCTTGATGAATATGGATGCAAAAATTCTCACCCAAATACTAGCCAATAGGATCCAACAGTACATGAAAAGGATTATTCACCACGACCAAGTGGGATTTGTCCCTGGGCTGCAAGGTTGGTTCAACATCTGCAAATCAATCAATGTGATACAATACATTAATAAAAGAAAGAACAAGAACCATAGGATTCTCTCAATAGATGCAGAAAAAGCATTTGACAAAGTACAAAATCTTTTCCTGATCAAAACTCTTCAGAGTATAGGGATAGAGGGTACATACCTCCATATCATAAAAGCCATCTATGAAAAACCCACAGCGAATATCATTCTTAATGGGGAAAAACTGAGAACTTTCCCCCTAAGGTCAGAAACACGGCAGGGATGCCCACTATCACCACTGCTATTCAACATAGTACTAGAAGTCCTAGCCACAGCAATCAGACAACAGAAAGAAATAAAATGAATCCTAATCGGCAAAAAAGAAGTCAAACTCTCACTGTTTGCAGATGATATGATACTTTATGTGGAAAACCCAAAAGACTCCACCCCAAAACTGCTAGAACTCATACAGGAATTCAGTAAAGTGGCAGGATATAAAATCAATGCACAGCAATCAGTGGCATTCCCATACACCACCAACAAGACAGAAGAAAGAGAAATTAAGGAGTCGATCACATTTACAATTGCACCCAAACCATAAGGTACCTAGGAATAAATCTAACCAAAGAGGCAAAGCAACTGTACTCAGAAAACTATAAAACACTCAAGAAAGAAATTGAGGAAGACACAAAGAAATGGAAAAACGTTCCATGCTCATGGATTGGAAGAACAAATATTGTGAAGATGTCAATGCTACCTAGAGCAATCTACACATTCAATGCAATCCCTATCAAAATACCATCCACTTTTTTCAAAGAAATGGAACAAATCATCCTAAAATTTGTATGGAACCAGAAAAGACCCTGAACAGCCAGAGGAATGTTGAAAAAGAAAAGCAAAGCTGGTGGCAGCACAATTCCAGACTTCCAGCTCTATTACAAAGTTGCCATCATCAAGACAGTATGGTACTGGCACAAAAACAGACACATAGATCAATGGAACAGAATACAGAGCCCAGAAATGGACCCTCAACTCTTTGGTCAACTAATCTTCGACAAAGCAGGAAAGAATGTCCAATGGAAAAAAAGACAGTCTCTTCAGCAAATGGTGTTGGGAAAATTGGACAGCCACATGCAGAAGAATGAAACTGGACCATTTCCTTACACCACACACAAAAATAGACTCAAAATGGATGAAAGACCTAAATGTGAGACAGGAGTCCATCAAAATCCTAAAGGAGAACACAGGCAGCAACCTCTTCGACCTCAGCCACAACAATTTCTTCCTAGAAACATCACCAAAGGCAAGGGAAGCAAGGTCAAAAATGAACTATCGGGACTTCATCAAGATAAAAAGCTTTTGCACAGCAAAAGAAACAGTAACAAAACCAAAAGACAACCAACAGAATGGGAGTAGATATTTGCAAATGATCTATCAGATAAAGGGCTAGTATCCAAAATCTATAAAGAACTTATCAAACTCAACACCCAAAGAACAAACGATCCAATCAAGAAATGGGCAGAAGACATGAACAGACATTTTTCCAAAGAAGACATCCAAATGGCCAACAGACCCATGAAAAAGTGCTCAACATCACTCGGCATCAGGGAAATCCAAATCAAAACCTCAATGAGATACCACCTCCCACCAGTCAGAATGGCTAAAATTAACAAGTCAGGAAACGACAGATGTTGGCAGGGATGTGGAGAAAGGGGAACCCTCCTACACTGTTGGTGGGAATGCAAACTGGTGCAGCGACTCTGGAAAACAGTATGGAGGTTCCTCAAAAAGTTGAAAATAGAGCTGCCCTACAACCCAGCAATTTCATTACTGGGGATTTATGCCAAATATACAAATGTAGTGATGTGAAGGGGTACGTGCACCCCGATGTTTATAGCAGTAATGTCCACAGTAGCCAAACTATGGAAAGAGCCAAGATGTTCATTGAGAGACGAATGGATAAAGAAGAGGTGGTGTATAGATATATATATACACACACACAAACACACACATACAATGGAATATTTGCAGCCATCAAAAGGAATGAAATCTTGCCATTTGCAACAACGTGGATGGAACTGGAATGTATTATGCTGAGCGAAATAAGTCAATCAGAGAAAGACATGTATCATATGACCTCACTGATATGAGTAATTCTTAATCTCAGGAAACAAACTGAGGGTTGCTGGAGTGCTGGGGGTGTGGGAGGGTTGGAGTGGCTGGGTGATAGACATTGGGGAGGGTATGTGCTATGGTATGCGCTGTGAATTGTGTAAGACTGATGAATCACAGACCTGTACCTCTGAAACAAATAATATATGTTTAAAAAGAAGAAGAAGAAGATAGCAGGAAGGGAAAAATGAAGGGGGGGAATCAGAGGGGGAGACAAACCATGAGAAACTATGGACTCTGAGAAACAAACTGAGGGTTCTAGAGGGGAGGGGGTGGGGGGATGGGTTAGCCTGGTGTTGGGTATTAAAGAGGGCACGTACTGAATGGAGCACTGGGTGTTATTCGCAAACAACGAATCATGGAACACTTCATCAAAAACTAATGATGTAATGTATGGTGATTAACATAACATAAAAAAAAGAATACAAATGAATACATCATAAAATGTTAAGGATGGAAGATACATAAAAGATCATCAGACCAACTCTTCCATTTTATAAGTCAGGAAACTGAGTTCTAAAAATGTACCTGACTTTTCTGGAATTATAAGAAATCAGTTCATTTTGTTTCTCTCCCTCATTCATACTCCCCTGGCAAAAACATCAACCCAGATATTGTGAATTAAATTATGTTACTTGTTGAAAAATATGTCAAAATCCTAAATCCCAGTACCTCAGAATATGACCTTATTTGAAATAGGTTCATTGCAGATGTCATTAATAAGAACACAGCCATGTAAAGATAGAGAAATGCAGAGGGAATGTCATGGGACTGCAAAAGCAGAGAATGGAGTTACGAAACTGCAAGCCAAGGAATGCCAAAGATGGTCAGCAAGCCACTAGAAGCTAGGAAGAAGCGAGAAAAGGTTCCCCTGTAAGTTTCAGAGGGGGCATGACCCTACTAATACCTTGATCACTAGCCTCCAGAACTGAGAGACAATATATTTCTATTGTTTTATGCCACCAAGTTTGTGGTACTTGGTTACAGCAGCCCTAGAAAACTAATACACGAGGTATACTCACCCATCTGCCTTTTGTTGCATAAAGGACCACCTAAAATGGTGGAGAAAATCACACCACTGTGTGGTCTTGTCTAATTTTAATTCACGACCACAAAACTCAAAAGAACATTTTGTAGCCATCCTATTACATTTTCCTAGTGAGTGCACTTCCCCATATACTATAGGGGTGATTGCACAAAGTCTGCTCTTCTAAATATTCCAACATCCTCATCCCTTTGTCATCTAATGACACCTTATCTTTATACCTCATTGAGATAACAGAAACAATTTAAATAGACTCCTTCATCTTCTATCACCAAATCTACAAATATGACTAAACCTGTATACGTATGCTTTGTCTTTCCTTCTGTTGCAGAGCAGAATATTTCTATGGTTCTCAAAGTCACCTCTTCTTTGTGTGCTCCTTTGGCATTCACTCTCATTCTAAAGATATTGATCCTTGTTTTACTATGTGATTTTTTTTTCTGTTTGGTATTCTAATATTATTCTGTAAAAGAGAAAAGACAATTCCAGCATTATTCTTAAAAAAAAAAAAAAGACAAAACAAAATTTCCCTTTCACCATGGATATCCTTCCAGGTATTCCCCATTCTCTACTCTTCAGAATAAAACTTTTCAAAGAGGAGCAAATACAGCTCCTTATACTCATTTCTGTTTCCTTTTGCAATCCACAGCATCCTGACTTCTGTCCTCTGCGATTATTTTAACTTCTTTTAGCAAGGTTACCAAAGACCTCAATATTGCCAAATTCATTGTTTCCTATCTGTTGTCATTATGGAAGATTTCTTGGAAGCCTTCAGTGAAGTTGACCACTCCCTCCTTCTTGAAATATTTTCTTCCCTAGGACTTTCTAACTCTGCATTTTATTGGTTTTCTTCCTACCCCTTGGCTATTTCTTCCCAGTCTCCTTTGCTAAATACACCTCTTCCAGATTTTCTCTCAAGGGTGGCATTTCCAGTCCATGATGTTGAATGCATCTCTCCAAAGGATTTCATCTGGTTTCAAGCCTTGGAAAGTATCTCCATACTGATGATTCTCAAAAATATATTCTAGCACTATCTATAATCTCTGATTTCTTGACTTTTATGCCTATTTACCCAACTGCTTGAAGCCTCCTTTCTGGGATTTGATACGTATCTCAAATATAGCACATCCAAAATGAAAAAATTCCCAAAGCCTGTTTCTTGTCCATTATTTCCAATCTCAGAAAACGCCATCAAAACCCAGATGCACAGTCCAAAAGTCTAGGAGTTACACCTAATTACTACATTTTCTTCCCCCTCCCTATCCAATTTGTTTTATTGGTCCCATCTTCAATATATATTTAAAATACACCCACTTCTCAATTTCTATTGCCACCAATCTTCAAAGATTGTATCATCTTTTTGCCTCAATTATTGAAGTAGCTTCCCACACAAACCCACAGCATCCCTATTCACCTTCCCCACAATTCATATAATATATACTCTTTGTTATATTTCCAACATAAACTCTTGATTCGATTTCTCTAAAGAACCTTGATATATGATATATATATATATATATATATATATATATGTACATACACACATATTAACATATTATCAGGTATGTTTTTTTCAAGGTCAAGTAGGGACTCACAGGAAGTTGAAAGTGGCTTATCATTTATCCTAATGATTCAGGGTGCCCAATATAGTTAATGCATCTGGAATGGTTAATAAATATGGAGTGGCCAGAGCAGCTGGAACAGCTACATTAAACAAACTGCCACTTGGTCCAGAGTCATCAATCTGTCCCAGGAATCTGGGTAATAGTGGCTGGGGAAAATTGGCCTCCGTCCCATTTTGCCTTCAGCCCAACTGCCCACATCACATCACCGAGGTGATTGAAGAAGATAGTATAAACAATCATATGAATAAGCAATTTTGATTTCTATGCCATCATTTTCTTAAGGTAAGGGATATATACCCAAATCTGCCATTCTGTTTGAAAATCATTGCTGGTGAGAAAGTTTACCATCTAATAACTAATAGTCTATATAAACCCTATGATAGATAAGCATAATAGAAATAAATGCTTCTAAAATTATGACAAATAATGAGAGATTTTCCTATCAAAAGTGAAACAATTTTAAAATAAAATTTAACCTACATTTAAGAAAAAAAAACACTATTTACTGTGTAAAATCTGTGTATTCTCAGATCTTAATGTTACATTATTTAATTGAATCCTCACAATGCCATGAAAGTGATGTTATTGCCACTTATAGAAAAGGAAACATGATTTCTAAGGCTGAAGAATTTGCCCAAGGTTATAAAGTCACTACTGTGACTCACATTTGGAGATGGGGCATTCCAGTGGCGGCATTCCATGCTACTTAACTGGCCACTATGAATATATAAAAAAACTTACCAATATTGATTTTGATTTTTGTCAATTTTTATTTATTAATATGTGAACTGACACTATGAGCCTCTTCTAAGAGCTAACCCTTAAGCATAGCTTCACATTAAAAATGTATAATTAGACAACCTAGAACTTTGAAATAGTACATTGAGTTTTCCTTACTTATCTAAACATATTAAATATGCTTATTTAAGAAACTTGCTTATTCGCTGTGAATTGTGCAAGACTGTTGAATCTCAGATCTGTACCTCTGAAACAAATAATGCAATATATGTTAAGAAAGAAAAAAAGAAGAAGAAGAATGTAGCAGGAGGGGAAGAATGAAGGGGGGGAAATCGGAGGGGGAGAAGAACCATGAGAGACGATGGACTCTGAAAAACAAACTGAGGGTTCTAGAGGGGAGGGGGTTGGGAGGATGGGTTAGCCTGGTGATGGGTATTGAGGAGGGCACGTTCTGCATGGAGCACTGGGTGTTATGCACAAACAATGAATCATGGAACACTATATCTAAAACTAATGATGTAATGTATGGGGATTAACATAACAATAAAAAAAATTTAAAAAAAAAAAAAAAAGAAACTTGCTTATTTTTCAAAAGCTTATGTGTTAACATAGCTTATCAGTTACAAGAAATTGACTTAGAAACCTAATAATTGGATAAATGAATTATCCAAGACTATTTAAAGCAGTCAAATCCTAAGTGATTTTGTACTTTCATGGACTAGCTCAACAGCATTTTGGTTTTCTTAATGACAAATATTTGGTAGCCACACTCAATTATCATGACTGTTAAATATTAACATAAAATAAACAAACATTCACAAAATGTATTTTGGTTAACTCAAGATTACTTGGTATGATTTTTACTAATTGGTTTTCTTTTAATGTATCTTTCCTTTCCAAATGTTATTGAATTCTAAAATCCCCTTTAAATTTCTAAAAAAAAAAAAAACTTTGAAATTATCAAAGCATAGGCGTATTATTCTATTATTGTGACAGATTTATTAAAAGATAAGCCAAAATCCAGAGAAATATCCTTATTTTAATCATTTATCAAAGTCAAAACTAGAGCCTTTTAAAAAGTAATTATACTTTAAAAATAATATATGTAAAAGATCACTTTTTAGTGTTTATAATGAACTTATATAAATAATAATGTAAATTTAAAAACTATAGACTTCAAACTGTCACATCAAATAGCTAATGGAAAGCAATATATACTAGTATTGATTTGAGAGATAGTATCTAAATTATTTGGGACGCCTATTGATTTCTTTTCAGAATATCAAATGTTTTTTATAACAAAATCAATATGGCACTTTACAAGACATTTGGCCAAAAGCAAGGCCATTCTCTGGGCAGTACTTTCAGAAATATCCATTCCATCCCCATTTGGTTACTACTACAAACTTGTTAATGGAAATGTTAATGTGAATTGTACAATGGACAACTTATATTTGCTACATTAGTACAGGCCATTTGGATACTATGTACAACTAAATGACAATAAAAAAAAGATAAACAGATGAATAAAATGTAAAATGAGAACTACATACCCACTATGGTATATGTTTATTATACCAAATTTTACATTAAAAAGATTGTTTTTAGAAATTTATCTCTTAAAATATATTAATAAATACAAGTAAATGAACTCTTGATATTGTAATCCAAGTTTCCGAAAGAAGAATAACTAACTTCTGCCACTTCTGTGTAAATTATAAAATATTCTAGTATGAATAGAGGACCTGTGGTAAAAAACTGAATCTCTTTCATCCATATCGTGAATACTATTATAACTGAACAAGCTAAAATAAATTTTCTAAACAAAATCTGATTGTTATACACTAAATGTGATTTAGTTGTAAAATCTGATTAAATGTTATACACTAAATAAGGTCAAAAGATGGAGTTTATACAGTCTAGTAGAAACCTGGATGGTATATTTGGTTAAAAAAAGTAAATATTTTATTTCAAAACTAATTTAAACATTTTATGACATATTTTTCAATATGTTCCATATTTTTGTATACACACATTTATATTTATACCATTATTATTCATAATAACAATGTTTTCTCTTGGGCTAATATTGGTTTTCCTCGTATTAACTGAAATTACAGGCATATCTTATTTTATTGCACTTTGATATATTGTGCTTCTCAGATACCGATTTTACAAATTGAAGGTTTATGAAAACCCTGCATCAAACAAGTCTATCAGTGCCATTTTTCCCACAGCATTTGCTCACTCTGCTGGTAATTCTTGCAACATTTCTTTTTATTATTATTATTATTATATTTGTTACAATGACCTGTGATCTTTGATGTTACTATTGTAATTGTTTTGGGGTGCCACAAACTGCACCCATATAAGACAGCAAACCCAGTAAGAATGTGTGCTCTGACTGACTGCTCCACCAACTAGCCATTCTCCCATCTGTCTCCCTCTCCTTGAGCCTATCTATTCTCTGAGATACAACCATTTTGAAATTAGACCAATTAATAACCCTACAATGGCCTCTAATTGTCTAAGCAAAAGAAAGTCATCCATCTCTTACTTTAAATCAAAAGCTAGAAATGATTAAGCTTAGTGAGGAAGGTATCCTAAAAGCCAAGACAGACTGAAAGCTAGACTTCTTGTGCCAATCAACCAAATTATAAATGCAAAAGAAAAACATTTGAAGGAAATTAAAAGTGCTACTCCAGGGAAAACATGAAGATAGCCAAACAGCTTTATTGATGATATGGAGGAAGTTTTAGTGGCCTGGACAGAAGATCAAACCAGCACAGCATTCCATTAAGCCAAAGCCTAATCCAGAGCAAGGCCCTAATTCCCTTCAATTCTATGAATGCTGAGAGAGGTGAGAAAGCTGTAGAAGTTGGAAGCCAACAGAGGTTGGTTCATGAGGTTTGAGGAAAGAAACCGTCTCCATAACAAATGTGCAAGGTGAAGCAGCAAGGGCTGATGTAGAAACTGCCACAAGTTATCCAAAAGATCTAGTTAAGATAATTCACGAACATGGCTACACTAAATAACATATTTTCAATGTAGACAAAACAGCCTTCTATTGAAAGAAGATGCCACTTAGGAATTTCATGGCAAGAGAGAAGCCAATCCCTGGCTTCAAAGCTTCAAAGAACAGCTCACTCTCCTGTTAGCAGCTGGTGACTTTAAGTTGAAGCCAATGTTCATGTGTCATTCCAAAAATCCTAGGGTCCTTAAGAATTATGCTAAATCTCCTCTGCCTGTGCTCTATAAATGGAAAAACAAAGCTTAGATGACAGCTTATTTGTTAACAACATGGTTTACTGAATATTTTAATCTCACTATTGAGACCTGCTCAGAAAAAAGAGATTCCTTTCAAAAGATTGCTGGAGTGGTGGGGGGTGGGAGGTATGGGGTGGCTGGGTGATAGACATTGAGGAGGGTATGTGCTATGGTGAGCACTGTGAATTGTGTAAGACTGTTGAATCACAGACCTGTACCTCTGAAACAAATAATACATTATATGTTTAAAAAAAAAAAAAAAAAGAAGATAGCAGGAGGGGAAGAATGAAGGGGGGGAAATCAGAGGGGGAGACGAACCATGAGAGACTATGAACTCTGAGAAACAAACTGAGGGTTCTGGGGGGGGTGGGTTAGCCTGGTGATGGGTATTAAAGAGGGCATGTACTGAATGGAGCACTAGGTGTTATACACAAAAAATGAATCATGGAACACTACATCAAAAACTAATGATGTAATGTACGGTGATAACATAATAAAAAAAGGAAAAAAAAAAAAAAAAGATTAGTTCTCATTAACAATGCACCTGGTCACCCAAGAGCTCTGATGGAGATGTACAATGAGATGAATATTATTTTCATGCCTGCTAATACAATATCCTTTCTGCAGGGCAGGAATCCAGGGGTTATTTTGATTTTCAACTCTCATTATTTAAGAAATACAATTCATAAGCCTATAGCTGCCATATATAGTGAGTGATTCATTTGATGGATCTGTACAAAATAAATGGAAAACATTCTGGAAAGGATTTATTATTCTGGATGCCATTAAGAACATTTGTGATTTGTAAAAAGAAGTCAAGATATCAACACTAAGAGGAATGTGGAAGAGGTTGATTCCAACCCTCATGAATGAATTTGATGGGTTCAAGTCTTCTGTGGAGGAAGTAACTGCAAATGTGGTGGAAATAGCAAGAGAACTGGAAGTGGAGCCTGAAGATGTGATTGAATTGCTGGAATCTCATGATAAACATTGAACAGATGAGGAATTGCTTCTTATGTATAAGCAAATAAAGCAGCTTCTTGAGAAGAATCTACCTTTGGTGAAGATTCTGTCAGGATTGTTGAGATGACAACAAAGAATTTACCCAAAATAATCTACACCTTTAACATAGTCCCTGTGAAAATACAAACAGCATTTTCCACAGAACTAGAACATACAATCCTAAAATTGGTATGAAACCACAAAAGACCCTGAATAACCAAAGCAATCTTGAAAAGAAGAACAAAACTGAAGATATCACAATTTGAGACCTCAAGTTA
This sequence comes from Phoca vitulina, assembly GCF_004348235.1. NCBI lineage: Eukaryota > Metazoa > Chordata > Mammalia > Carnivora > Phocidae > Phoca > Phoca vitulina. Next base: position 91,961,776 of record NW_022589706.1, read on the forward strand.
TATTACAAAGCCATAGTAATCAAAACATTATGATACTGAAAAAAAAAAATAGACACATAGATCAGTGGAACAAAATAGAAAGCCTAGATATAAAGACATGATTATATGGTCAATTAATCTTTGACAAAGAAAGCAAGAATATGCAATGGGAAAAAAGTCTCTTCAACAAGTGGTGTTGAAAAAAAACTAGACAATAACATGCACAAGAATAAAATGGGACCACTTTCTTATACCATACATAAAAATAAACTCAAAATGGATTAAGGACCTAAATGTGAAACCTGAAACCATAAAAATTCTAGGAGAGAGCACAGGCAATAATTTCTCTGACATTGGTTTTAACAGCATCCTTCTAGATATGTCTCCTGAGGCAGGGAAACAAAAGCACAAATAAACCATTGGGACTACATCAAAATAAAAAGCTTCTGCACAATGAAGGAAATAACCCACAAAACTAAAAGACAACTTACTGAATGGGAGAAGATATTTGCAAATTACATATCTAATAAAGGGTAAGTGTCCAAAATGTATAAAGAACAGCTACAACTCAACACCAAAAAAGCAAATAATCCAATTTAAAAAATGGGCAGAAGACATGAATAGACATTTCCCCAGAGAAGACTTCCAGATGGCCAAAACACATGAAAAGATGCTCAACATCATTCATCTTCAGGGAAATGCAAATCAAAACTACAATGAGGTATCACTTCATACCTGTCAGAATGTCAAAAATCACAAACTCAAGAAACAACAAATATTGCAAGGATGTAGAGAAAATGGAACCCTTGTGCACTGTTGGTGGGAATATAAACTGGCGCATCCACTGTTGAAGACAATACAGAGGTTCCTCAAAAAACTAAAAACAAACAAACAAACAAACTGCCCTAAGATCCAGGAATTGCACTACAGTGTATTTACCCAAAGAATACGAAAACACTAATTTGAAGGGATATTTGCACCCCTATGTTTATTGCAGCATTGTTTACAATGACTAAACTGTGGAAACAGCCCAAGTGTCCATCAATAGATGAACGGATAAAGAAGATTAGTATATATACACAATGAAGTATTATTCAGCCATAAAAAGAATAAAGTCTTGCCATTTGCAACACCATGGATGTATCTAGAGAGTATAATGCTAAATGAAATAAGCCAGTCAGAGAAAGACAAATGCTATATGATTTCATTCATATGTGGAATTTAAGAAACAAAACAAACAAAGGGGGAAAAAGGGGGACAAACCAAACAACAGATTATAACTTAACTATAGAAAACAAACAGATGGGTAGGGAGATGGGTGAAATAAGTGAAGGGGATTAAGAGTACACTTATCTTGATGAGCACTGAGTACTATGTGGACCTTTTCAGTCACTACATGGTGTGCCTGAAGCTAACATAACCCTGTATGTTAACCACACTGGAAATAAAATTTTTAAAAACGCTGAGTTGAAGGAATAAGAAAAAAAAAAAAAAGACATGCATTTGACTAAGTCATGTCCCCAGTTGTATTTCTTAGGGATCTGTGTTTGACAGACAAAGGCAAGTTGACATCAGAAAAAATTTATTTCCAAAAATGAACTACTGATATAGAGATCTTCATAATTTATCTGACTAATGGCAGAATTGAGCCTCAAATCTAAAATAGGACATAAAAGTAGAGCATAACACATTGGAGGTACATGGGTTGGAGAGATGCATAGCCAAAAGCAAATCAGGCCAACACTGTGACAGTAGCTTGGAACTTCTCAAATGTGGTCCTACCAAATTTGTTGCTTTTCTTATTTCTGCATATAATTGTAAATGTCTTGAGAATTATTTCTCCCTTTATTCTTACAACCAACATTATAAACTGTCTCAAATAAGTATTACTTTATATTATGCATAGAACACAATACTATTGTATATTTAAGTAAAACATGTTTGTCTTAGAGTATTCTAATAAAAAAGAAAAATAACCAGAAACATATTTATCAAAAACATCAAATTATACTGTATTTTTGGGTTAAATGTGTCTTTCTGAATCATCTGTGAAGTATATAGTAATATTTTAAATAAGTTCATTAATAGGAGAAAGTAGGTGTCAATGAATGTCCAGTCTCATCACTCATGCTGAAACTACAACTTATTTCTTATTTGGTATTATTTAATTTCATCCACTCTTTTTCTTTGATTATTTTTCCTAATTTCTGGTTTGGGGGGAAAAAAGGTTAAGGAATTTCCAACAGAGAAAAATATTTAGATTTGTTAACAAAGAATTTTAATGCCTATGCAAAATAGATGAAAATGCTTAAGTATTTTATTATCTATCTTTAGGGTAAAATAAAATTTAAAACTTTGATAGTATCATTAAAATTATACCCAATACTCAAGATGTTTCAAAATATTTTCCATCAAAATTGGCTCTTTGGAAATAAACCACAGCCTTCCATTACTGAAATATCATACTGGACATGTGCAATTATGTACATCCCAATTCACCTTTTGATGTGTAGATTGCTCACTTTTTTAATCTCTCGAATTCTCTAAAGAAGCTAGAGAATTCGGTTTGAAAAAACATAGATATAGTATATTTACATGTATTTTTATTTCAATGATTTGTAACTTATAGGAAGAAATTAGGTAAAAATGATTCAGGGGTGCCTGGGTGGCTCAGATGGTTAAGCGTCTGCCTTCATCTCAGGTCATGATCTCCAGTTCCAGGGATCGAGTCAGGCACTGGGTTCCCAGCTCAGTGGGGAGTCTGCTTCTCCCTCTTCATCTGCCTCTCCCCCCTGCTTGTGCTTGCTCTCCCTCTCTCTCTCTCTCAAATGAATAAAATCTTCAAAAAAAAAAAAAAAATGACTCAGGTATTTATCAATTTGACCCATGAGACCTCCACAGCAGAGACAGTACCACTGTTCTATATAAATCCTTAAATAGAATTCGTTATTAAGAGATACTAAAGAACTATAAACATTACTATAATTTCATGTGTTGATATATATAGAACAAAATATTTTCAACCATATAAAATTGAACTAAAATACCAACTTCTCATACAATGTTGCCTAAACATCCTATTTATTACTTAGTCAAATTTATCCTACTTTTATATTGTTATCATGGTTCATTAAATGACATATTAGAAACTTGATTAGTTTACAGTTATATGCATATCACAAATATAATTAGTAATAGGTAGTTTTAAATTATTGTCTACATATTTACTTTATGCTGGGGTTTATGAAGGATTCACAACAGTGCATGGTAGTTTTTATCCTTATTTGAGTTTATACTCTAAGTGGAAAAGGCAACACATAAACCTTTAGAAAGATAACTAATAATAAAAGACAAGAAGCAATAAATGCTAAGTAAGAAAGATGCTCAATAATTTCCATGGACCATGTGAGTAAGGAGACAGAACTCTGGGCTGAAGTTTTTTATAGAAGGTACAGAAAAGAATGGTATTTTTATAAAGGAGCCATCATTTGTAAAGGCTATAGGCTGCAGAAATGAAATGCACTTTAAGCTAGAGCTCTGTTTAAGCAAATATCAACTGGTTTGTTAGATTGAACAGTTCTCAGATATGGTGAGCAGTGCACATTTGGAGAATTAGTATGGATGGTACTTGGCCTTAGGTAATAGGATTGTAGGAGTGAAGAAAACAATTTATGGCCAGACAGTGAAGGCCTTAACTGCTAGCTTAAGGCATAATGGCTTCATTCTTCCTATCTGGCAAGTCATTGAAATGATTTTCTCTTGAGGCATTTTCGTATAGTTTGTTTTTTTCCTCCAATGCTATGAGACATTTGTTTAAATTATTTCCACCCATAATTTATTTGGGGCTCAGAGAATTCAGGTCCCAGCAATAGAATTTTTTGTCCGAGTAACCTAATCCTGAGATAGAAATCTTCAAATGCTGTTTTCAGTGTCCTCATGAACCATCTTCTGAATGGATAAAAACCTGACAGAAGTACCGAACTCACAGCACTTGATTTGAAAACACCCTTCATTAGAAGGAAACTGTCCTGATGTCATTGCTTTTGGAGTACACTGTGGTTATATTTACTACTTCATTGACTCCATATTCCAAAAGCTGACTAAGATGCTGTAAAAAGAGAGAAGGAAGTGATCTGAGGACCAGATCCAGGCAGTAGAGGGCCACCTACCATCCAGTACAGGTGTCTTTAAAATGTCTGCACTAGGGGCACCTGGGTGGCTTAGTCTGTTAAGTGTTTGCCTTCGGCTCAGGTCATAATCTCAGGGTCCTAGGATTGAGCATTGGGGTCCCTGCTCAGTGGGGAGTCTGTTTCTCCCTCTCTCTCTGCTCCTCCCCTCCCATTTTCTTTCTATAAAATAAAATAATAAAATATAAAATATAAATATAATAAAATAAAAATAATAAAAAATAAAATATCTGCATTATTTCCTCTATTTTGGGTATGTTACATATCAGTTACAGAATCTTTCCAAGATTTTTAGCAGGGGAGTGAAAATGGTATTTTGAGAAGGCTGATCTCTCCACATTGTGCAGGATGGGTCACTGGAGGTGGAGGATGGAAACTAAAACAAGTTATAATACAGGAAGAATGAAGTGACCTGGCTTAACCAAATGACCATAGCAATGGGGGAGTTTGAACAAACAGTACTGTGTGAAATAGAGAAAAATAAATTTAACTTTATAGTTATTAAATGAGTAATACTGGGTCATTTGCAACTTTAATCATAAAAGTCAACTACTGGCCGGAAATGAGATAGCAAAGCTAATCATCAACTTGGATGGACTGATAAAATGTGACTTATAAAAGCCTATAACTATACTGCTTCCATCATGTTTCCAAGATTCTCCGCCCCCCATCTTGATAATACTAAAGGAGTAAGTGGGAATTGACAGGGTTCAAAAGTAAAATTAATGTCAAGCTTTGTAAAGCCAGTCATTTCTAAGTTACTGCTATTGAATGAAAGGTGATGTGGAAATGCTCATCCTTCTGTTTCAATTATTTCATGAGGACGTTTTTAAAAATTCAGGTTCTGGCTCCTATCCCTAAAAATGACATATTTCTCTTCAATCTTTCACTCCTTCAATCTTTCCTGTCAGTCCTTTGTGTAGACACTTATCTAGTGTTAATGTTATAAAATGTTATAAAATGTTAATAAACATATTAAATCTAGATTTAGAAAGACTTCCAAATTGCACTTAAATACACTTTATGCTATTATTCCCTTTCAAGGTCAAATGTATCTGTTAACACAAGGCTAAATATTTAGAACTCTGAGCTAGCTGTATAGAAATATCTTCTTTATTCCTTAGTACTTAGTCGGAAAACTGTATTATGACCCCAAATTTTCAAATTTTAGTTTTAAAATAGAAAATATTAGGGGGCGCCTGAGTGGCTCAGTCATTAAGCGTCTGCCTTCGGCTCAGGTCATGATCCCAGGGTCCTGGGACCGAGCCCCGCATCGGGCTCCCTGCTCAGCGGGAAAGCCTGCTTCTCCCTCTCCCACTCCCCCTGCTTGTGTTCCCTCTCTCGCTGTGTCTCTCTCTGTCAAATAAACAAATAAGATCTTTAAAAAAATAATAAAATAAAATAGAAAGTATTATAAGTTACAGACGTCTTGAAAGAATTTTAAATACAGATCCTCATAAAGACACTGCAATTTTAATCTAGAATACTCACATTTTAAGTGTCAAGCGTTCTACAAGTTTTGAATTTGCAGAATATAGAACCACATTATAAAATCAAATATAATGTTGCTCTTATTTCAGTTGAGAGAGGAAGAAACATAAAATGGTTTCTACATCGATGATGGCAGACTGCTTATGGTTTCTGAAATTCAAGCACTCATTAATGATACACCAGAGAAAATTAGATTTTAAAAAGAACTTAAATGAAATTAGACATGCAAAAACCAAACTAGAATTCAGTAAACCATAAATCAACAAAGATAAATATACTATAATCAAGTAAAACAAGGATATATTTGCAAGGACACATTTACAAGGACCAGTTAGTTTATAATTTGAAGGTACTATGGTATAGTGGAATCAGCCCCCGTCTGGAATCAGAAAGATTAATCAGAATCCCTTCACTTACGTTTTGTGAATTATGGCAACTCACTGTCCTTAAGAAAACCAGTTTCTTTATTTTTTCTAATGGAAATTATAACCTACACTCTGTCAGGTTATTGTAAGTAAAGAACAAAATAACATAAATACAGTTTTTGCCGCATAGAAGATGCTAAATAGTTACCATTCTTATTATACAAACATACAATTGTATATTTCACCTATACAAAAAAATATAAAACTTGAAAAATCTTCCTCTATCAAGCATTCATGGACTAATAAAGTGATCATTAGCTACCATATTACCAAATGAATGAAATTTAGTGAAATATAGAGGGTAAGTTTGATGAAATTTCTCCTTAGAGTCAATTTTTAAAAACTGTATTCTAATTGATATTGGTTATGCTGAAGTGCTCTCTTTAATAAATCTGCTCTCTATATACTTTAAACATTGTTTCTCACATTCTAACATAAACTATGCATAGTCACAAAATGTATATAAAACAGTTAAGAAGGGGAAATGAGAAAATCTGGCACATTTTAAATATGAAACACATTGAATCAAAGGTCCTTATCATCCTTTTTTTTTTTTTAACATTTTATTTATTTATTTGACAGAGAGAGACACAGCGAAAGAAGGAACACAAGCAGGGGGAGTGGGAGAAGGAGAAGCAGGCTTCCCGCAGAGCAGGGAGCCCGATGCGGGGCTCCATCCCAGGACCCTGGGATCATGACCTGAGCAGAAGGCAGACGCTTAATGACTGAGCCACCCAGGTGCTCCGGTCCTTATCATCCTAAAAGAATATGTGATCCCTAACATTATAGACAAATTTATAAGAGGACAAATACCATGATTTTTGCAAAGCTCTTCTCCGGGGAAAGGATAATGAGGTTGACTAGATCTCAGGACATCATTCAAATCATCAAGATGTGCTCATGCAAATAGCTGCACCTTATGACCAGGACTCCATCCTCTATTGGCAACCTTCACCCACATATGCAACACTTATTTACTAGAATACTGGATACTCTCCACTGTTCATTAATTACATCAGAAGCAGGTACTTTCTTCCAGGGACTTATTTTCTTCTATGATATTCTAATAACTAAGAGCCAATTCAGTTTTGAACTCAGGTGCTTCATTTTCCTGAGGGACATAAAATTTAATTAATACTAGGAAGTAAAACTTATTTTTCAGCCAGGTTATATGACCAATATAGAGTGATTATTCTCTCTTATTAGTTATTTCAACCAAAACTTACTTTTTTCAATTCTCACTTTCCCTATTCAAGGTCTAGATCAACATCCTTAGGAACTTTTCTATATGTTGTCTGATACCTATTTCTTTCTCATATCTGAAGATGATGATAAACAAATATATTTATCTTTTTGAAATGTAAAAAGTGTGATTAGAATCAGATGTGCTTCACTGGGATATCATCTATTGCTGCATAAATGTATTCTAAAACTTAGCTTAAAACAATATTCTCTCTCACTGTTTCTGTGGGTCAGAAAATTAGGAGTGGCTTAGCTAACATGTTTTAACTTGACATCTCTTTGACATATCTCATGAGGTAGCAGTAAGTTGTCATCTGCCTTGCAGTCCTCTGAATAATTGGGACTAGTCAATCTTCTTCCAAAGTAGATCACACATATCACGTTGTTAGCAAATTGGTAGTAGCTGATAGTTGGGATTCTCAGCTTCTCTCCATACAGACGTCCCCCTAGGGCAGCTTGAGTGTTTTCATGGCATTGTATCTGGCTTTCCCATGATCAAGCAGTCCAAAGTCCAAAGCAGACGTTAACATGCCTTTTATTTATTTATTTTTTATTATGTTATGTTAGTCACCATACAGTACATCATTAGCTTTTGATGTAGTGTTCCATGATTCATTGTTTGCATATAACACCCAGTGCAACATGCCTTTTATAACCTACCAATAGAAATCATGCAAACCCCCTTCTGCTATATTCTGTTGGGCACATAGGGCCCAGCTCTCATTTCATGTGGAGGGGTACTAAACAAGAATTGAATACCAGCAGGAGAGCATCATTGGGGACCATCTCAGAGGGTAACCACCAGTTTATCCAGTGATCCCTAATAATTCAGGACTCTCTATGTGCAAAAACCCCTTAATCTTCTAAAGACCCTAAAAAGTATCATATCAGCATTAATTCAGCTTGCAAGTGTAGAAAAAGCACTTCAGGTATGATTACTGGAGTACAACTACTTGGAAACAATTCCTTTCAACGAAAGACCTATTAACTAAAGAGACAAGTTAACTTTCTCCCTACTCCCCTTTCCTATACACCCACTATACATTAGGATAACCTATCTAGACCTTCATTTTCAAAAAGAGAAAAAGGGAACACGCAGCTATCATTGTTCCATAACAATTCTGATATTTGGCCAGGCACATGGTGCCAATTCTTTAATTAGAAATTATCCCTATTTCCTGAAAGTAAATCTTCTTGGCTCTTTGTTCAGTACCTTGGATTCTAGATTCTATCCTATGTACTGTCCTTTCTTTTCCATATAAAATGGGCTGCTGTTTGCAGCTAAGAAGGTTTTCAACTTGTTCTTGTCCATAATAGTAAGGGAGTCCATGTGCCTGTTTTCATTTTGTGTTGTGTCTGTCCCTTCGAATTGAAACTTGAAGGTTATTTCTGCTAGTATAATCATTAAAACTTTGTGACTCTCATATGAATCTTATTATGTTCACTTCATTATATAAATGCCCACATGCACAAATCTCTTTAAGATAATTTCTTCTCAGGGCACCTGGGTGATTCAGTGAGTTGAGCATCCAGCTCTTGGTTTTGGCTCAGGCCATGATTTCATGAGATCGAGCCCTGCATTGCCCTCCCTGCTCAGCAGGCAGTCTGCTTGGAGATTCTCACCCTCTGCCCTTCCCCCCATTCTCTCTCTCACTCTCAAATTAATAAATCTTTAAAAAAAAAACAAAACATAAGTTCTCTTTTTTGAGAATATACTAAATTGGTTAAGGGATGACACCATCAAGGTTCTTACAACATGTATCTTTTAAAGGAAGAGGATCTGTGAGGCATATTCTTAAGCTCCTTAGTGGGCTTTTATATGACAAAATGTTCTTAGGGGAACCATGTTAGACTTTTCTGCAATTATTTTTTTTTTTAATTGTATCGCTACAACCTTGACTTTATCTTTAGATCATGTTTTCCATGAAAGTGGCATGGATTTGATCTCTGCCTGGCAGCCATTTGCCATTTCTTTTTATCATTTGGAAAAGCCATGAATGAGGAAAATTTTAGTATCAGACTCTGAAAATCCTGTCTCCATTATATTTAACAAATCTTCCTTTGACTTATATCCCTCCTTTGACATTTTACTTTGATCAGCTAGAAGATGCCAGGTGACACCTTCAACATTCTGGCTAGAAATTTCCTTAGCTAGATCAGCGCATGAGATAAGCTTTCTAAATTGCACATTTCAACTTTTTTTAAAGATTTTATTTATTTATTTGAGAGAGAGAGCATGAGGCGGGGAGGGGGGGAAGCAGAGGAAGCAGAGGGAGAGGGAGAAGCAGACTCCCTGCTGAGCAGTGAGCCTGATGGCCTGATGCAGGGCTGGATCCCAGGACCCTGAGATCATGACCTGAGCTGAAGGCAGATGCTTAACACACTGAGCCACCCAGGTGACCCTAAATTGCACATTTCTGCAGGCTAAAGTGTTGCAAAACTTTCTATCACTACTCTACAATGATCCTCTCTCTTCAAGTTTCCAGTAATGTTTTCTTACTTCCCATTAAGTACTCTCCCACAGTCTCCTCAAGGACCTTCAGGCTTTCTCTTACAGTTTTTTCGAGGCCATTTCAACTTCTGCTTACTGTTTGGTTCCAAAATTACTGCCACATATTTAGATTTCTGTTAGAGTAGCACCCCTCATCATGGTACTAAAATCTGTATTAGATATCTATTGCTACATGGCAAATCACTGCAAAACACAGTGGTTTAAAACACCAAAAATCCTTCATTGTCTCTCATGGTTTCTGTGGAAGAGGATTTCAGGAATAATCCAGCTCGGCATACAGGCTGCGGAGCTCTGAGGTTGGGCTGCAATCATCAGTGGGCTTGACCTGGGCTTAATTACCCATTCAGAGAGGATATTAGCATCAGATTATAGAGAAATATACTAGAACTCTGAGCAGTTGATTAAATTACTGAAAGTAATGGGGGGGTGCAAAATAGATGGCAGGAGTTGAATTATGTTCTGTATGATTCTGGAGCCCCTAAATTTTTCATTAATAACACAGAATGAGAAGTACCAGTATGAATTATGAATCTAGCAGAAAGGAACAAACTGCCTTAGGAGAAGGTAACAAGAAATAGTTTGGTATAATGGGGTTTTAACCCTATTATATACCACATATACATGTGTACGGGTGTGTATATAAGTGTGTGTGTGTGTGTGTGTGTGTGTGCGCATGGTTTTAAATAATGGAGTATAAAATCCAGTAATCAGTAATAGATGGCTCTGGTGGCTGTTTCTGGTTTCTGGTTTGATATTTATCTTCAGTTGCTTAATTTCACACATAGTAAGGTAAATAAAATGGAAATGAGAACATATTAACATATCAATCAGGACAGAGAATATCATTGACTTGTCTTTACTTTGTTGAAAACAATTACCATCAATTTTTTGTAAACTGACAGTTTTTTATTGCCAACATTCAGATTGCCAGAACTTTAAACAATCAAACTACCAGAACTCAAGGTATATGCAAACTAATAATATTTAATTCTTTAAATGAAAACATTTAATGTTGAGTCTCTGATGTTTTATTTAATGGTTTAAGCTTTTGTGACTTCATCTGTCACAAGGTTTTAAAAATGTATTATTTTAAGTCCTCAGTAACCTGAGTGTTCTTTTCTATTTTACTCATCAGAGTATTTTGTTCAACTAAAGAAATTATATCTCTGACTTCTAGGCATAAACTCAATAGTAGATAGAAATAATCTAAAAACACAACTATGTGAAAGTGCTGACTAGAGGTATAACTTGTGCAAAAAAACGTCACTTGTGAAAGTGCTTTGTGAAATGCTTACTCAAAAACAATTATTTTCATTTATTTGCCTGAGTTGTGAAGAAGACAACAGGAGATATTAAATATTGCTGAAACAGATTTTTAGTATAATCATCTGTCAGAATTTTTCCAGTTACTTTCAAGGGAAAATGTAAGACTCAATAAAAAATTGTTTCCATAGTTATGAATAGTGATGAAGAATTATGCCCTTCTATTCTTTAACTACTTGCTTTTACTTGCATCATGCATAAACTTTAATATAGGTTTTAAAATCTCCAAAGAAATTTAAATATGGGGATTTCAATCCTGAGATCCTAGCAAATAAAATAATCTTCAAGGTCTTTTTTCCATAGATTATCCCTGCCATTCTAAACTCTATCAGTAAATGCCACTGATTTTCTTAATTTAGAAACCAAGAGGTCAATCTAGAAAATGCTTTCTTCCAACACCTCAGAAATTCAGCCCTTCAATAAGTCTTATCAGCTCTATCTCTGCAATATATGTGAAGTTTACTCACTTCTATCTACTGTCACACTATAGTTTGATTCACCCTTATTTCTCATCTCTTCTGTCCCTCTGATTTAATTCTCCCCCCATTCGTCTACCATTCTCCGTTCTGATTGCAAAGCAATCAGAGGGATTTTGTTGAAATAAAAATCAGATTATTTAATTCCCATGCTCAAAACAGTACCATTGCTTTCACTGAAGAAAGAATAAGTTGCAAAAATTTTAGCCAGCTTAGCTTGGCACTGCCTCCTCTCAAGTACGCCCTTGTGTCTGGCTCATAATAAGCACATAATAAATATTATTTAGCAAATGCATTATGGATAAACACATCAATGTCTCATATACTACACAATATACTTTTCTATGTTATAATTTTTTAATATTTTTATTATTTATTTGAGAGAAATAAAAAGAGAGACAGAGCATGAGCAGAGGGGGAGGGTCAGAGGGGAGGGAGAAGCAGATTCCCACTGAGCAGGGAGCCCAGTGTGGGGCTCGATCCCAGGACCCTGGGATCATGACTTGAGCTGAAGGCAAATGCTTAACCAACTGAGCCACCTAGGCGTCCCTGTTATAAATTATTTTTGATCACTTCCATAACAACAAGAAAACCTATGAGAAAAGAAAAATTGAGCAAATTTGGTTCTTTAATGCATTTCTAATGTCTGATATTGCCCCTAGACTAAATCTCCAAATATCACTGATCAGTTGACCAATGGTAACCAGTGTCTTCTCTATAAAATGAGATTAGAAAGATTGACGACCTTTTTAAAGATTTTATTTATTTATTTGACAGAGAGATAGAGAGCATAAGTAGGCAGAGCGGCAGGTAGAGGGAGAGGGAGAAGCAGGCTCTCCACCAAGCAGGGAGCCATTGCGGGGCTCGATCTCAGGAGCCTGGGATCATGACCTGAGCGGAAGGCAGACATTTAACCAACTGAGCCACCCAGGCGCCCCAGATTGGTGACTTTCAAGGGTGGGAAGTGCTGCCTGCAATAGTTGTTTTGGAAAGTTTGGGAAATCTGTGTGCAGGTGTGGGGGGTTATGTGTGTGTTACAAGGGGTATGCTGTTATTTAGAGCATGGGTACAAGGGATTTACATTATCCTTCAATATGTTGCACAACTGTACACAATGAAAAATTATTACTACATGTCCCACACAAATTTTGACTGTCTCATCTGGCATTAATGTAGGTGAAAAATCAGTTTTTAATTATGTCAAGCTGAAATATCATTTCATTTTACATACAAATACACAGCATTTTAGGTGGTTTTAGGGTACTCTGAATTTCCAGAAATGGAAGCTCCCTGACTATTAAATTATAATTGCACCCATTTTTTTTCCAAAGAGTTTTTCATTGTTTTGGAAATTGCACTACTGATACAAAAGGCTTTTACGGTATTTAAGTTACTAATATATCACCCTCTGTTGAATCTGTATTTCTTGCTTTCCCATTCACAGCCATGCTGACCTCCCACACAGTCAAAAATCTATATAACTTTTGATTCCCCCAAAACTTCAATACTAATAGCCTACTGTTGACTATAAGCCTTACTAATAACAAATAGTTATTAACATATTTTATATATGTATTATATACTGTGTATTCTTATAATAGAGCAGAGAAAAAAATGTTTAAAAAAATGGAAAAGAAAATATATTTACAGTGTCATACTATATTCTTTGATATCATGTTTACATCATCTGTTTACAAGATGAATTGTCAGTACTGCATCAATATTGTCTCATATGTACAAAATACTAAGGATGTTGTACATATTATTAATACTAGACATCAAAAATGAAAAGATAATGTGAAAAAGAAAGTCATATTTATTTACAGGTATAACAATTCAGGCTGAATTGAAAAAGGCAAGGAAAAAGGCTGTTAACTACAGCCTCCGTAAGAAATGAAGCCTTGTCAACGCCTTGACCGTAGCATAAGAGGACCCATTTTGGACATTTGAACTCCAGAACTATGAGATAATTAATTTGTGCTGTAAGTTTGTGATCATTTTGTTATAGCAGCAATACAAAACTAATACGGGTTCTGAGAGAAAAATTACCCTGGATAAATAGTCAAGGAAGACTTGATTCAAGACTATTGAAATATGGGAGAGAGATTAAATTCAACCCTGTTTTAAGCACTGGTGAGCTGGTGGAAAAGTATTGGAGGACATTAGGGGACAGGTTGATTAATGTGATTAGGAGATATGCATTTGCTAATTGTTGTTTATTGAAGTTAGGTTCCTACTCTCCCACAGACATATGAGAGATAAGAGTGTTGTCTTTCTTGATGATTACCTTTCAGAGGAATGACTCCTAGGTACTTGGGATAGACAGTCCTGTGTTGTAAAAGTGGCAAGAGACTTCTGAGAACATTTATTTGCATTTCAAAGGGTCAGAGAAATAATTTGCAATTGCAAATTTTCTAGAGGGAAGGTAGATGGAGGAAAGGATAAAACATGTGATGGGGATTAAGGAATGCACTTGCTGTGGTGAGGGGTGTTGTATGGAAGCCTTAAATCACTAGATTTACACCTGAAACTAATATTACACTGTATGTTAACTAACCATAATTTCAATAAAAACTTAAAAAAAAAAATAAAGTAAATGCACTAAGAAAAGGGAGGTCTGGGGCCCAGAGTCGGGGAAAAAAAAAACCTGTCCAAAGTTCCATCAAGCTCAGGAGAATGCTAAGGCCTTCTTGATCTGGAGGCATTAAAATATATTTGTTTAAAAATAAGTACTATGTCTGATAGAACTGAGAGTTATTCAACTTGATAAATTCTAAATGTTGCTTTCTTTTTTTTAAACTAGATATCTCAAAACATTGAATAGTTAATCTGTTATTTTCATAAATTTGCCATAGATTGTTTTTATTTTCTTAATTTATCAGGGCCTATCTGAAATACACCTTTTCCACAAAGTTTTTCCTGATTTTCAAGCCAAATTATCTCTCTTATCAGAAGCCCTACAATAAAATATTTGCATATAACTTTTTGCATATGTGTTATATCTATAATTAGATTATGTGCTGTTTGAGGCCAAGGACTTTGTTCTGCCCTAGGTTATATGTTCTTTCAACCACAACTCATAGGATGTTATACTTTCAATGGTATACTCTCAAAAGTATATATTCGTTGTTTGACTAATCCCTCCTAAATTTTATTAGTTTGGATAGAATAAAATGTTCAAAAATGATTATTTTTTAAATTATATTAATAGAAAAGTATAAACAAATCTACACTGGTCAAAACTGGCACATTTATAGTGAATCCTAATTTTTTGGTGCCTTATTAAAATCACCATACTGTAGAGATAAGGACTACAATCATCAGAATATATACATGTTAAAATATGGAATTACGTAAATACTCTGTTTTACCGTAATATTTAACAAAGTCATGCACAACTGTTATAAATTAAGTTCATGGTCCCACAGAACCCTCTGCCATGATGGAAATGTTCTGCACCTGCACTAATACATTAGCCACTAGCTATATGGGACTATTTGGTACTTAGCATATATTACTGTGTTTGAGGAACTGAATTTTTTATTTTAGTTTATTCTGATTAATTTAGCTTGTGGCTTCCATAGTGAGAAGCTCAGCACTCGACTCACTGAGTTCTCCTAATTATTTTTAACCATAGGCACAGAGTGGAACTTGTAGAGGAATCCCACAGTATCTATTGCATGAAATGATAAACATAAAAATATCAAAAATATTAAAATACTGCTATATACATTTTATGTTTTTTTCAAAAAATAAGAGCCACTAAACCAACTGAAATCAAGCATTAGAATTCCGAAAAATTAGTATTTTTATTTTGTATTTAAAGGATATGTGAAAGATATGAAATCCAAGGGAAAGATATAAAATTTAATATTTTTGCTTTGGAAGTCCTATTAAACTAATATCAAAAGCAAAAATAAACACACTTTCCAATTATGGAGTTATACTATTATTGCTTGTTTTACTTTATGTACTCCCTTAATGATTATAATAACTGAGCATCAGGTTGCCTATGTTTGTAAAAATGTTTTCTGAATTTTATATTTGAGAATACAATTAGAACCAAAAAGTAGATGTCAGCTTTACTGTATAAACTCTTAACAATTCCCACAAGGCCCTGCTCTTATTTCTGACAATGCTCAAGATATTTGGTGTCCTGTAGGCTGCATTCAACAGGTTTGAAATTTTCTCATTCATTTCCACCCTGATTTTTGCACCTCAATTTATAATTCATCACTGATTTTAATTAACCTCAAATAACACACAATCCAGCTGACTGAGCCAAGAACTGAGTGACAGCTAGGGAAACAAAAGAAAAAACAATACAGCAGAGCCTTAAAAGAAATGGAATGACATATGAGATGCACTTCTTTAAATGAAGACAGCTTTCCATGATCAAATCTCATATGTAATCGTTTGGCCGCTCTGAAAATGAAGGAAGCACTGTCTGCTGATCACAGTATGTCATTAAGTGTTGTAAAAAATAATTACACAAAATGGCTGAATCTTTTTTCAGCTCATTGTCTGCAGAGATACAATGAAGATAAAACAATTAGGAATTCTAAATATTATACTATATGGTCTAGCCTTTGAATCGTTTACAACTTCTGTAATCCTATACCACAGACTTCAAACCATAACTCTGTCACTAATTGTTGTGACTTTAAGGGACACAAAAAAGCTAAGTAATTGCCTCAAGTTCAAAGAGATATTTGATAACAAACCTAGAATTTTAATTTAAACAGCCATTACAATTTACAGAAGCAGCTAACTTTTGAAGTTTAAGTTTTAAAAAGATTATATCCAAAACCAGATTAACAAAATATGAAATGTGATTTTTATCTTCAAAGTTCAGAAAATTTCATTTTGGTCCACACAGCTCACTATAGACTTTGATCTTCTTTCCATGAACCAATAATTAGTTCTCCTCACCCTTCCTGAATGCACAACAGTATTTCATTGAGGAGCATTTTGCCAAGAGTAGAATTATTTTCATCTATGCTTTGCTACTGTTGTAGTAAAAGATCTCCATATATGATCAACTTTCAGTGAGAGGCATTCTTACATAAGATATATAGCATAATATGAATATTATAAGCTCATACTGTCAGGATTCAAATCATGACTCTGCCATTTACCACCCATATGACCTTGGACAAGTTACTTAACCTCTGTGTGCTTCCATTTCCTCATCTGCAGTAAGCAATAAGACAACACTACTACTTATATCAAAGGGGCTAGGAAGATTTAGCTGGTTTATATACTTACAGTGCTTCAACTAGCACCATCATACACACACATACACAATTATTGTCACTACTACAAAGGAGAACAGAGTTCTGAACTACTTTATCTTAATTATCAACGAAAACTACTTTTGAAAAATAATTACGAGCAGTACGAGCATTTTCTCAGATGTTACATTGTTTTCCCTGTCTTCTGCCTCCCCCGAGATGATTAAGTGTGTAGAAGATAGAAATCCTCTAAGCATTTTATGTGCATTACACACTTTGACTTAGTTTCATTCTCTCAATATTCTCCCCTTTTCAAGTGTGAATACTGAATTTCATAGAGTTGATAAACTCTGAGTGACTTAGTTTAAAGGTTACCTCTCAGGTTACCTTACCCACTGGACATGAATCCTAAAAGGACTATTTTCAAGAATACACTAACACTCCTCATCTTAAGTACGTAATGCCATCTGCTTGGTCCTTTCTTATGTCAGGAAAAGAAAAGGTAAAGGTAAGGGCTATATATATTTTTTTAAATTTTTCTTAAAGTTCAGATGCATGATTCGGTGTGAAACTTTCAAATACACTGATATTTATTAATGTTCTATTTTACACAAAGCTGAAAACATAGATCTACAATATCATATCAAAACACTTAGTGCCAGGTATATTCAGAAAAAAAAAACATTTTTACAGACTTTATAAGGGAAAGACAGTGCAAAAACATAACTTACATAACATTCTCAGAATTATCTGAAGAACTACCTCATTAGGAAACATACTAACATTTCTGCCCCGAACGTAAGTAGCCTAAATAAAGACAATGCATATCTTCACATCAATTGAACTCAGATTTTGAAGTCACATGAGTTTATCTCACATTTCCAAGGTGGGGGGGGGGCCTTCTTGTTTTTCAAAGCTTTTTGGATTTTGAATTGTAGATGGGATTTTGGACTTGTTTTTATTCTTCATCATTATGTAATTGATTTTCTAATAGAGTGTTGGTTCTAGAATAGATCAACTCTTCAATTTATCCTCACATCCCTATAATTTGTCTATGATCCAGAGCTGCAGATTCTGGCCTTAGAATCCTCAACCTCCTTATCAATATGAAGCAAACTGTCCTGGCCTTGAAACCATCTGAAGAGGCAGACACAGGAAACCACTAAACAGTAAGCATGTGCTCTCTTATAAAGAAATGACAGTTACAGTCTCACAGTTGAAGTTTTTTTCCCCCTAGTCTTAAAAAGTGAAATGACATGTAGAGATATAAAATGTATACCTTAATCAGTACTTTTGCAGTTGCACATATTCACTTTTTCATACTTGCAAACACCCTGAATTACTGTGGCCCACACATGTACATATGTACATTTTCCTGAGCAGAGTATTCTTAGCATAAATCAGAGTGTGTCTGATCCCCCCCAAAAAATGATCAGGAATGATTATGAATTTTTATCTAAATAAAGATCTGATCCCAGAAGTAGGTTAAGAACTCAGTCTCCTAATTATTTACATGAGGCCAAAAAGATAAGATGAGAGAGAATGCTCTTCCCAGCTACTCATTTCCTATTTCCTCGTGCTCTTTTCTCAATCCTGGACATAATCTATGGCCAAGCAATTAGGAGAGGATCAATGCACAAAAGGGCCAAATATGGATGCAGCTCAATCAACTCCTACCCAATGGTGCACATTGTTCATTTGGTAAAATTACTGCCTCCCGCACTCTATATGAAGTCATGCCAGGCTTCTTGTATGGCATGTTTTTATACCGATCTGCTGTCCTTTCTGTGGAGGAGAAAGAAAATTAGGCTCATTCTGTTAAAATCTCAAGATATACACCCAGATTTCACGTATGTGAATATTAGAATAAAAAGTTCTTCCCTGGGTTTTATTTGGCATTTTTTTTCAAGTACTCCACAGAGTTCCTCCTTAAATATAATCTAGGTAAACATTAGCGTCTCATCTTCTGCCAACGGAAATTCAGAGGAATTGTAATGGGAACTGAAGGACCAAATGCTCAGCGTGTCTTCAGCACCCTACTGAGAGGATCCAAGCACAGAACGACTTTTGAAGTGATGGTGGACTCCATGCTCTGATCAGTACCATGGGAGGTGATAAATGAGATGAGAATGGACCCCAAGGAAGCTTTTAACCAGTTTTATTATGATGCATAGGAGAAACCATTGGATATATATCCCTGAAGTTGGACAATGAAACAATGCTGGCTAGGAAGCATCAAAAAATCACAAGGCATATTTAATTCATATGAGATCAGAAACAGAAACATTTTATCATTCAATAAAAATTTAAAACACCTCTCAAGTTCAAATACTTTGCAAGGTTCAGGGACCCTGCCTACCCCGTGTTTCATATCAAATCAGGTTCAATCATTGGCAGCCCAATAAATAACAATAAAAAATTTTCCCTCAGGGAAGATACTATAAAAATATTTCTTATTTTTTCTTGAGCACATAAATCCTACATTATACAGCTATTTAAAAAAAAAAAAATCCTAGGCCAGCACTGAAAGGAATGTGACAGGAAAGAGTTCATATAGCGGTATCTTTGAGAACTGTTTTTCACAAGGCATACTCTTTGAACTTTTAAAGAATCAAGTTATCTAAATATTTCTTTCTGCCCTGAATTTAGCTTTGGAGATCCCATTAAGAAAGGATGTTTGGAAACAAGTGAATTTAGGCAGAGTAATGCTATTTGTAGCTATTTTTTATCTGTGGTCACTCAGTAAAGACTTAATATGTATATTTAATAACATCTTCCTGTTTTTAAGCTAAATCCCTTAGTAAGGGATTTTTCTAGAGGGCTAAAAAGTAACATTTCCATAAATCACTGGTTCCCACTAGGACATATTTGAAAGCATTTACAAGAAATGAAGGAGCTGAGAAGGTTTCAAAATTCCTCTAGGTCTGTGAAAGTACCTGCAATTGGCATTTGAGAGGCCATTCGACTGAGGCTTTTTTTTTTTTTCTTGAGCATCACACTCATTATCAAATTTGGGTGCCTAGGAAGCCCACAACTGAGCAAACACAGGTTGTAAGTAATAAGGCTTGGGTTTCTTTATAAATATATCTTCTTCAAAATTGCAACTAGCTCTTGGTCTAATTATATGTGACCAATTCCATGTTCCAGTAATCAAAACTAGAGATCATATTTAATCACAACACTTGAGCCTAGAACTAGAATTGGAAGTTACCCTTTCCTAGTAGTTGGTATTGATCTTCAGTGCTATGATCATTCACCTGGATCTTTTTAAAGAGGTCTGCCTCTTAGAACAATTTGAAGTTATAATCGGGTTGGTATATTAAGCATATTTGTATCTCAGTCCTAAGCCTACATTTTGGTTTCATTTCCACAATGTGAGCAGTTAGCTACTTTCTCACGCAGGGAATTCTTAAGATAATGCTCTAGGGTGAAGCCAGCGGAATCATGTGTTTGTTAGTTCCCTATATTTTCTCCTACTAAATTTCCCATTTCCCTGTTAACCCTATCTTTACCTCACTGTAGGGAATTATGCTTCTGTGGCCATTCAGATACTTGAATTATGAGACTCTTATTTTTTTTTTTACATTTTTTTTATTTTATTATGTTATGTTAATGAGACATGAGACTCTTATTTAATTTGGATTGTAGACCAAAAGTAGAAGAGCCGCTCTTAGCAAAACTTTCTTTCCTTTGCTTTCTGCCTTCAGGGAACACTTGCAGAGCAAGCTTAGCTCTTTTTTTGGTAATGATTTCAGCATTAGAACTCCTTTTGACTCATTTCTTCTAATATTGGAGCCTTGGTAGTCACATGATATGAGGTCCACCGTAAAAGAAAAATCCTTTAAACATGTGTTGATCAATTAAATAGTAATTATCTTCAATTTCTCACCTACCACATCCTAACAGAATTCAGGCAACCCAGTATTTCAGAGCCTGTTACTTGTGAAATCCCATTCTTGGTACCAAATACGATATCAGTTATAGACTTTCAATGGAAATAATAATATACATAAACTTAAACTAGAAAATATATGGGAAAGTTATCGTCTCACATGACTGAACAATGTCAAGGAATAGGTCAAATTCAGCATTCAGTTTGTAAGGACTCCATATCTGTGTGTGAGTGTGTATGTCACTCCTTAGATTTGTCTTCTTCCTAAATCAGATTCATCCTGAAATCATTAGAGTAAAATAAAAAGCACTTCTAGTCCTCACAGGTACACAAAACGCTGTCCAGAGAAAGGATCTATATCCTATAATTCCCACCAAAAGTCCTGTAATATTACTCATATTGGACTCATTAGATCAAGAGGTGTACTGTGCTGATTTATTTAAGTTATATTATGCACTTCATCTGTGGATCAAGGGACAGTGCCATATTTCCTGTAAACAATGCATTTGCAACATACAACCTCAGGTATTGGGACATGAAAGAGGGAAAGGTACTGGATATATTTTTACTTTTTGTTGCAGTTTAATAAATATGGATAGAAAACAAAATATATACCGGATTATATTGAATAATCAACACAACATTTAAATTAAATTCAGGTTATGCCACCCTAAATATTAAGTCCTTTTTCAAAATATTATATTCTTAGTTAATGCATGCAAGTGCATATAGATTAATTAATGAAATCAAGTTGGAAAAGATAATAGATCACACATTCTTACCACTTGAATTTTAAAGACTTTAAATCTTTTTCTAAAAAGATTTTATTTATTTTTTTGAGAGAGAGAAAGAGCAGTGGGGAGGGGCAGAGGGAGAAAGAGACAGAGAAGCAGACTCCCTGCTGAGCAGGGAGCCCGATGCAGGGCTCAATCCCAGGACCCTGAGGATCAGGACCTGAGCCAAAGGCAGATGCTTAACCAACTGAGCCACCCAGGCGCCCCAGGAATTTAAAATTTTGTTCTGATTTATGACTTGTAATATTTGCAAAATTTTCATTCCTTAAGTAAATATATAGGATCCATGCTAAAGTTCTAACCATACTGAGCCCCATATTTTTGAGTCATCACTGGTGATTTTACCTATAAACTCTCTCAGATAGGGTTCTTATAAATAAATGCTCAAAGAAGCTGAAGCCAGACTGAAACACAGATATTCCCTTCTTAGCCTCCTTTCAAAGCACTCATTGTAATAGTATGTCTCATGCTGTATGTGTGAATTCATTTCTTTTGAGTTTGTATCTAGATATAGTACTTCTGCTTCACAGAATTTGCAAATCTTCAGACTTCGTAGATAAAACTATTTTCCAAGTGGTTATAACATTTCACACACCCATCAGCAAAGTATGAGAGTTTTAGTTGCTCAACATTGCCAACTTAGTATGATCAGTCCAACCATATAGCTCCAGCTCTGAAACATAAGGATTTTGCCTAAGCTCCCATTTCCTCATTTTTATAATAAGCAAATGAAAACAGTGTTATGTGAATACTTTGCAATATCTGGTACGAAAAATAATTGGTACCAACAAATAATGTGTGTGTGTTTGTGTGTGTGTGTGTATATATATATATATATATATACACACTATATACATATACATACATATGCGTACATATATGTGTGTGTGTGTGTGTGTGTATATATATATATACATACACACGTGTGTGTGTGTGTGTATGTATCACCTCTATCCGTTCATCAGTTGATGGGCATTTGGGCTCTTTCCATAATTTGGCTAATGCTGATTATGCTGCTATAAACATCAGGGTGCATGTGTCCCTTTGAATCAGTATTTTTATATACTTTGGGTAAATACCTAGTAATGTAACTGCTGGATCATAGGTTAGTTCTATTTTTAATTTTTTGAGGAACCTCCATACTGTTTTCCAGAATGGCTACACCAGTTTGCATTCCTATCAACAGTGCAAGAGGGTTCCTTCCCTGTTCTCTGCATCCTCGTCAACATCTGTTGTTTTCTGTGTTAATTTTAGCCATTCTAACAGGTATGAGGTGGTATCTCATTGTAATTTTGATTTGTGTTTTTCTGATGATGAGTCATGTTGAGCATTTGTTCATGTGTCTGGTAGCCATGTGTACATCTTCTTTGGAAAAATGTCTAATCATGTCTTCTGCCCATTTCTTAACTGGATTATTTGTTTTGTGGGTGTTGAGTTTGATAAGCTCTATTTTAAGCCAATGACAACTACATTCCTTAAGTTAAAATTTAAAACATACCATTTCAACATTGCCATTACTATTCATATCAGGGCACAGAATCTCATGGCTTGAAAAAAAATCTAAAAAAGCATAAAACATTTCTTAATGCCCAACTGGGGTTTCATCTAAATCATTTCATACAACAAAGTATTTATATACCAAGATAGATGTGTTAGTTTCTTCTTTTGCTTAATTCACAAAACAGCTGTTCACCTTCCTCAACCTCCAAATACAATAAAATCAATAAATGTGAGATTGTCAAAGTTATGGACACAGTTACAAAAACACAAGGTAGATACCTTTTAACCTTTTAAAGGCATCTTTCTTCATTATGAGTTATGAATTCAGCATAAGAACCTAATAATATGAATTTGAATGAATAATATGAATTTGAATATGAAAAACTGAATTTAACATATATTTCAACAAACCATAGAGTTCAAACACAGTTCTAAATAGGTATGGACACTATTCACTCTCCTTCTGGTCAGTGTTTGTCGCCCTTCTTCTTTGTATCTTTAGGTGTCTCCTATAGCCTTGCATATATCAAAGCACTTGTATTTGTTGAAGTGAATTGATTTAAACTTAATTGCTAACAGAAGACAAACTTAATTGTCACCCCCTTAAAAAGTTTTTATATCTCATTTGTAAGTATTAATTCACTGTTCTTGTTTGTCATCTTTCACCCCTGCCAGATCAAGGACAGGAACCATGCTTCTTTTATTCAGCAACAAAATATTAGCAGTTAGTACAATGAAAATTTGTTATTGATGAATAAATGAATTTACAGTTCACTTTTAATTGGCTGACACATACCATGCAGCATTGAACTCCATTCTCTGGAACTAAAAATCTGTCAACTTCAATCAGTGTTTCTCAAGGGGAGAGAAAAACTGGCTTCAAGCATTAGACTTTTCTTTAGGGATTCAGTGTGTGGTATCCTAATGCTATTCTTGATTTGCTAAGCTCTTTGAAACTTGAACGCTTTTATAAGTAAAAATTGAGTTTGATTTCTAATGTAAAGCTACAACTAGAATTTTTCATAAATAAAAAAGGCTGTCATTTTATATATTACCAATGAATATAAAATATACTAATAGCAAAAGCTTTCTTCAGGGACAAAAGGAAATATTATATTTTACTGTTGTTGAAAAGAAATCTTTACAAAATCAATCTAAAGACATTTAAAAAGGAAGAGGTCAGTGGGGAACAACCCACATGCTTTCTTTCTAAAGAAAGTTTCTGTTAGCATTAGGGGAAAAAAAGGGATCTGTTTAAAAAAAGAGGTGGAAAATGTTTTTGGAAAATTAGAGAGATGTAAAAGGAATTTAAATGAAATAAAACGGCTACGGAATAACATTTCTCTCTGGTTCTTATTATTCAGGGAACATGCAGCTCTCATGTGGTGAGGATGCTGATGAGCAAACTTCTAGACCAATGTCTGGCCAAGCGAATATTTGAAGTCCTTCGCTTTCCCAGTGGATCATATCTCACCTGCTCTGCTTGTCTTTCACTTTCCCCAATACTATGGCCGAACACTCTCACTCCAGCCTCCCTAAAAGGAAGCTTTTATAATCCCATCTTCTCCCCCCCCCCCCCATGTGCAATCTAATTCCTAGAGCCATGTGCTGTTTTTCCAACTCCTCTAATGGTCTTGCTTCACAACAATTAAGTTTTAGGGTCTGGAAGTATTCTACCAGAATATCAACACAAGTGCAGTCAGACCAGATAAACTCAAGTGGCATATATAATTCTTGATATCTAGATATAATTCTCCAAGCTGTGCAGCTGATTTTGGTCAGTTTTATATAACATTAGTAGATTATGCATCTCACATTGACAAATGCTGTTAACACTTATATTTGTATGTATATACGTATATACACACATATACATATGTGCACTTCTATCTTTAAGATTAATATGGTTGTATAAAATATTTTTTTGTTTCCATGTATAATATCCATTCATTCAATAAACATTTAGTAAGTTCTTATTATGTCCCAGACACTATTTCAGGCACTAGAGTTTCAGGAAAAAATTCAAAAGTTTCAGACCTCCTACAGTTAAAGACAAAATTAACATTTATAAATCAAAATTGACATATTACAAACATTTATGAGGTTTATTTTAAGTAAATGTGCTAAAGAATCTGCATACATCTCAGGGCAAATATGCCTCAGAATGAGGTTGGTTTCTGACAGTGTATGTGTATGCATGCATGTGTGTGTATATGTATGTGTGTGTGTGTGTGTGTGTGCATGTGCATGTATAAAATCTTCATAATATTCAATTTTTTACCAATTCCTTTATATGTTTGACTACGTTGCTCTTATTTTTATCTCATATTCTGGTTATTGAAGAATGTTAAAAATGACAGCTCTGTCACTGAATTTATTCACTTGTAGTTTTATTTTTTCAATTTACAATTTATTCTCAGACATATTTAATCCCCATCCATTTTGTGATAGGTAACAAAGAAAATAGAATGGAAAAATCCACTGAATTTGGCACAAATAAACTGCAACATGTCAAAATCCTCTGAAGACAAATGAAAGACAATAACAGCATTTTTCCCACTGTGGGGTCACGGGCAGCAACAGCCACTGCAGAGATGTGACCATCTGACAAAAAGCTGTGTAGGAGCACATTCTTATCCATGAGTTAAACATTTTTTAAAATAAATGAATGCTTTATTAACATGGTAATGGTTTTTTGTTGTTGTTGTTGTGTTTTGCTTTTCACACATGGTTAAGGTTTGGGCCTCAAATACTTGTCAGGTCTGCTACTGCAATGAACTTATAGCTGGACAACTTACAAACTTTGCAGAGAGCTATCCCCTGCCCAGTTTAGGTCCTAACTCCTCTCTTATTCTTACTGGAAAATTAAGTGTGAACAAAAGTTTGATTATCCTTTTTTGTGCTCCACTGAAGCATTAGAGACCACATTAGAGGCCACTGTCCCAGAGCAGGTAGTCATTATGATTTTATCATTACTAATAGGTGTTAGTTCTCTTGACATGATTTCTGTATTTGCTGGGCCCGCTATTTAGGTAACTGCCAGAGGCAGATATGATATGCTGCTACATCATGAAGCCTCTTTTTACTGCTGATACCTAAAATCTTCAGGATTTAAATGATAATTTTTTTCTAGCAAAAACAAAATATATCCTTAAATATGTAATATAAAGTATATAAAGTGTGATTAGTTAAAAAATACAGTTCAAAAATGATCTAATGTCTAGTTCCAGACTTACCTTAGTAATTTAACCTAGATCTTTTAACCATTCTATGACTAAAAATCATCCTCTATTAAATTATTGAATTTAAATAATTTCTAACTTCTCTTCATAAGTCCATAAGTTAAAAAGAATAAGCAAAAATAATTT
Source organism: Phoca vitulina (assembly GCF_004348235.1). Classification (NCBI taxonomy): domain Eukaryota; kingdom Metazoa; phylum Chordata; class Mammalia; order Carnivora; family Phocidae; genus Phoca; species Phoca vitulina. The sequence continues at coordinate 91,988,199 of NW_022589706.1, forward strand.
TATAATATACACTTTGACCTATTATCTACTGAAATGTATCAACTCTAGGAAATTACTCTAGAAAATGAAACATAAGTATGAATATTATTTATATAATTACTTATTTTCAATACATAAATCCCATACAAAAACAAATCATACCAATGCCTCAAACTACTCAAATTTGAATTACTCAAGTCAAGGTAATTTCTACTGAATAAACAACTGCTTTATATACTTAATAATATACTCATGTACAACTATTCACAATTGTCCTCTTGTGTTTTAAAATATTCATTTAAAATAAGACATCTGTTCCCATTTATTTTTTAGTAAAAAGAGATACACATACACTTGTGCCTATATATAGATGTGATTTTAATAGGTACATTCATAGATACATACATAAAAGTTGTATAAAAGATGTGAAAAAATATGACATGATTTCAACATTGGTTACGTCTATATGATGTGATCAAGAGTAAATTTTCCTACACCTCCACTTTTCTAAATTTTGAAAATTCATTAAATGAGTACGAATTACTTTGATAACATGAAAGCAAAGGATGGAGAAAGATAAATTTGCCAATATGGTTATATATTAGAGACAAAATTTCTCTAACAAAGCTTTATTTAAGTATAGGACATCCTCTTACTGAATTCTAACACAATTTTAACTCTCTTTTTTAAAATGCAATTTGTCAGATGCTCAGTTTGGTGATATGTAAAATTGGTTTTCAGATGCAAATACATGAAAAATCATTTTTCTTTCCAGTGCATACCTTCCTTTCCATACCACTCCATGCATATAAAGCAGAGGTTTAAAACTTAAATGCCTCTGGGGCTAGGCAGGCTTTGTGAAGAGAGGCAGTAGCCGGGTTAACACAAAAGGGAGTTGTGGGGGCTCTGGACAACTGGAGAATGAATGACCTGCCTAAGACTTTTTTTAATTGCTAGCTGAAGGAAACATGTCCATAGGCACAATTCAGATCATAGCATAGAATTTGTAATCAGTGATTATAAACTGATTTTTTTCCTAAACAAGAGATAATGGAGGGCGCCTGGGTGGCTCAGTTGGTTAAGCGACTGCCTTCGGCTCAGGTCATGATCCTGGAGTCCCGGGATCGAGTCCCGCATCAGGCTCCCTGCTCGGCGGGGAGTCTGCTTCTCCCTCTGACCCTCCTCCCTCTCATGCTCTCTGTCTCTCATTCTCTCTCTCAAATAAATAAATAAAATCTTTAAAAAAAAAAAAAAAGAGATAATGGAAATAAAAATGCAAATGCTGATAAAATTTACCACTATCATATTGCAAAATTAGCCAAAATGGAGAAAAGTAAATAGCAGAGTATAAACAAATATACTAAGAGTAAAAAACAGGGATGCCACATATCCCCATATTCATGGTGAATGTAGACACTATATAAAGCTTACTTGTAGGAGTGTGAGCTAACAATATAAACTAAGAGTGATCATTTGCTCATGCTTGGTAAAGATGTTTTCCAGAGTTGTATATAGATTGACACCAAACTAGATTTTTTTACCCCCACTAGGCTACTGGTATTGAGTTCCTTCAATGTATCATTAGTCTCATCTGTTTAATACAACCAACACTGAACAGGATAAGAAATCTATCCAGAGGTTGCAACCTACAAGTTCCTAGGGTGGTTTTGTGAAATCCATGCATCCTTCCCTCAATCTCTGCCAGGTTGATCCTGATTCCATTTAGAACTGCAATTATCTACTGAGTCTGGATTGTTGAATGCTGGACTACTTGGCTTTCCTTGGATTCCCACTCAGTTTGTCCCAGCCTTGACTTTGAAGAAAGGATCCTCTTCTCCATACATCTAAGTGCTAGGTACCATTCTGTCTAGAGGCCTGGTTACCCGGAACCATGATATTCTTGCCTTGATTGATTTTAACATTGCTTACTTTATATTCTTATACAGCCGAATTGCATCCATTGCCTTGGATATGTTTCTTCAACATTGGCTCAAATCAAACTTAAATATATCAAATCTATCAGGACACTAAATATTTTACTCTTAGCTATACTCTTAAGATATCAGTCTTTAGATGGGTAGTTTTTAGACCCAGCCCCCAGAAAATTTTGGCTTCTAATACTCCCCTTATTCCACAGTTATATATCACCATTAATCCAGAATTCCTTAGTATGAGGCATTCTGAAGAGTGCCATAAAATGGATTTTGTACAAGAAAAATTAAGAGTTCTTCTAACACTAATTATTGTCTCCATATCACAGTTTCATTTGAGTCAGTAGATTGTGATTAATGACAAAATTGTTTTTTACTATATAAGATTCCTAAACATCCAGGAAGAAGAATGAAAAGGAAGTTATCCTTATTTTCTACCTGACAGAGTTCAGTCAAAATGCTACAGACTAGAAATGACTTACATTTTCCCTTTGATCCCAGTAGTAAAAAGCAAGAGAAACTATCTGTGGTGAAAACTGTTGTATTCTGACCACTGTAAAGTGGGAAGGAGAGAACACAGGCAAAAGGCAATAAAAATGTGTTTTTAGGTCTCTAGAGGAACAGTTAAAATATTATTAATAGGCATAACAAAAATCAGGAGCACTGCTATGAGTGTGCACATGAAACAATTTTTTGAAAGCAAAAAAATTTTTAAATATTTGTAGGAAATATGACCTAAATGTGATAACTGAAGCCATAAAATTAGAAAACACAGGCAATAGTCTTTTTTACATTGGCCATAGAAACATTTTTCTACGTATATCTCCTCAGGCGAGGAAAACCAAAGCAAAATTGAACTATTGAGACTACACCAAAATAGAAAGATTTTATGCAGTGCAGGAAACAATAAAGCAAAGAGGCAACCTACTGAATGAGTGAAGATATTTGCAAGTGATATATCTGATAAGGGGTCAATATCCATAATGTATAAAGAACTTATACAACTGAACAAAAACAATGAAATAATCCAATTAAAAAGGGCCAAGATCTAAATAGACATTTTGCCAAAGAAGACATATAGATGGCAAATAAATATATAAAAAGATGTTCAGCATCACTCATCATCAGGGAAATCCAAACTAAAACCACAGTGAGATAATACTCACACATGTGAAAATGGCTAGATTCAAAAACCAAAGAAATAACAAGTATTGACAAGGATGTAGAGAAAGAAGGAACCCTCATGCAGCCACTGTGGAAGACAGTATAGAGGCTCCTCAAAAAAATTAAAAATAGAATTATCCATATGATCCAGTAATTCCACTACTGGCTATTTACCCAAAGAAAACAAAAGCACAAATTCAAAAAGATATATATGCACCCCTATGTTTATTGCAGCATTATTTACAGCAGCCAAGATATGGAAGCAACTCAAGTGTCCATCCATAGACTAAAGGATAAAGCAGATGTGGTACATATATACAATAGAATTTTACTCAGCCATAAAAAAGAATGAAATCTTGCCATTGCAACGATGTGGATGGAGCTAGAAAGTATTATGCTAAGTGAAGTAAGGCAGCCAGAGAAAGACAAATACCATATGATTTCAATCATATGTTGTGGAATTTAAGAAACAAAACAGATGAACAAATGAAAAAAGAGACAACAAAAACAAACAGACTCTTAAATACAGAGAAAAGAATGGTGGTTGTCAAAGGGGAGGTGAGTGGGAGAATGGGCGAAATAAAGGGTATTGAGTATATTTATTGTGATGAGCACTGAAAAATGGAAAATAGGCAATAAATCTAAGGAATAGAAACACATGATTCCCACAAAAAAAATTTTAATGCCTTTATTATACTTCAATATTTAGTGAAATGAACCTGGGTCAAAATTGGGTATCTGTCAAAATGTATCATTAAACATGTTAACATATAAAGTGTTTATTCACTAAAATATTGTTTAGATGTCTGCCTACTATGTATCAGGGAAATTCCATCTCTGAGGATAGAGCCTACCAGAGACCAGACAGACCAACCAGCCCCAGCTTTCACAGATCTTACATTCCAGTGTTGAAAAAGAACCTGGCTTGTTTCAACATGGAGAAGGCCAGGTAGCTAGCAGCATACTGAATAAGAGGGGGTGAATTCCAAAATAAGTTCAGAGAAATAAACAAGTTCCTAATCATATCAGTCTTGAAGATAATGACAAGTAGCATAGATTTCATTGTAAATGAAATAAAAACAAAGTCATGAAAAGCTTTTAATTATGGGACAAATACTCTGTAAAAGATAATTCTGTCCAATCAATGAAGAATAGGTGGTAAGACAAGACTATCAATGTTGAATTTGACCTGAGCACTGTGCTCCTAGAAGACAGTGATGGTAAAGAAATCTCCCCATCTTTTTGTGTTCTTGGAAATGGCATACTGCAAAGAAACATCCTTTCCAAGACGACTTAAAAAGACTTACACAAACCCCCCCGACTCTCTTTGCTTCTGACAAGGCCAGACACAAACTCTCCAAATTCCCTTGCTTTGCCTTATAATTTATTGGCTAAACTACTTGTCCCACTGATCAATCAGAACAAAATGCTTTTAATGAAAATTTAGTCAGTTTTCTCTCCTTCCCCAAGACTCCTGAACTTTGATGCACCTTCAACCTGAGTCAGTGTATACTCTTCCCTAAAAATCGGCTGGCTTCATGATAAAATAAACTCTGGTCCACTGTCCCATTAGGGCACCCTGCCACTCCCTTTTCCCACATTCCATTCTTCCTAGCCTTGTTTACTCTTCCCCACAAAAGCAAAACTTCTTTAAGCTAACTGTTCAGACTTTTGCAGATCTCATGATCAGAGAGCATTCCCTGTTTGCAATAGTCTCCCTACCCCATCACCCTTTCCCCTTTCTTGCAATAATCCCTTTGAATAAAATCCCTCCACCTAAGTACAGATTTGGTTTTTGACATTTCACATGTATGGAAACAGATAACATAGGTTATTGTTGTCATAAAGATGAGATAAAATAACGGATTATACCCACATAACTTCAAGATGCAAGGATAGTGACAATACGTACTAAGAAAGGGAACACTGGAGGAGAACATGTTTCTTGGTCAGAATAAACATCAAGATTGTACTTTAGTCAGTTAATTTTGAGATGTCTCTTAAGCGTCCTACTCAGTGGTTGGAGTTTCAAAGAAGTAGTGAGATCAGGGGCAGGAATTTGAGAGCTATCAATAAAGACTATATTTAAGCAAAGGCACTGGATGAAGTAATCTCTGAAGAGGGTATACATACAGAAGAGGAGAAGGCTTAGGATTGACATCAAGCATTTGGACATCAAGCTTAGGAGTAAGAACTGACAAAGGAAATTGATGGATGGTGCTGGAGGAGGAAAACAAAGCATTCAAGGAATTACAGAAACTATAAGAAAAATGCATCAACAGAATGTAGAATAGCATATCAAAGCTATTCAACAGTATTGAGAGTTCAAGCAAGATGAGAAAAAAGAAATGACTACCAGATTTGTCAACATAGAGGTAGCTGAGGATATTAGCAAGATCAGTTTTAGCAGAGCTGTAGGGATGATCAATTCCTATTGGACTTGATTTATGAGAGAATGAGAGGCAAGAAAAAGGAGGCAGCTTCAAGAAAAGTTGCTGTAAAGTGAAGCAAAGAGAAACAGGGAAGAGGAAATCATCACATTAAGCAATAGTCAAAAAGAGAAATTGCATCAAGAGAGAATTTATTGCACACTTATTCTTAAGATGGGTGATATTATAGCATAACTGTATAATGATGTTAAATCTCCGAAAATAAAAAACGTGATGACACAGTGGAGAGAGAAGACAATTTCAGGAGCAAGGTTAGATTGATTGAGTCCAGAGGAGAAGTTGAAACACAACACTGCTTTCTGATTTTAAATAAAAGTAAGTTTAAATATACTGAAACCAACCTTGAGGTTGTACTTTTTCTGACAAAATATGAAACATTTAAAAGTATCATGAATCTTAATAGATATATATCCTTCCACTTGTATATGTTGCTTCATGTTTCATATGTTTTATTAAATTTATCACAATTGGGGCACCTTGGGTGGCTCAGTTGGTTAAGTGCCTGACTTCGGCTCAGGTCATGATCTCTGGGTCCTGGGATCAAGCCCCACGTCAGGCTTCTTGCTCAGTGGGGAGGCTGCTTCTCCCTCTCTTTCTGCCCCTCCCCTCCACTCATGCTCGCTCTCTCTCTCTCAAATAAATAAAATCTTTAAAAAATTTATCATAATTATCATTAAAATGAAAGCAGAATGAATCAACTAGAAATTAAAAGTGTGGCATTAGTAACCTCCTGGCCATTACTACTAGATGTGTTGCTTCAACTTAATCTAAGCAAATTATTTTTTTTCTTTTTATCTATTTCTCAAAGTTCAAGAACATAGCACTTAACATTTCCAGTTGGCTTCTTACTTTGGTGAACATGTCAACAGGAAATGCACATGTCTCTGTAAGAACCAGGAACACATCTCTCCTAGCCAGTCTATGAGCAGTTATCAACCCTAAGGAAATATCTACTGAAGGAACTGCATGTTACAAAAGAAGTAGAAAAAATACTTGCAAAAATTATATATACTCATTCCAATAACAATATTCATAATTACTCTTGATTTTCCTCAGCACTCAAGTCTTCTGCTAAGAATATTTTAGATAATAGAGATTCACCTTAAAAATCTTACTGATCATACAGCATAATAATTATGATTATTGCAAATATGTCATATCATTCTTGTAAGTTTTGCTTATTAAAGATATTACATAGGTTGATTACAGAGGTTGAACCATATAACCTGTTTGTGTGCGTAGCTGCAATATATATTCAAAGCAAATATAAAGAGTAATTGCTGGGGGCGCCTGGGTGGCTCAGTCGTTAAGCATCTGTGTTGGGCTCAGGTCATGATCCCAGGGTCCTGGGATCGAGCCCTATATGGGGCTCCCTGCTCCATGGAGAGACTGCTTCTCCCTCTCCCCCTCCCCCTGCTTGTGTTCCCTCTGTCGCTGTGTCTCTCTCTGTCAAATAAATAAATAAAATCTTAAAAAAAAAAAGAGAGTAATTGCTAGGGGTGCCTGGGTGGCTCAGTCGGTTAAGCATCTGCCTTCGCCTCAGGTCATGATCCCAGGGTCCTGGGATTGAGCCCCACGTCGGGCTCCCTGCTTCGCGGGGAGCCTGCTTCTCCCTCTCCCTCTCGCTCTGCCTGCCGCTCTGCCTACTTGTGCTCGCATCCTCTCTAAGTGTCAAATAAAAAAAAAAAAAGAAAAGAAAAAAAAAAGAGTAATTGCTGGATTCCTTTTAAGGCCTGATGAAAAGTGGCTTAACTTCAAGGAAATGAAAATACAAAGCCCAATCAGAGTCTACAAACAGAGAAATTTTCTGGTGCCGTTTACACAGTCAGCACATTCCAAATTGAGAAACTTGATATACCTATCTCTGTGTAATTTAATCTCTTCAATTTTATATGCCTTTATAAAACAAGTTAAAACCTTCATTACAGGGGCGCCTGGGTGGCTCAGCCAGTTGGGCAGCTGCCTTCGGCTCAGGTCATGATCCCGGGGTCCTGGGATCGAGCCCCGCATCTGGCTCCCTGCTCGGCGGGGAGCCTGCTTCTCCCTCTCCCTCTGCCTGTCTCTCTGCCTACTTGTTCTCTCTCTCTCTCTCTGTCAGATAATTAAAAAAAAAAAATCTTAAAAAAAAAAAAAACCTTCATTACAATGTAAGTACATCTGCAAGACAAATTAATTTCTGTTCAGTTTCTCATGTCTTTCAACTCACTAAAAACTAAATAAATAATGTAAATGATAGAATTTTTCTAGCAGTTAGCTTTGCCTAGACCTCACAGTGCCAAAGTCTAGGTATATCCACAATATAAAGAAAAATCACACAGACACATCTATAATACTGCTAGGATGCAGAGTTTCGGTGAATGCTACCAACAGTCACATCTACACCAGACATTTGAAAAATTGGAAAATAATCCTCAGAACTCTAGCTATAATACAAAGTTGTCTTTTGTTATTTTATTTTGCCTCTTGACCTAACATCTTCATTCTTTTCCTACTTTCAATGAAGTCTGATGATTAATCTGATGGATTTCAAAGGTGCCAGGTGTTCTTTAGATTCTCATATACCTTTAGATCTCAGTTTTAAGACAAGTTTTTACCTTTCTACACTAATTATCACCACTGCTGGCAGTAAAAACAACTTGTGATTTTTGAAAAAGGCTTTACTTAAAACCTACACCAAGAAGTAAAAAACCTGTTCTAATGCTATATAGACATCCATAATAACACTAAAACTTCCAAATAAGTTGTGAAATTTGATAGAAGTGTTTTAAAATTCTCATTGAACTATATTTTACAGAGTCTGTTTCTAAATATTATTGTGGGTTGACAACTCAAAAATATTTTTATTGTAATATTTCCCATTGTTACATTAAAAGTGACAATTCTATTTATATTCATATTAGAAAACTAAAGTGACCATGAATGTTGCTATATATAGATAGGGATACTAATATACATTTGTATATCATATTCAAAGAACATTATGTGTGGAAATATCAGCTTTGAATATTTAATCCATTTTATTTAGTTATAATTCATTAAACCTAATTAAAACTTCTACTGCCATCCAAACTATTTATTGAGTCTAAATATCAAACTCCAGAAAAAGTAACAAATATTATTAAATATGGGTTTCAAAAATTATAAGCATATTGTGCTTAAATGTCTATCCCTGTGATCTGGTAATCATTTTCTAAATTAAATGAAAGAGAAAATGTGTGATAAAAGTATGCAGTCCAATTACTGGTCTCTGTCCAATTTATTATAATTGTTGATTACTTGCCTTCTATTTCATTAGCTCTCTAGCATATTTTTCTTCTAATTTTCAAATTTATTTGCCTCAATGATCTCTATCTTCATTATCCACACTGTTCCATTTCAGCAAATTTTTCTTTGTGCTTTCTTGCAATGTTTCATTAGCATGTCTTCCAACAAGCATGATAATTTTTACACATAATTCACATATTTTTGAACTTAAAATTGGTAATCCTTTAATAACACCCAGACATGTTTTTTATTAAGTTTTATTATTTTAAATCTAGTATAGTCAGCATACAGTGTTATATTAGTTTCAGGTGTATAATGCAGAGATTCAACACTTTCATACATCACCCAGTACTCAACATGACAAGTGCACTCCTAATCCCCATCATCTATTTCACTCATCCCCCCACTCACCTCCCCTCCAGTAACCATCAGTTTGTTCTCTAAAGTTCAGAGTCTGTTTCTTGGTTTGTCTCTCTTCTCTTTCCTTTGCTTATTTTTTTTCTTAAATTCCACATATGAGTGAAATCATGGTATTTATTTATTTCACTTAGCACTATTCACTCTAGATTCATCCATTTTGTTGCAAATGGAAGATTTCACCCTTTTTACGGCTGAATAATATATGATTTTGTGTGTGTGTGCGCACGTGTGCGCGCGCTGCTGTGCATGTGCGCCACGTCTTTTTATCCAATCATCTGTGGATGGACATGGGCTGATTCCATAATTTGGCTACTGTAAGCAATGCTACAATAAACACAGGGGTACGTGTATCCTTTCAAATTAGTGTTTTTATATTTTTATAAAAAATATAAAATACCCCGTAGTGTGATTACTGAATCACAGGGTAGTTCTATTTTTAACTTTTTGAGAAACTTCCATACTGTTTTCCTCAGTGGCTGCACCAGTTTGCCTTCCCACCAACAGTGCACATGGTTCCTTTTTTTTCCACATCCTCGCCAACACTTGATGTTTCTTGTGTTTTTTATTTTAGCCATTCTGAAAGGTGTGAGGTGATATCTCATTGTAGATTTGATTTATATTTCCCTGATTATGAATGACGTTGAGCATCTTTTCATGTGTCTCTTGGCCATCTGGATGTCTTCTTTGGAAAAATGTCTATTTATGTCTTCTGCCTGTTTTTAATTGGACTGTTTTGTGGATGTTGAGTTGTATCAGTTCTTCTATATCAGAGAGGTCATCTGCAAATATCTTCTCCCATTCAGTAGTTTGCCTTTATAGTTTTGTTGTTTCCTTCATTGTGCAGAAACTTTTTATTTTGATGTAGTCCCGATAGTTTATTTTTGCCTTTGTTTCCCTTCCTTCAGGGGACCTATCTAGAAAAATGTTGCTATAGCCAACAGAGAAATTACTGCCTGTGCTCTCTTTTAGGATTTTTATGGTTTCTGTTCTCACATTTAGGTCCTTAATCCATTTTGAGTTTATTTTTGTGTATGGTGTAAAAAAGCGGTCCAATTTCATTCTTTTGCATGTAGCTGTCCAGTTTTTTCAACACCATTTGTTGAAGAGATTTTTTTCCCATTGGATTCTTTCCTGCTTTGTCAAAGATTAATTGGCCATATAATTGTGGGTTTGTTTCTGGGATTTCTATTTTGTTCTACTGATCTATGTGTCTATTTTTGTACCAGTAGCATACTGTTTTGATTATTACAGCTTCATAATATAACTTAAAGTCTGGAATTGTGATACCTCTAGCTTTGTTTCTTTTCAAGATTGCTTTGTTATTTGGGGTCTTTTGTGGTTCCATACAAATTTTAGGATTGTTTGTTTTAGTTCTGTGAAAACCGCTGTTGGTATTTTGATAGGGACTACATTAAATTTGTATATGGTTTTGGATGGTATAGACATTTTAACAGTATTTTTCTTCCAATCCATGAGCATTGAATTCCATTTCTTTATGTCTTCAATTTCTTTCATCAGTGTTTTATAGTTTTCAAAGTGTAGTCTTTCACCTCTTTTGTTAAGTTTATTCCTAAGTATCTTAGTTTTGGTATAATTGTAAATGGGATTGATTTCTCAATTTTTCTACTGTTTCATTATTAGTATATAGATTTCTGCACGTTGATTTTATATCTTGGGACTTTACTGAATTCATTTAATAGTTCTAGTAGTTTTTTGGTGGGGTCTTTCAGGTTTTCTGTATAAGTATCATGTCATCTGCAAATAGTGAAAGTTTTACTTCTTCCTTACCAATTTGAATGACTTTTATTTTTTTTGTTGTCTGACTGCTGTGGCTAGGACCTCCAGTACTATTATGAATAAAAGTTGTGAGAGTGGACGTCCTTGTCTTGTTCCTGACCTTAGGGGAAAAGCTCTCAGTTTTTCCCCATTTAGTATAATGTTAGCTGTGGGGTTTGTATATAAGGCCTTTTATTATCAAGGTATGTTCCTTCTAGACCTACTTTGTTGAGGGTTTTATCATGAATGACTGTTGTACTTTATCAAATGCTTTTTCTGTATCTATTGATATGATCATGATTTTTACCCTTTCTCTTACTGATGTAAGGTATCACTTTGATTGATCTGCAGATATTGAACTACCCTTGCATCCCAGGAATAAATCCCATTTGATTGTGGCATATGATTTTTTTAATGTATTGTTGGATTTGGTTTGCTAGTATTTTCTTAAACATTTTTGCATCTATGTTTATCAGACATATTGGCCTATAGTTTGTTTTGTTTTGTTTTTGTGGTATCTTTATTTGGTTTTGGTATCAGAATGATACTGGCTTCATAGCATAAATTTGGAGGTGTTCTTTCTATTTTTGGAATATTTGAAAAGAGTAGGTATTAATTTTTCTTTAAATATGTAGTAAATTTGCCTATGAAGCCATCTGGTCCTGGACATTTGTTTGTTGAAAGATTTTTTATTACTGATTCAGTTTCATTGTTGGTAATCACTATGCTCAAATTTTCTAATTCTTCCTGCTTCAATTTTTGAAGGTTATATGTTTCTGGGAATTTATCCATATCTTCTAGATTGTCCAATCATTTGTTTGCTTATAATTTTTCATAATATTCTCTTACAATTGTTCGTATATCTGTGCTGTTAGTTGTTAGTTCTCTACTTTCATTTGTGATTTTCTTTATTTGTGTTCTCTCTCTCTCTCCCTCTCTCTCTTTTATGAGAATGGCTAGAGATTTATCAATTTTGTTGATCTTTTCAAAGAACCAGATCCTGGTTTCATTGATCTTTTTAATTTTTATATCATTTCTTTCTGCTTTAATCTCTATCATTGCCTTCCTTCTGCTGGTTTTGGGTTTTGTTTGTTCTTTTTCTAGCTCCTTTAAGTATAAGGTTATGTTGTTTGTAATTTTTCTTGCTTCCTGAGGCAGACCTGTATTACTATGAACTTCCCTCTTAGAACCACTTTTGCTGCATCCCAAAGGTTTTGGAACATTGTGTTTTCATTTCCATTAGTTTCCACGTAATTTTTGATGTCTTCTTTGATTTCTTTGTTGACCCATTTATTGTCTAGTAGCATGTTATTTAAACTCCATATATTTGTGCTCTTTGCAGATTTTTTTCTTGTGGTTTTTAGTTTCATAGTGTTGTGGTCAGAGAAATTGCATGGTATGACTTTGATATTTTTGAATTTGTTGAGACTTGTTTTGTGGCCTACTATATGATTTATTCTACAGAATGTTCTATGTGCAGTTGGAAAGAATGTATATTCTGCTGTTTTAGGAATGTTCTGACTATATCTGTTAAATCCATCTGATATAGTATGTTTCCTTGCTGATTTTCTCTTTGGATGATCTGTCCATTGATATAGTGTGTTGTTAAAGTCCCCACAATTATTATATTATTGATTAGTTCCTTTATGTTATGAACTTTTATGTATTTGTGTGCTCCCATGTTGGGTTTATAAATATTTATAATTGTTATATATTCTTTTTGGATGGGTTCTTGTATTATTATATAATATCCTTCTTTGTCTCTTGTTACAGACTTTGTTTTTAAGTCTATTTTGTCTGATGTAAGAATTGCTACCCCAGCTTTCTTTTGGCATCCATTTTCATGATAAATGTTTCTCCATTCTCTGTTTCAATCTATAGGTGTCTTTAGATCTAAAATGAGTCCCTTGTAGGCAGCATATAGATAAGCCTTATTTTTTATCTACTCTGTCACCCTATGTCTTTTAATTGGAGGTTTTAGTCCATTTACATTCAAAGTGATTATTGGTAGATACATATTTATTGCCATTTTATTACTTGTTATGTGGTTGTTTTTGTAGTTTTTCTCTGGTCCTTTCTTCTCTTGCTCTCTTTAATAGGAGATTGGCTCTCTTTGGTGATATACTTGGATTCCTTTCTCTTTATTCTTTGCATGTTTATTATTGGTTTTTGATTTGTTGTTACCATTAAGTTTGTATATAACATCTTCTGCATATAGCAGTTTATATTAAGTTGATGGTCTCTTAAGTTTGAGCCCACTCTACTCCTCTCCCCACCACATTTTAGGTATATGGTGTCATATTTTACATCCTTTTATTTTATAAATACCTTGATTTTTACAGAAATGCTTTTGTGTTTTTTACTTTTCACAATCTCACTTTCTCTTCAACTCAAAGTATCTCCTTTAATATTTCTTATAGGACTGGTTTTGTGGCCATGAACTCCTTTAGTTTTTGTTTGTCTGAGAAACTCTTTATCCCTCAATTCTATTCTGAATGACAGCCTTGTTGGATAGAGGATTCTTGGCTGCAGATGTTTCCCTTTTGAAACTTTGAATATATCATGCTACTTCTTTCTGGCCTGTAAAGTTTTTGCTGAAAAACCCATTCATAGCCTTATGGGATTTCCCCTTATTTGTAAGTGTCTTCTTTCCTCTTGCTGCTTTTAAAATTTTTTATCACTACTTTTTGCCATTTTTATTACTACATGTCTTGGTATGGACCTCCTTGTGTTGATTTTTTGGGGGAAATCTTTGTGCTTCTTGGATCTGGATATCTGTTTCCTTCCCAAAATTAGGGAAGTTTTGAGCTGTTATCTCTTCAAATACATTTTCTGCCCCCTTTTCTCTCTCTTCTTCTTCTGAGATCCCTATAATGGGAATGTTATTATGCTTGATGGAGTCACTGAGTTCCCTAAGACAATTCTCAATTTGCATATTTTTTCCTCTCTTGCTCAGTTTTGGTTATTTTCTATTATTCTGTCTTCCAGGTCATTAATTCATACCCTCTGGTTCATCTTGCTAGCTATTTATTCCATCAAGTGTATTTTTAATTTCATTCATTGTGTTCTTCATCTCTGATTGGTTTTTTATCTCTTTGTTAAGATCCCACTGATATCCTCCACTCTTTTCTCAAGTCCAGTGAGTATCTTTATAATCATTACTTTAAATTCTCTATCAGGCATATTATTTTTATCTATTTTGCTTAGGTCTCTTGCTGTGGTTTGGTCCTGTTCTTTCATTCTGTCTCTTCATTTTGTCTAATTCTCTGTATCTGCGTGTTAGGAAAGTCAGTTATGTCTCTTGCTCTTGATAGTAATGGCCTTATGAAGAAGACGTCCTGTAGTGCCCTGTAGTGTAGTGTCTCCTGTTCCCTAGGACCTGGTACTTCAGTGAGTGTCTCCTATGTATGTTACATGTGCTCTGCTATTAAGTCCTGGCCTCATTTTCCTTCAGTCAGTTGTCTACAGTAGTTCTCTTCACCTTTTGTGGGCAGTGTTTAGCCTCCAGGTGGGGTGCATTTTACCAAGGTGTGTGGTGGTCTGCTTGTGAAATGAGACCTCCTGCCATTGCCACAGCCAGCAGGATTGAGGTCCTGTAAAACATTCTGGCTGGGCATTGCAGTGCTGGCAAGGTTTGAGCCAGTCTTCTGGAGGAAAGGCCCACAACACCAGGACTGAGGCAAGGGTGACTGAGAAGGGCAGATTCCCAGAAGCATGGAGGGCGGGGCTTGGTGTAATCAAGATATGTAGTCAGTGTTGCCACCACACTTTCTCCCTGCAGGTGGCCATGTATTTATGCTGGAAGGGGAGAGAAATGGATGTGCCAGCTTCTTTGTTCCTGGAAGAGTCTTCCCCATGTCCCTATCTCTCTGGGCCATGCTCTGAGAGGAGTAAATCACTCTCCCTCCTGCCTGCCCCTGATGTACTTCAAATTGCTGCTTTCAAGTCTGTATCTCTGCTGGTTGTTTGCTGTTCTGTCTCTTTAAGGGCAAGGACTCCACTTTCTAACACCCTCCAGGCTCTCCCAGAGTGGAGCCTGCTGACTTTTTAAATTCTAGGCTTTAAGTTCTGCTGGTTGTAAGAACTCACAAAATTCAGCCCCTCTAGCTTTCAAAGCCAAAGGTTGTAGGGATTTGTCTTCCTTGTGTGGGTTCCCAGCGTGAAAGTCTATTTTTTGCCCTTCTCTACACCACAAACACCCTCCCCACCCCAGACAGCCATAGTTAGTTTTGCTCCCAAAACACATTTGCCTTTCCTACCTTCCTTGATGTGGCCTCTTCTTTACCTTTAGTTGTGGAGTTTGATCTACCAGTCTTCAGATCATTTTCTGGGTTTTTACACTAATATGAGTGTTATCTAGTTGTATCCATGGGACAAGGGGAACTCAGGGTCCACCTACTCCACCATCTTCCTAATCTCCCTCTTTAACAATGTCCAGCTATGTTTTTAGAAATCTTAGATGTACTCAGTATTTTTTTTATCCATTAGTGTCCAGCATTATAAATTAGCATGTATAGTTTTTGTGAAATCAGTGTTTGCCTCCATGATCTTATACAAAGTGGATACTTTTTAAACGTATGCCCAATTGAAGTTTTGGCAGATATTCACTATTGGAGACGGGTCTTTACTACAGAATGAAGAATTAATAGTCATACTAAATGTGACATTTGCTGTGCTCCTGCATAGTTATTTTGAGTAAAGAGCAAATAAGCCAGTGTTTAAGAGATCAATAAGATATATGAATAATAACAATGCTTTCCTTCCATATTCAAGTGACTCACTGTATCTGGAGCTGAAGAATCATAAATAAGAAAAACCAAACAAACTTTGGTCAAGGAGAAAATAACAACAGAAAGGTATATGCAGTGTCTTAGATTTGGGAATTTTTGTGCTTTTAGATACTGAGGACATATATACCTACAATATAAACAAGTTTATTAATCTTTTTCTTAGCCATGCAGAATTATAAATAAAACAAAAGTCCTCCTGATATTTTGACAAGCTATGTAAAGCTTCTGTACCCTACCCAGTCCCATATTTGCTTGTATTTGCTAATTTCAAGGGCATGTGGAAACTCCGGGTAAAATAGCACAACTCCTGTCTGTAACAGAAGTTCAGGTATATATGGCGTACCTGCTAAATTACATGGGTTTGGGGAAGGAAGTATTCAAAGGTCCAAAATAAGGCAAATAAATAGTAAATGCAGGTTTTAGACATTAAAGAGAAGTTTCTTAGAAAATCAGTTTCAGCAACAGCACAAGAGGGTCTAGAGTGATAGTCCTAATTATAATGTCACACCTGTTATTTGAATCTGCTCCAACCCATTCACCCTGTTGGAAGATGTACACACTCTACCTAGAGATAAAAGCTTTAGGTAAACTAAAAAAAACAAAACAAAACAAAACAAAACCAAAAACAAACAAACAAAAACCACTTAATTTTTGGCATCTAAGCACTTCTATTATGTTATTCACATAAAAGAGTGTAAAACTTGAAATGGACAGTAATTTCCCCAGCTTCAGATGAAAGGTGAACTTTAGTGGCACACACGACAAATTTTATGCTACGTACTGGATGAACAAAAAGCCAAGTAGAGTTTACTAATTCAATGACAATAACAGCTAAAAAATCGGAGTTAGAACAAGATCTAGAAGCCATTCAGAAATGTACAAATACCAACTAAAAAAAAACAAAACAAAACACAGCATAATACAGTATTTGAGTTTGTAGGGCAATAACTCTTGTCCTTTTAACATTTAATGGAAGCTTCAGACAACGTTTGACTAGTTGAGAAGTAACAGGCAGGTGTGTTTTGGCATTGCCCCCAAGTGAGTTTCAAGCAAAAGGGTGAAGAAACTGGTAGGATTGAGGACAGAGGAATGAATAGAGAGCTCACCAGCCATCCAGAGACAGCAGTAGCAGAGGAGAAAAGGAAATGGTACAAAAGGCTCCAGCCAAGGCCCTGGAGAATCAGTATGCAGTGACATGAAGCAAGAGAGTGGCAGCTAAAAGAACAGCTCCACCAAACTTGTTAATGTGTGTGACCTGGTCCTTAATAGCAGGAATTAGCATACTATGGCCTACAGGCCAAGTCCAGCCTGTGGTCAGTTTTTGAATGGCTAAAAACTAAAAATGGTTTGTACATTTTTAAAGGGTTGTAAAGAAGGAGGAGGAAGCAGCAAAGGGGGAAGGAGATGGAAGGAGTTGGGAAGAGAATGGGGAAGGGAGAGGAGGAAGAGGAGAAAATGGCAGAAACTAAGACCTTGCCTGTGTGGCCTGCAAAGCCTCAATACTGAAAAAAGTTGGCCAATCCCTGCTTTAGAAAGCAAAAACTCCAAAGAATCACCAGGTTTCTGATGTCAGTCTACTCAGGAGCTAAACTGCTAATGAAATTCCTAAAGGCATAATTTACCTTCTGAGTAATGAGGCCTGGAGAAATTTCTTTTACAGAAGATAACTGAATCCACAAATAAAAACATCCACTAAAAAGATATCATGTGGAAACAATTATGAAAATTTAAAAAAGTGTTTAAGTCTTTTAAGAGTGTTTAAAGAGTGTTTAACTCTAAAGAGTGTTTAACTCAAAAGAGTGTTTAACTCAAAAGAGTGTAGATGTAAGTAAAACTAGATTTCTGATAAAGAATAAAATGCACATATTTAAAGGGTACAATTTGATAAATTGTTGAAATCCTCACCACAATCAAGATTATATATACATACATATACATATATAACTATATGTAGTAGATATAACTACCTAATATAAATGGTCTAATGATATGTATAAACACTCCAAAGGTTTTATATATGTATATATGTAGAAATATGTATATATATTCATCACTCTCAAATTTTCTCCAATTCCCTTGTAAATCCATCTTTCTCCTACTTTCCTTGCCCCCCTAATCCAGCTTCACCCCATTCCCAGGCAGCTACTGATTTGCTTTCTATATTAGTTCTCATATATGAAATCACACAGTAAGTATTCTTTGTGTGTGTGCACAGCTTCTTTCACTTGGCATAATTATTTTACTACCCATACAAGTTGCATATATCAATAGTTCATTCCTTTATATTACATTGTATGGATTATCAAAGTATGTTTATCCATTTACTTGTTTTTGACTATTACAACGACCATTCATGTAGAAGTCTTCATGTACATATGCATTCACTTCTCTTAGGTAAACACCTAAGAGTGGAATGCCTAGGTCATATAGTATGTGTCCATTTAAATTTTTAAAAAACTGCCAAAATATTTTCCCAAATGGTTGTAGCATTTTGCATTTTTACCAGCAGCATATCAGAGTTACATTTTCCACATCTTTGCCAACACTTGGTATGGTCAGTCGATATTTTCAGACATTCTAATAAATGTGCAGTAATATCTCATTTTTCAAAATTTGCATTTTCTTAATGATTAACGATATTGAGCATCTTGTGCACTTATCTGGTACTTGTTTATCTTCTCTGACAAACTACCTTTACACATCATTCATTTAGCTATCTATCCTATGTCTGAAACTTCCTATAATCTATTGGAATTAATTATGGGATCCCTTGATTGGGCTATGACTTTATCATATTACTTATTATCTTCTTACCCTCTGATTTTTATATGAATACCTAAACTCTGTAATAGTCTCCTCACCTGAGTCATTCCTTAAAATGTGACCTTATGAAAGAGGTACAGCTGATCCAACTTGTAGTCTTTGAAGAGAGGAAGTAATACTGGATCAAGGAAAAGCATAAAACAGCAATAGGTTGTGGCAGGAAAATCTATATCAATGTGTCAACCAGCTCTCCACCGGTGTACTATTTTTGGGATGACCTCCAATTCATTCAGCATTCTTTATACGTGCAGTGCTACTGGCCAGCAACATGCATTTTATAAAGTTTTCATAGATTAATTTTATTTTCTGGGAAAATACTATTTATTCAAAGCTTTTGTTGAGAGAGTTAAGAAGAAAAATACTTGCCTTCCCAAAACCTGTGTGGGCACACAGAATAACATCACCCATGACTTTTTCCTAAATAGGATATTACTGCCTCTCTAAGGTCATTCTATTTTCTTACTAATTGTTTCTCTTAAGGAAGATAGTTGGCAAATAGTTGGAAATTGTTTCATACAAAATAAAGGCTTAACTATTAAATCCAAACAAGTTAAACTAATTGTTCTAATTTTGAGAATATTAAAAGAAAAGGAAAATACCCTCGCTATGTCAAGATTTCATATATATATAATATATATATATATATATAATCTTTACAATATTGGAGAACCCATAAGAAAAATACCTTGCAACAGTTATACTGTTGTATATTTTTTTTCATAGAACCTCCTCTGTTTAATTAATTAAATAGCTTAAAACTACTAAAGCTATTAAGGTTTCACCATCAATTAATTTCTGGTTAATTTCTACCCAGTGGTATCAAATGATTAAAGTAAAAGAAAAACAGCCAATCTGTAATATAAGGCTTTGCTAAATGTTAATCCACACAGGTAAATGATAAGATCTAATTATCTACCAATGCAATTGAGATTTACCATAACCTCCATCACCTCTACAACTTTTGAAGAGTCTATATTTTACTAAGTGAGGGATTTTGAATGTTACAAGTTTGTCTGCTTCTAAATAGAAAAAAATGTAGATACATTACTCATAATAATTATATTCATGTTTTATTTTCTTCATTTACTACTATCATTGTTAAGTATAATTATTTTGCCATTCATTTTTCCCAAATATATCATAGATTCATAGATATTCAAGCTAGACCAGCCCCTACTAATATGCCTACAAATGGGATAATTCCAATTACCATAATGATTTGTAATTATCTAACTCTTTGTCTTTTTGCCTTCCGATAGATATAACCACCTAATACAAAACTGCTCTAAACTTATTCAAAAGCAAGTGCTATACATCTCCAGCACTTTATCTGGAAATATATAAATGGCTTATTGTTGATCATACTTCGTGGGTTTAAATCTAGCGTGGACAATTGCAAAATAAATTCAGAGTGGCAATCCTATTCTTCACTAAATAATCAATACTCTCACTTCTACAGCACTCAGTGTCGTGCCCTTCAAAATTGGACTCTTATTTTTGTATTGACTTTGTAAAAATAATAATTCAACACAGCAAAAAGTAATTTAATGTCTACTTTTTACCCAACACTATGCTCAACCCTGAAAATACTGGAGTGACAAAGCAGTCCTTAAATTCACTGAACTTATAAACTAGAGGTTAGGAAACACAATCATCAGGCAATTACATATTCTATGATAAACACCATGAAAAGGACAAGTTCCAAATCCATGGGAACAACCAGTGTCTTATGCTGTTTAAGGAAATCATTCTCAAAGAATTGATGTCTAAACTTGCACTAAAAAAGACTGAGAGCTTTCCATATGAAAAGGCATAGAATTAAAAGGGGTGCACTTGAAGTACTAAAACCCAGTTGCAGCATAGAGGGGAAGTGTGGGAGACAAGATAAAACTTGTATGTTATTCTAAGACATTTGTACTGTATCTGAAATCAGTAAAACTTAAAAGTTTTAAGCAAAAGAGAGACACAACCAAAATTTTTATTTGAAAAAGATCATTGGCTATAGTACAGAAAACTGGAAAGGTTGAAACAAATGTAAGTTAGTTAGAGGATCATTTTATATAAATGCAGAAAAAATGCATATAAATGATCTGAACTAAAGCAACAGTAATAAGAATGGGGAAAAGAAGAGTAATACAAATGATATTAAAAAATCATCATCTTTTTAACAAATAATTCTGGGACAACCAGAGATCCACAAAGAATGAGGTGGCACCTAAATAGAATAGCTAACCACAAAACTCTTAGAAGAAAACATAAGTGTAAGTATTAGTGACCCTTGATTGGGCAGTGTTTTTTTATTTTTTTAAATATTTTATTTATTTATTTAGAGATAGCACATGTGCCTGAGTTGGGAGGAAGGGCAAAGGGAGAAAGAGAGAGAGAATCTCAAGCAGACTCCATGCTAAACGCAGAGCCCGAAATGGGGCTCAATCTCATGATCCTGAGATCATGACCTGAACAGAAGTAAAGAGTCAGATGTTTAAACCAACTGAGCCACCCAGGCACCCTTCTGCAGTGTCTTCTTAGATATGACACCAAAAACACAAAAAAACAACAACAAAAAGATAAACTGAATTATCATCAAAAAATGTAGAACTTCTGTGCTTCAAAGGACACTACCAAGTAAGTAGAAAGACAACCAACAGAATAGGAGAAAAAAAAATTTGTAAGTTGTATATCTGATAAGGGTGACTCGTTTGGAGGGATTTAGGGGCTGATCAAGAAAAAAGGCATAACCATGAGGTGGCAGTAGGACATACAATCATCATTGGGTTATGCTGGCTAAAGTGTGGGGGTTGCTATTCAGAAGGGGATGTAGGGAAGGAAACTCCTTGTTGCTCAGAGGGAAATCTCTGGGTTGGAGAGTGCCTAATAGTAACAGCAGCTTGGTGTCTTCATAGCCCTGCATTTATCTCATCTATTGCTAGCAAATGTGGGGTGAGGTCTTGTGGGGTATGCAAAGCAAGCAGGCTCTCAATGGCT
Organism: Phoca vitulina; assembly: GCF_004348235.1. NCBI lineage: Eukaryota > Metazoa > Chordata > Mammalia > Carnivora > Phocidae > Phoca > Phoca vitulina. Next base: position 92,009,781 of record NW_022589706.1, read on the forward strand.
AAATATTGGTCAGTTTGGGCTATTAAAAATAAAATTGAGGGCACCTGGGTGGCTCAATCGTTAAGCATCTGCCTTCGGCTCAGGTCATGATCCAAGGGTCCTGGGATCGAGCCCCACATCGGGCTCCCTGCTCAGCATGAAGCTTGCTTCTCTCTCTCCCACTCCCCCTGCTTGTGTTCCCTCTCTCGCTGTGTCTCTGTCAGATAAATAAATAAAATCGTTAAAAAAAAAAATTGATGTGTAAAGACTGGAGTTGGGCACTAGTGGACTTTTGAGCTAACAAGTCTTAACCTGCAGTGAACAAATAAACAACCTCTGGGCAAATACACAAAGGCTATTTTTGTTTGATATCTATAACTCATACTTGCATCTGGAATATATAAAGAACTATTATGACTCAAAAATAAAAGAGAAATAAATCAATTTTGAAATGGGCAGAGGATCTAAATAAACATTTCTCCAAATCAAATATACAAAAAGCAAATAAGCACATAAAAAGATCCTCAGAATCATTAGCCTTCACGCAAATGCAAATCAAAACCATAATGAAACTAATGTAACATTGTGTGTCAACTATACCTCAATTTAAAAAATCACACTGAGATACCACTTCACACTTAGAAGGATGACTATAATATAAATGACAAATAATAAAAACTCAGGATATGAAGAAATTGGAACATTCATGCATTGCTGGTGGGAATGAAAAATGCTACAGCTGTTTTGGAAAACCATCTGGCAGTTCTTTAAATGGTTCGACATAGAGCTCCTCATGAATCCACAATTCTAAGTATATACCCAAAAGAAAGGAAAACATATGTCCACACAAAAATTTATACATGAATGATTATAGCAATGCTATTCATAAATGCCAAAAAATGGAAACCCAAATGTCCATGAGTAAATGAATGGATAATAAATGTGGTATATCTGTACACAAATTATCCTACCATAAAAAGGAGTGAAATACTGATACATACTACAACATGGATGAACAAAGGTGAAGTGGAAGAAGCTGGTCACAAAGGACCATATATTGTATTACTGTACTTATATGAATATCCAGAATAGATGAATCTATAGAGAAGATAAGTAGATTAGTGGTTGCCTGAGGCTGTGGCAAATGAGGGGATTGGTGGGTGACAGCACTGTGGCATTAAGTTTTTTTGGTGATAATAAAAATGACTGTTGGGATGGATATACAACTCTTCACAATGCAAAAAGCCATTGAATTGTACAGTCTAAGTGGATGAATTGAATTGTATGTGAATTATAGCTCAGTAAAGCTTTTAAAAATAAAGTTATTCTTTGAAAAGGTTATGTATTTCTTAATATGAATAGGTAAATAAAACAGAGTTAAATATAAATTACATTCAAGTTTCATAGTAGCTGGTAATGCCATTCACTGAAATAAAGAATAGAGGAGGATAAATGCCTAGTAGTGCAATTGCTGGATCATGGGGTAGTTCTATTTTTAACTTTTTGAGGAACCTCCATACTGTTTTCCAGAGTGGCTGCACCAGCTTGCATTCCCACCAACAGTGTAGGAGGGTTCCCCTTTCTCCGCATCCCTGCCAATATCTATCGTTTCCTGACTTGTTAATTTTAGCCATTCTGACTGGTGTGAAGTGATACTTCATTGTAGTTTTGATTTGTATTTCCCTGATAATGCGTGATGTTGAGCATCTTTTCATAGTTCTTTTAGCCATCTGGACGTCTTCTTTCAAAAAATGTCTATTCATGTCTTCTGCCCATTTCTTAATGGGATTTTTTTGGGGGGGGGGTGTTGAGTTATATTAGTTCTTTATAAATTTTGGATATTAACCCTGTATTAGACATGTCATTTGCAAATACCTTCTCCCATTCTAAAGATAATTTTGTTGATTGTTTCCTTCACTGTGCCGAAGCTTTTGTTTTGATGTAGTCCCAGTAGTTTATTTTTGCTTTTGTTTCCCTTGCCTCAGGAGACATATCTAGAAAAACATTGCTGCAGCTGAGGTCGAAGAGGTTGCTGCCTGTGTTCTCCTCTAGGCTTTTGATGGTTTGCCTTACATTTAGGTCTTTCATCCATTTTGAATTTATTTTTCTGTATGGTGTAAGAAAGTGGTCCAGTTTCATTCTTCTGCATGTTGCTGTCCAGTTTTCCCAACACCATTTGTTGGAGAGACGGTCTTTTTTCCACTGGATATTCGAAGGGATACATGCACCCTGATGTCTATAGCAGCATTATCAACAATAGCCAAATTAGGAAAGAGCCCAAATGTCCATCAACTGATGAATGGATAAAGAAGAGGTGGTATTATATATATATAGTGGAATATTACTCAGACATCAAAAAGAATGAAATCTTCCCATTTGCAACAACGTGGATGGAGCTAGAGAGTATTATGCTAAGTGAAATATGTCAGTCAGAGAAAGACAAATATATGATTTCACTCATATGTGGAATTTAAGAAACAAAACAGATGAACTTTGGGGGGGTGGGGAAGAGAAGCAAATCAGAAAACAGACTTTTTTTTTTTTTTAAAGATTTTATTTATTTATTTGACAGAGAAAGACACAGCGAGAGAGGGAACACAAGCAGGGGGAGTGGGAGAGGGAGAAGCAGGCTTCCTGCCGAGCAGGGAGCCTGATGTGGGACTCGATCCCAGGACCCTGGGATCATGACCTGAGCCGAAGGCAGACGCTTAACGACTGAGCCACCCAGGCGCCCCAGAAAACAGACTCTTAACTATAGACAACAAAACTGAGGGTTACTGGAGGGGAGGTAGGTGGGGGGGATGGGTTAAATGGGTGATGGGCATTAAGGAGGGCACTTGTTATGTTGAGCACTGGGTGATGTATGGAAGTGATGAATCACTAAATTTATACCTGAAACTAACAAATCACAAAACTCAAATCAGATGATAAATAAAAATGCAAATCTATCAGTAATTACATTACAAGTAAATGGACCAAATGCTCCAAAAAATCAATTATCAGCACAGATTTTTAAAAATCCAATTTTACACTCTTAAGAAGAGACGCATAAGGATATAGAAAGATTGAAAGTACAGGGATGCAAAAAGGTAAACTAAGCAAATTCTAACTAAAAGAAACCTGGTGCTGCTCTGTTAATAGAAGAAAGAAAAAACACTATAAGACGAAATAGGATGCTGATACTGCCCCTGAACACTGAGATGCTACCACAAAATGCCTTCAATACTGCTGCTGGACTCTGCCTCAGAGAACAAATCCCCCTTTTCACCTTTATGTTGCTCATTTTAGTTCCAAACTCTGATTTTCCCCTACTAGCTGAAGCAGTGTCTATTCTCCTTTTGGATTCCTGAGTAGGGAAAATGCCAATAATGTTTTCTCTGGGGGGAAGAAGAAGGTTTTAATTATCTGGATAGTTATTCCTGATTTCTAATTTATTAGAGGATCACACAAACTCACAAAATACCATCACCACAGGGAATGAGTTGTTCTAAATGACTGAGACAGGGTCCGGTTCTCCAGCTCTGTGTAACCGACCAGCAATTACATTCTGGCTTGAAATTTTCCAAATTTAAAAGTATTAATATAAAATATTGCCATGGCAAATAGAATAAAAATTTTCCATTCCAACTATAGCACCAGACGCTAAGATTCACAGGACTTATAACTTAGAAGGGTTTCAACTTTCTTTTTCATGCCTAATTCTGAATAGGGTTTCTGATTTATTAGTACATCTGCAAGAAAAGTACCTAAAATAACCTCAAATAATTAAAAGTATAAAACTCTATCTCCTAAAGACAAATAGGTTGTCTCACATTTCCCCTCCTAGTCACACAGTATTGAGCCATTTGTGATACGAAGTTCTGCCCAACACTGATCCCTTAGCCTAAACTAATCACTAGGAGGCAGCTAGCAATTTGACAGGAAGAGACAAGCTGACAGCTTTTCCTCAAACATCAAGCTTGCACTGTGTTTCCAGTGCCAAGCTGGATTTGACATTTAATTTTAAAAAGTATCTTAACATAGGTCTACACACAAAAAAACTAGGCTATTGCAACAAAATCAATTTTGTCTTATTTAAAGCTGAAAAACGTTGATGCCCCAAAGGCACAATTTTTATAGAAAAGTATCACCACCACCGAGAATATTGACAATATTAAAAATAATGCATTTGGCTAGTTTAGGGTATTGAACTTGGCTCAGGAGTATAAATAATAACAATTTTTATTAAAGAAGTTGAATTGCTATAAAAATATTACTATAATTAGCTAGCAATTTGGACAAAAGTGTCATCGGCTTGAATTTAAGAATATATTTATACACACATGCACACATCTACATACATAGATGTACATATAGAAACACATGCACATATATACAACACATCTGTGCTCAGGAAAATGTTTTTAGAAATAGAAATGGCACTTTAATTGGGTTTATAGGTGAACAAATGCACATATATATTCTTACCATAATATGTTTAGTGTTAAGCATAATCAATATGGTTTCAAATTATCAACCAAAAACGTTAATATATTTAAATGTGTCAAGATAAATTTGAAAAACTTTTTGCTAAATAGTATTTTTCAGTATAATGCTATTCAGTGTATACTAAGCTTATTTGTGTTTGATTTTTTATAGGGTGAAGAAAACCTGTCATATTCTTTATAAAAAGCTTTTCAATTTCAAACTATGAAATATGAGGAAAACTATGCAAAATTCCTTACTATAAAATAAATGTCAGTGTTTTATCATTGATTAGCAAATATCAAGTCTTGCTTACAACACGTCATTCACACTTGTTGGATCACCAATTGTTCATTTTGCACTACTAGCACACACCCCTAAGGACTCCATTGCAGAAAAGCCAAGAACTACATTTCCCAGAATACCATTCTCTGTATGTTTCCAGATTAGAGTTTAACCATAAAAGGAACGCACACAGATTTGGAGGAAGTTATAATTCTCTCAGGAGCTCATGATGACCCCTCACTGGGGCTTCTCAGACTTCTTCCTAATCTCCTGCTTCTCTGTTGAAGACTGATAAAGTTCATAGGATCTCTTCCAGAAATTGCATCAGCTTCCCAATCACCTTTAGGATCCTCTTATTAGCTTCAGTTTAATGTCATCAGTGGCTAGTTTCTGACCCTCCTGAACTTCATCACCATCCCTCCAGCCACCAATTCCACCTCTACCACCCCACCCTCTCTTCCCACATTCACATAAGTCCCAAATTCTCTATTGAATCACTTTATTTCCCCCAATCCTTAGAGCAGTTCTGGTTTCCTAACCAAATCCAGAATTATACGCCTTTACTCAAAAATATAGTAGATGCTACTTTTTTGGTTCCTGGATCCAATGCCAGTGTGTCTTGGCAGGGGAGGGGTGGGGGGGTGGCTTCTCCACAGGCTACCAAGCAATTTTCAGATACCAGCTGGGTGAGAATTCAACTCAATTCTGACATTATCAATAGGGAGATAGTATCATATTCCACAGGTTAAGGATTCAGTCCTACAAGATTGTCTTGCCCCCTACCTAACTTCAGATGTCACTAGCAAGCCCAGGTTGTTACCTGTACTTCTAACTAACTGGATATAAATCAGAGGTCCCCAAGATTCTCTCCTGGGGTTCAATTAATTTGTGACAGCAGCTAACAGAACTCAGAGAAACATTTTACTTACTAGATCACTAGTTTGTTATAAAAGGGTATAACAGTCCCAGCCAGCCAGATGGAAGAAGTGCATTAGACAAAGTATAGAGGAAAGGCACAGAGCTTCTACATTCTTTAGAAATGAGCCATTCTCCCCCATCTCCATGTGTTCACCAATCTGGAATCTTTCCAAACGCTGTCCTCTGGGACTTTTATGGAGTCTTTGTTACAGAGGCATGATTGATTAAATCATTGGCCATTGGCAACTGATTCCACCTCTACCCTCCCCCGCACACACACCCAGAGGTCTGGGGTGGGATTGAAAGTTTCATCCTTCTAATCTCAGGGCTGGCTTTACGGGCAACAACAGACCCACATCTAAAAGTGTATTCCATAAGTCACCTCACACCTTTATGTCTCTTATCACAGGAAATTCCAAGGGTCTTTGGAGGTCTGTGCCAGAAACAGAGGGAAGACCAAATATACCTTTCTTATTATAAATCACAATAGCACAATTAGACCCTTACAGTGGTGTGATTTTAAGGAAGGTTATTGTGCCAAATAACCAAAAAGGAACAATAAAAACCTAAAATTTTCTCTAATTTTGGAGGTTAATGACTTCCCTAAGAGACCTTGATGGCCTTTGAGAATAAGATTTGCTTTTCTATTGCATATAAATGTGTGAAATGATAGTCCTCGAAGCTGCTAACAATCATGTACATGTGAGTGTGAATAAAGAATCTTGAGCAAGACCCTCTATAATGACCATACCAGTATAATGGGTTTTAAGGCCTCTCGCTTAGACCTCAGCTGCAATATTCTCCAAAGCAGGGAAGGAGAACTACCTTCCATTCACTACTCGGTTAAGATAGTATTTAAAAGGGTTTTTTGTTTTTTTTGTTTTTTTTTTACAGTATCAACAATGCTACAATTTTAGAAAACTTGCACTGCTATATTCCACATTCACTATTATTCTATCCTTTCCCTCTACTGTAAACCATTTTAAATGCTAGATAAAACTTGTTCATTTGGATAATCATCTTCATTCTCAGTCATAATTTTACTGTAGTAATTTTTCAGAAGAGTGTACTCTATGAAAGCTTAAATAATAAAATTACAAAAAATGAGAACACGGAAAGTTTGAAATTGTTCCTTAGTGTGCAGACTAGAAAAAACTGGGTCAAATTATCTAATATTTATATAATTGATAGTATCCATTCATAGCATAGTTAGATAAAGACCAGAAAAACAAAATCTACTTCTTCCTTATAGCAGGAGGTAAAGAATGCTTTCCCTCTCTTCCTCGCTCCCACCCTCCCCATCACATACACACTCACACAAACACAGAAACATATCTCATATACAGATGCCTATAAAACCATACATTTAGATTTTAAACCTTACAAACTGAATACATATGTTTTATATCTTTTAATAATTAAAACACTTTTGTTATATATGGGGGATATTTAATAATTTTGTAATCAAATAGACTTCTGAAACTTTAGTTCCTTTGTGAAGCCTTTGATTTCATTCCGAACAGAATTTTATTCTTCCTTCACTGTGAGCCCTCTACTTTCTACATGGATTCTCACCATAGCAATGTTAATTATTTTATTTACTTCTTTACTACAGTTTCCCTTATTACATGGAAGCTTCTTGGAATAAAAAGAAGTTATATCTTGTATCTACTGCCACAGTACCATGCCTAGTATATTTCACACCCTTTATGAATGCTTATTGAAGGATTAAATGAACTGAAGAAGTGGTTCTTTCTCTGTGAAGTTGAAAGCAATAGTATCAACTTACAGTAAGGAGAATGATGAATGAACATCAAAAATGGATAGGTAGGCTTAGAAGAGAATGTTCTATATTCAGAAAATAAGCCAAGGGAAGACACAAGGAAGATGAATTTAGACAATGGTAATGAAGATTATTCTGTTTTCTACTTCTGTTTTGGAATGAACACTAGGTTTCTTCCCCTCCATCCCCTTCTACATGTCTCAGCATCTACTTGATTTCACTAAAATGAAGGTCTTCTGTTTTATACTTGTCAAGTAGTTATGAAATTTGGGCTAAGGAAAAATTGGGAAGAATAATAAAATACAATCTAGGGAAATTGACAGAGGTCTGCTTCATTTGTGGCAGCATGACTGAATGAGAGTACCTATAATTAAGCACCCATGAGGCTCAGAAACTTCCAAAATTCTAGTAGAGACACTTTGGATATTATGCTTTGGAGCTCAGGTGATGGAGTGTACCATTCTCCCTGCCTCAGTACAAAATCAGAATTATTCCAATATTCCAAAGATGAGAAGTCCTCAGAATATCTAGGAACAATTTCCTTGGCAGGAATGTTGGCATTTTAGGAAAGGACAATGGTGAGACTTCTTATAAACAGCTGTACAGAAGCCAATGTGAGCAAAGAGCACAATCAGGGGCACTTTGACATGGAGACAGAAGCTTATAAATTCCCCTACGGTCACTTGCAAAAAAAAAATAATAAGAATCACTGTTAGACTCCCCAAAATCACTACTAGACACTGAGGGAGAGAGCTGTGCACATGCTAGTACATAGGTCAGGGCTATAAAACCAAGATTCATTTGAATGACAAGTAAAAGGATTGCCATGTAATTTTGAGGGCCTCGTTGAAATTGGAAACCATAAATCTGCTCCACATGACAGAGTGAGGATGAAATCCATTAGAAATTTATTCCAGTGACCCAAGTAAAAACAGATGAATTTTGAATTAGTGTAATGGCAGTTGGAAGTTAGAAAAGAAAATGAATTCAAGAGATATTAAGAGTATGGAATCTATATTAATTTATGGCTAACTGAGCATAGAATTCATTGAGAGCCAACAGGCCAGGAATTGTGAGGCTTGAACATTCGGTGGTGGTTTAACTCACCGAGGAAGACAGAAAAGGAGGAAAAGAAAATTTTATAAGAAAGATTATTTGAGGGTTAACAGCATTTACATGATATTTGAACCCCTGTTGGTGCTTAAGAAACTGCCAAGAAAGAAAACAATAATGAGAACAGTGTGGGAAAAAGGCAAGTCCTGGAGAAAAAAAAGGGGGGGGGGCATGTCTAAGAAGGGACAGAGAATACGAACATAGAATGAAAAATCACAAGGTTGTGAGAAAGCCAAAGCTAAGGGAAGAGCGGTTTTCAAGAAGGGAGTATTTCCCTGGTTCAATTTTGCTGAAATCTCAATGAAGTACAAAGGCAGGCATGTGCTCAATTAATTTTACAAGACAGGACAGCAAAATTATCATCATTATGATACAAAGTGCAGAGGTAATATAGAGTAATGAGTGATTAATTTTGACTAGGGACACCTTTCTTGGTCTGTACCTCCCTGTGAAATGGCATAAATATGGCAATAGCTAAATCAGTGGCTTCTGAGCTTTTTGATCACAAAGCTAGGTCAGTAAAGTTGAATATGATTCTCATTTAAACATAAAGTATGTTTATTTTATGGACATATATGAATATGGATATCATGAATACAATAGTTGATAGAAATATACACATCTAGTCTGGCTTATTTGAAGTAAATAGATACAGTAGAAAGGGAGGTACAGGAGAATATCAAGAATATACAAAATCGAAATGAAATCTTGGAAACAGAGTGAAATCTAAGAAGAGTATTTTGTTTCTAAGTGAGGGCAATCTTATTGTATCATCTCTCACCACCTTACTTACCACAGTTAATTCAATGTTTAAGAAAGGTTCAAGAGAGAAACAGCACGTTATTATCATAGAAATATACATTTAAAATTCAGCTATCAAGGGATGCCTGGGTGGCTCAGTCGGTTGAGCGTCTGCCTTCGGCTGGGGTCATGATCCCAGGGTCCTGGGATCGAGTCCCACATTGGGCTCCTTGCTTGGCGGGGAACCTGCTTCTCCCTCTGCCTGCCGCTCTCCCTGCTTGTGCACTTTCTCTCTCTCTCTCACTCTGATAAATAAATAAAATCTTTAAATAAATAAATAAATAAAAATAAAATTCAGCTATCAAAAATACTCAATAATAATCTATATTATATCAGTAATACTTTCCTAATATAGATTACAGAACTGATTCTGAGGCAAGTTATTCTAGTTATCATGGGGCTCCATTTCTCCAGACATCTACTGAAAATTCCCATTTGTTGAAAGTTTTATTTTCCCAAGTGATAGAAATATGTGCAACCAGATGCTACAACTGAAGGCTTTTAAAAATAGTACAGAGGTCCTTGGCTTACTTTTAGTATTTTCAAATGCTTAAAAGTAATTGAGTAATTCAGAATAAGAACACATATCCTATTATTTTAGTCTGGAAATAAAGCATTGAAAACAATTCATTCCAATAATGCATTGGGAATTACGCAATAACGCATGGGAAAATGATGAAAAAGGGTCTTTTGTGAGAAAAAGGAAGAAGTTACTAAATGATTCACTGACTCATTTCTCATGACTTCGTACCACTGAAAAAGAAGGAATTTATTTGCTGAAGAAGAAATGATGGCAACCTAGGGAGTAAGTAATTTTGTCATCCTAGAATTTTGATAGCCATGAAATGGAAGACTGAGCATAATAACTAATGCATCCTACTTTGGGAGGACAGACTTAAAAGTTCAGGTGTAAGGAAGGTACTAATTCATGTCTCAGAAGTGGACAATGATTCAAGCAGTCTGAAATTCTCTCACAGAAAGTCTTTCTGGCATTGCAATCATATGTAAGGAAAAAATAGAATGTATCTTTAAAATTATTTTAGTTGCACCCGAGCTTTGTGGAAAGTAAACACTGGGAAAATATACTAAGATGGAAAAAAATAGCATTTAATAAGATGGAAATAAGACACAAAACTAATAGGAAGAAGATTAGAGAATATCACAGAAATGTAGGAATAATATCAGCCAAGGCTTATAATAATTTCCCAAAGTTCACAGATTGCTTCTTTTAAATGCATGCTGTACAGAGTTAACAATGAATGGCTGGCTAGGCTCATTCCTAGAGATGATGGTGTAAAGTCGATAGATAATATTTTAAGAAGGGATGCCATCCCACGGTTTCTCTGCTCTCCATAAATAAAGAGAACTGTCAAACGAAATATATATACAGCAAACGTTTAGAAGAGGAAACTGAAAATTAAGACCAAAAAGGGTGATTAAAGAGTGTACCTCACTCTATATGAGGTCTCCTGCCTCAGAAAAATGTCATCCCAGGACACTAAAACTAAATGTAAGTAGGATTGATTAACTATCACAAGAAATTTCTGAGTAATGCTGAGAAAATGAAATACCAAAACAGAGAGAGAATGGGAAAATTTGGTTATTTTTTTTCTGAAAGGGAAAAAGACTCCTGGTAGGACAAAAAATTAAATAATATTTTGAAGAATAAAACAGCTATTAGAAGTCAAATGAATCATTAGGAACACATTCGTAATATTTTCTATCCAATATTTTCAGCCTTGTCCAGTTAACAATTTATAGTAATAGTCTGGAGAGAGAGATTGAAAGCAAGATTCCAGGTTTTTTGAGCACAGGAAGCTAAGGTATTATGGAAGCAATTAAAGGATGAAATCAATGTTTAAAAATATACTAGAGGAAAGGGGGAAAAAGGAACAAATTTATTAAAGTATCACATGATACAATCTTACAACAACTGTGAACTAGATATTATATATAAAGCTGAGACAATCGAGTGTTGGTGGGAATTATGAAACTGTTTGGGGTCATTCGGCTGCTAATGAAAAAACAGATCCAAATCTGTATCTTGCTGACTTCAAAGCCTGGATTAGCTTAAACTAGTCCAACTTAAACTTTCAAAGATGTGGCTAAGTGGGTTAAATGAAAAGGCATGCATTTTAGGACACACATTTAAAGAATCCAACTGAATAAAAAGAAGAAAGATATCATTGAAGAGCAGCACATTTTGTGTACAAATACATAGAAGTTCATTTATTCATTAAACAAGTATCTACTGAATATTATACATCAAGTTCTATTCTTTTGTGTGTGTGTGTGTGTGTGTGTGTGTGTGTTTTATTGTTATGTTAATCACCATACATTACATCATTAGTTTTTGATGTAGTGTTCCATGATCCATTGTTTGTGCATAACACCCAGTGCTCCATGCAGAACGTGCCCTCTTTAATATCCATCACCAGGCTAACCCATCCTCCCAACCCCCTCGCCTCTAGAACCCTCAGTTTGTTTCTCAGAGTCCATCGTCTCTCATGGTTCGTCTCCCCACCTCCGATTTCCCCCCCTTCATTCTTCCCCTCCTGCTATCTTCCTTTTTTTTTTTTTCTTAACATATCTTGCATTATTTGTTTCAGAGGTACAGATCTGTGATTCAACAGTCTTGCACAATTCACAGCGCTCACCATAGCACATACCCTCCCCAGTGTCTATCTCCCAGCCACCCCATCCCTCCCACCCCACATCCCACTCCAGCAACCCTCAGTTTGTTTCCTGAGATTAAGAATTCCTCATATCAGTGAGGTCATATGATACATGTCTTTCTCTGATTGACTTATTTCACTCAGCATAACACCCTCCAGTTCCATCCACATCGTTCCAAATCAAGTTCTATTCTAAGCATTCAGGATAAAAGGGTGAAAGAATAGACAAAAATTACTGGCATTTGATAACTGCTTCTCCCCTCTAGAAGTAGACAACAAACATTATAATTATTAAAACATATGCTATGAGTTGAATTTTATGTGAAGGAAAAAAATAAAACAGGGAAAGGGGATAGAAAGTTTGGGGAAGAGGCTTACAATTTTAGATAGAGCATTTAAAAAGCCCTCATAGAGAAGATGACCTTTAGGTGATGACATGAAGGAGTTGAGAAAGGGAATCAAACAGATATCTGTGGAATAGAACTTCAAAAAGAAAGAAAAGCTATTGCAAAATCCCTAATGCAGAAATGTCTGAAGAATGTTGGGAAGCAAGTGTGGTGGAAACTGGATTGAATGGGGAGTAAGACGGAGAATAGTAGGAAATGAGACCAAACATTAGGCCAGATTGCCTACAGAATTCCATGAGGAAAGGGCTAGCCCTCCTTCTAGTCTAATAGGCTCATGAGTAGAGTATTCTCACTTAAGTCAGTGGCAAACTTGAAACTCAAGAAAATAAGCCAAGAAAAAAAATGTGAAGAAAGCTGAAGTCCTAAGACCAGCAAGGGTACAGAGAGAGCTTGGCACAAAGTCACTGTTCCATAGTTATTTCTTCAATCATTGGTTACATAGACTTCTGTAACTTTCCCATGTGTGCTGTTATTAAACAACATTGGGAGAAGCCCATAGGAAAGCATTGCAGGCAGATTAACTTTAAAGAGAGAGTTCTGGCCTTTGCCCTCAGCTTCTAGGTGATCTCTGTGCCTTTGGAATGTGTTGCCTAATAAGAATGTCTTGGTTTACCTGGGGGTCTCAAGCCACCCCAGACAGTCTTTGATAACAATGGTAGGGGCTTTGGCCACTCAGTATCAGCTCAACCTTCAGAGCCACTGAAAACTAAGGCAAGCCACATGGGCCATCAATCATGCTATGTGACCAACACCCAGTAAAACTGGACACCGAGGCTAGGCAAGCTTCCTTGGTTGTCAATACTCCATGCATATTTTCAGAATTACTGTTAGGAGAAGTTAGCACTGTCTACAGCTCCACTGGGAGAGAACAACTGCAAGTTCACGTTTGGACCCAGGCTAATGTGTTTTTTCCCATCACAGATTTTAATCTGTCCCCTTTCCCTGTAATAAATTATAAGCATAAGGATAATAGTTATGAGTTCTGTGAGTATTTCTAATGATTTATCAAAACTGAGTCATTTTGTGGACCCCAAAATTTGCAATTGGTTTCAGAAGTGAGGGTGATCTTGTGGACTGCTGAACCTCACAAATATCAAGGTAATAATGGCCAGTAATCCAGACCACAAAGTTAGGGAAATATGTGAGAATGATATTTGGAGGAATGTCAGGGCACAAAGAAAAAAAAAATAGCACAATTTCTTAGTGTGTTGGGCTTGTTTTAGTGGACCAGTGAAGGTATGTTGGATGACTTGGCTAGGTAATCAAATATAAGCATCCCTATCCTCAGGAACATCTCCCCTAGCAGAGTAATTTGGGGTGGAGTCCTCCTGCTTAATAGTGGTAGAGTTTGAGATGTTCTAAGTGGAGAGCTAATGAATGGTGTTTTGTTTTGTTTACTTTGAATGAAGAAACTTGGAGCGGTTCATCAATTTGGGCCAGGGACAGTTAGGTGGAGGGAAGTCAGATGGTATCTACCACCCAGATGTTCAAACACCAGAAATGATTGGCACATGACCTCTACCACTTCATAGAATTCCAGAGAATATGCTGCAGATTATTTTGAGTGGACTATACCTTCATGGAGATACAGAATCACAGTTGCCACAGCTGAAACTTGGTAATTGTATACTCTACAAACAGGTCTTCCTAGGTTGTTTGGCCCAGAAGATGGAGCTATTTTAATTTTATGAGGATAAAAAGAGACCCCAGCACATGATTTAGGAAGTAGACGATAGACTTAGTCACTGTACAAAGATTTAAAGAGTGGTACTTTGAAAGAAGGACAGGATTTTATAAAGCCTCTTCAGGAAAACATTTCAGCTAAGCAAAGATGAATTTTCTTACAGTCAGAACTCTGCACTGGCTAAGCACATTACTTGAGGGTTTTCCCCCCATTACTGAAGCTCTTTAGGCGTGAGCCAAAAATTTTTTTACAAGATAATTTTAGAACAAAGTTAAGTTGTATTAGTTGGTTAGCTTAACTGCTATATCAAATAAACCAAAAAATATATAAAGGAGCACAGTACATTTATTTCTTCCTCACATCATCTTTTGGTGTTCCTGAAGAGCTGGCTGCTTTTAACTAGTCCTGATTCAGAAAACAATATCCATTCCTCTTAAAGCTCTGTCATTCCCTAAAACATTGTAATTCTCTACAACCAGAATAGACAGAAAGAGAGAGAGCATGGAGGTAATCTGCTTCTTAAAAGTCTTGGCCCTTGAAGAGTAGAAATCACATCCACTCAAATTCCACTGTTCAGAACTCAACCATTTAGCTCTATCTATCTGCAAGTGGCTCAGAAAGAAGGGAAAGTGAGTGTTTTCCTGAGTAGCAAGTGGCTTCTTCTGATTACCCATTAATGGTTTATTCCCTGGAATGCAATCAATGTTGCCTTCTGTTCAAGGAGCCCTTCCGTATTTAACCAGATGATTATGAGCACACTGAAGATAGAGGATATCATTTGGTAGTACATACAGATTTACTAAGAACTAATCATGTAATATTAACAGTTTCTTTGGGGTTCTCTAAATTAGAAATCTTATTCGGCGGGAACTTTGACAAAGTATCTCAAAATATTCTATTGGTCAAGAGAGATAAATGAGAAGTAGATTGCAGAGGAGTTAGATAAATTCTTATTTCAACAACCTTACCCCAAAGGTTTAAACATATCAGTATCGTCTCGAAGGAGGGTCTGTGATGTTCTCAAGGACTTAACTTGATCCTGAACTCATGCAAATGTTTTTAAAAGCCTTAGATTAAGACACAGAAGTTTTATTTATCAAACTGTGACTGCCACCAAGTGGAATAAAGTTTAATAAGTTAATAGAATCAGAATTGGTTAAAACATGGATGCTCAGCAAACTCTAATAAATGCTTTAATAAGTAATAAATATGGTAGAACTTTGTATAAATAGGAAAAACTCCTGCTTTTGGTTGGAGCACATTAAGTGCACAGCAACTACTGATACATAAGAGGGAGGAACTTGACCTAATAATGGATCATGTGGTAAGACCTATGAGTTAGTTGATTATAAATTCCATAGAGCCATCAGTTTGCTGGAAAAAAAAAAAAGCCAAAACAAGCTTATCATGCATAAATAGAAGTCTGTTTTCTCAAAGAAACAGTTCTGCAGAATGATGCACTCCAATTAGGGCATATTTGGAGTAACTTTAATTTCTAGGCAACACATTTCAAGGACATTGGCAAATGTAGTATACTCTAAAGAACGTCTAGAATCAAAAATTTGAAAAGTACCTTAGGAATAATAGTTGAATGAATTGAAAATGTTTAGACTAGAAAAAGGAAATGATCATCAGAACATTTTTCTTTTGGGAGATGAGCTCTAATCCTGCTCTAACCCCACTACTAGGTGAATGTCACTTTTGACCAATATAATGTTATATCATTTTTGGATTATTGCTACATTAATATTACAGTGTTATGTTGTTATAATAAGAGCGAATATAGATTATTATATAGGCAAGATGCTAGCACTTTACTGGGACTATCTCAGGTATTTCTAACAACATTCCCAGGAGGTAGGCATGGTTACTATTCGTACGGTTACTATTCCCATGGTATTACTGGAGACACAAAAGTTATACGATACACACATGGTCACACTGCTAGTAAGTGCTAGAATTTGGATTAGAGCCAAGAGATATTGCCTCCTGAGTTCTGCCCTAACCACTATACCACTGCCATTCTGAGAAGTATAGAATGTTCTCATAATTAAATACAAATATCACATTATCAGCCCCATAAGAGAATTAGATATCCAAACTGCAAATAATCAAGGGGAAAATAGGTCTCCAAATGACAGGTGGATAATTTAGAAATTCTACACTAAGTGAAATGTTGGAATAAATGATTACTGAAGCATTTTCAACTTTTAAGGTTTTATGATTGTTATGTATATAATTTCACCTTTTATTTCTCCACGCACCTGGACAGCTGCGCTTGAACAGGGGTGGAACTGAATTGCAAGCATTAGCCCAAAGGATTTGCACTGTGTGATTGGAAATTTTAGTGGTTGCCAGGTTTTTGTCCTTGCCATTTCTTTTAGGTGAAATGCCTGCCCATATTCTTTTACTCCCATATTTCAAACATTCTTTTAAGAGTGCTTTAAATTGCTATCTTCCCTGTAAAATTTTCCTTGGCCCTCCAGGTGTAATAAATGGTTAATTTTATATGTCAACTTGACTAGACAATGGAGAATAGTTGTTTGGTCAAACACTAGTCTAGATGTTGCTGCAAAGTTAATTTTTATACGTGATCCACATTTACAATCACCTAACTTTAAATAAAGCAGATTAGGCTTTATAATGTGAGTAGGCTTCATCCAATCAATTGAAGGTCTTAAGAGGGTTCCCAAAGAAGGAACTCTGCCTCCATATTGCAACAAAGATATTCTGCCTGAGTTTCCGGGCTTTATACTCAAGACTACAGCTCTTACCAGAATTTCTAGGTTGCCATTTTGCCCTACGGATTGTGGGATTGACAACCTCCACAATATGAAATAGGATATATATATCATGTTGATTCTGTTTCCTACCAGAGAACCCTAATATACCAAGAGACAACTTATCTCTTCTTCCTCAGTATTCTATTGCCCCTACTCTCTTGCTTGTGTTAACCATTCCTCTAATGAGAATTTTTTTTTCTATTTCTTTTTTGAAAACCCTCATTTGATTACTTCACTTGCATACTGAGTCTTGTCACACCAAACCTAGACTTTTTTCAGGTCTCGCCCAAAAAAGGCCTCACACACCACACATTTTTCCAAAAGAGCGGAAGTTGCAGAGGTTCTAATTCAATCCATGGTTCTTCTCTAACTCCACTTGACTTTAGAAGGAATCTCAAAGTTTACTTGCCCACCCAATCTGCCACATAGAGGAAAGAGTTTGCACTCTGACAAATGAATGAACAAAGTAATACTATGCTTCAACGTATATATAGTTATTTTATTTATATACAATGCTGTGAATATAACTAAAATTGACAAGAAACCTACACACACACACATATATATATGTGTGTATTTGGCACGTAATGAAGAGAAAATACAGTGTTTTAAAACATAAGCACAGACAACCCAGCTATTAGAATTAGCAGACAAGGACTTAGTAGCAATTGTTACAAATATTTTTTTTTAATTGTAGAAAAAAGTAGACCTAATAGTTAACAGAGATGTATTTCAGAAGAGAAATGAAATGAATGGAAATTCTAGAATCAAAAAAATTATTCTCTAAAAACATTTACATATACACATACATATATACATGTGGACTTTAAAGTAAATTAGACATTAGAAAATAAACATTAGTAAACTTGAAAATAATTCATTAGGCATTTCCAAACTGAAGCAGAGAGAAGAAATATTCAAAAACAACCAGAGATAAAGTGTTAGTAACTTGTGGGATATTCTCAAGGGGCTAAATTTACATGTAAATAGAGGTTCAAAAGAAGAGAAGTAGCAGAGAATATATTTGAAGAAATAAGGGTCTAATTTTTCTAAATTTTACAAAATAAACACCAACCCATAGTTCCAGGAAGTTCAGCCATCCGGAAGTGGCATAAATACAAAGAAAACCAAACTATAGCCCATCACAGTCACATTGCTAAAATGCAAAGTCAACTATCTTAAAAACAGAAAAAGCTGAAAAAGTTGAATTTAAATACAGCAATGATGCTTGCTTTAGGTAAGGCTGACTTACCTAAAGACTATAAAATAACAGAAAAAATATCTAAAGCATATTGACATTAATATCCAAGACCTGACAATATAGAGATGATAACTTTTTCACTAAAAATATTGCTCTAAGAAATTTAAAGAATATTAGGGATTTCCCTTAAAAAAAAAAAAAAAAAAGATTATATTTGAGAGTAAAGTTTTAGAATCTCCTCTGGAATTTCAGATATGTAGGCTGTTGGCAAGGTGATATTACTTGACAGGATGAGGGTGGCAAAACAACAGACCTAAATTCTTCATCACCCTCATCAGACCTTTCTCTACTGCAGGCAAGGTGCCGCTGAAGCTGTTGGAGGTCCACCTACAGCAGCACTCAGGCGGCCCTTCTTCTGCCAGAGTCTCTCCAGTGCCCTCTACTGACGAGGTTTAGCATTTGCCAACCGGCAAAGAAACACTATCACAGGGCAGAGTTCCATTATCACAGGGCATGCAATTAAGGTTCTATTTGGAACTATCGACAATTGGCATAATGGCAATGGTCTGAAAATATTTTAGGGAATCTGATGTTAGTTATTAAAACATTATTATCGCCATCTTTTATTAATCTGGAAGGATGAGGCTATAACAAAATAAACCATAATAAATTTAGGATTTCTCATGTTGTTTCCAGAATTTCTTTCTCTGAATATGAACTTCAGTCCAATGGAAGGAAGACTTTGAGGAAAAGCAATGAAGGGAAAGGAAAAGAAGTCCTTATGAAAACTTTGAATATATACTAGTACTAACTTTGTACAAAATACATTGTAAGTTAGTGGGGATACAATATAAACCTTTCATATCTTTTAAATACAATTGAGAGATAAGTCATGCAATTAAAAAGAAAACTGCTTCTAGAATTCATTAGATGTTTATTGCCAAAGTAGTATGCAAACAAGAAGTACTTTAGAAAAGCAAAGGAGGGACACTTCTCTAGGCCTTGGGTGATCAACAAAAGGTTCCTGAAGGCAAAATGGCTTAAGGTGCAGGGATAGGAATGTGCAGAAAATGGTTAGAGAAAGTAAGGGTTCTGGTTTCCATACAGGAATACTGAAGAGTGTAAAGATGGGATAAGATTTAGGTTGATCAAGAGCAAGAAAATGTAAATGAAAGTTTCAAATTTGTTTCTTAGAAAATAGGAGACATTTAAAATTTTTAAGCAGGAGAATGATATGATGTAAGTGATGTCATAAGCAAAATAAGCTAGTGATGGTATTCAACATGGATTGAAATTAAGGGAGAAATAGATGGAGACATCCAATGGAAATCATTGCTATAAAGAGTGAAGACATTGGTACTTAGGATTTGGATCACGGTATTGACAGCAAAATGAATGGAGTCAGTTTATTATGAAACTATTACAGAAAGGTAAATAATCATAAATACCATCTTAAGATAATAACTAGTGTAGTTAAATTCACTCATGTAAGTCACAAGAGAGTAGAAACAAACTTTCCACATGAACATATTAGCTAAGAAAACACATAAAAACATGGTGCCTGCTTGACCTAAGGGGGAGGCTCCACTTCCAGAAGGATATTCATCTTGCTGCTATCACAGAGACAGAAGATCATCTTCACAGCTGAAGTCATAAGAATTATTATTATTTTTTTTTTTTTAAGGAAAACCATGAGAAGAACGTCTTCCCTGCTGTTAGCCTGCTATGGGACAAACCACCATTTTTGTTACCTTTCAGCTGATCAGCTTGACCATGGACAAATAAGATTTTCTAGGACTTTGCCTTTATGCAGAGAGACAATATGTACATGCTTGATCTCCCTGAAATATCAGTAAACACCCGTTATGTGCCAACTTAATGTTTGTTATTCTTTATCACTGCTAGTGAAAATGTAGTCAGCATTCCCACCAGAATTATTTCCTCAGCATTTTACATTCCACCAGAATACTACCTGGCATCATTTTTTCTCCTCAACCAAAGCGAGTTTCTTATGGGAAGACACGAACTGACATTTTTCCAAAGAAGACATCCAAATGGCCAACACACACATGAAAAAGTGCTCAACATCGCTCGGCATCAGGGAAATCCAAATCAAAACCTCAATGAGATATCACCTCACACCAGTCAGAATGGCTAAAATTAACAAGTCAGGAAACGACAGATGTTGGTGGGGATGCAGAGAAAGGGGAACCCTCCTACACTGTTGGTGGGAATGCAAGCTGGTACAGCCACTCTGGAAACCAGTATGGAGATTCCTCAAAAAGTTGAAAATAGAGCTACCGTATGACTCAGCAATTGCACTACTGGGTATTTACCCCAAAGATACAAATGTAGGGATCTGAAGGGGTGCATGCACCCTGATGTTTGTAGCAGCAATGTCCACAATAGCCAAACTATGGAAAGAGCCAAGATGTCCATCGACAGACGAATGGATAAAGAAGAGGTGGTGTATATATACAATGGAATATTATGCAGCCATCAAAAGGAATGAAATCTTGCCATTTGCAACGACATGATGGAACCAGAGAGTGTTATACTGAGCGAAATAAGTCAATCAGAGAAAGACATGTATCATATGATCTCACTGATATGAGGAATTCTTAATCTCAGGAAACAAACTGAGGGTTGCTGGAGTGGGTGGGGGGTGGGAGGGATGGGGTGGCTGGGTGATAGACATTGGGGAGGGTATGTGCTATGGTGAGCGCTGTGAATTGTGTAAGACTGTTAAATCACAGACCTGTACCTCTGAAACAAATAATACACTATATGTTAAAAAAAAAAAAAAAAAAAAAAAGGAAAGAAGAAGATAGCAGGAGGGGAAGAATGAAGGGGGGGAAATCGGAGGTGGGGAGACGAACCATGAGAGACGATGGACTCTGAGAAACAAACTGAGGGTTCTAGAGGGGAGGGGGATGGGAGGATGGGTTAACCTCGTGATGGGTATTAAAGAGGGCACGTTCTGCATGGAGCACTGGGTGTTATGCACAAACAATGAATCATGGATCACTACATCAAAAACTAATGATGTAATGTATGGTGATTAACATAATAAAAAATAAAAAAATAGTACCATTTAAAAATCACATCTCTATATAGAATTTGCATACCAGTTGGCAGATGAAGGTAGAATTGTGTTAAAAGTATCATTTGTACTCTGAGAATAAATGTCATTTATTGCAATCCTTATGCCCTATAATGTACACACCAAGACAGCAACAAAAAAAGCCAGTTACAAATGATTTTTTCCTTACTTTTTCAATGTTACTACTGCTACACAACTACAAAATAAAATACTATAACTCACATAGAATTTCCTTTTCTTACCAACAAGGATTTTTTTTTTTTTAAATAAACTTCAGTGATCACAGTGTGACAGCTTCTTTGCTAAATGCTGTGGACACAAAATGGCAATGTCCCTACCCTCATATTTTAAAGCTCAGGTAGAAGTCTCAAGCGAAAGAATTACAGAACACTAGAAGAACAAAAAGAAATAAAACAGAACAAGAGCCCTTGACCCTGCCTAGGGCAACCAGGGAAGGTTTCCCAGAAAAGTTGACTTTTGAGTGGAGTCTTAAAAGATGCAGCATCATAAAGGAGAGAAGATTAGAGGTAAAAATAAAGATCATATGTGTACAAAGGTAAAGAAAGCTTAGCACATAGTTTCATACATACAATATAGGGAGTTAATCCACAATAATTAGAAAATGTTGCCTGTGAGTGTGGCTTAAGCTAATTTAAAGCAACACAGTTATTTTTGTTGCCTAAAAATATGTTGACACTATCTGATGGTTGGAAATTAACAGGCACACTAGTAGGAGGGTTTATATTTAGAAAGATTTCAGAAATGTAGTTGGAAAAGGGGAAGAAATGGTTTACTAAGTTTGCAGAGAAATAGAGAACGCAGATGTATTTCAAAGCATCATTTCTTAAGACATTTTATGATATAAAATTAAAGGGAATATAATCAATGTCTTAATGGAGATCAATTGTTCTTGATTAAGTGAGTATAGGCAGATTACGTTTAAGGAGCTGCTTGATCAACTGACTGCTATCCCAGTAAGGAGATTCAGAGAGTTGGCCCTTCAATTATGCAGATGCTGGGGGCTCTGACACTTCTCCTCCCTCACACTAGAACATCGGCTTATAACTTTTGACTTCCCAAAAACTTAACTACTAATAGCCTTCTGTTGACCAGAAGCCTTACCAATAACTAAAATCAATTAACACATATCTTGTTTATTATATAGTGTATTCTTACAATAAAGTAAGGTAGAGAAAAGAAAATGTTAAGAAAATCATGAGGAAAGTACATTTACAATACTGCACTATATCAAAAATACAAACCCCTTGTTCAAGGGCCAATTGTATTTTTATTGAGCTCTTAAACAACTTTTTTCTAAAAAAAAAAAAAAAACCAACTTTTTTCTAAGACCTTATTTATTTATTTATTTAAGAGAGAGAGAGAGAGAGAGAGAGAGAACACGAGCAGTGAGGAAGGACAGAGGGAGAGGGAGAGAGAGAAGTAGACTCCCCACTGAGCAGGGAGCCTGACGTGGGGCTGGATCTCAGGACCCCGAGATCATGACCTGAACTGAAGGCAGATGCTTAACTGACTGAGCTACCCAGGTACCCCCAAAGACAGAATCTCAAGCAGGCTCCACACTGAATTCAGAGCCTGACTCAGGGTTCCACCTCATGACCCTGAAATCATGACCTGAGCCAAAATCAAGAGTCCAACGCTTAACTGACTGAGCCACCCAGGCGCCCTGCTCTTAAGCAACTTCTATGTGACAGCTTACTTCCAACACCATTGTGCCTTTTTTTATTTCATTAAAAAGTTGGGAATTAAAGGAATGCAGAGAAAAATGTAGATTCAAGAGAACATTTCGATTCTTGGAATGTTGTGAATTACCCCTATTTTCATCCCTTTAAGAATTAAGAATTATTCAAAATTAGTTTGCCAGAAGGTGGCAGGTGGAAATATATCATCTAAACCAAAATTCAGTTTTCAAATATTTAAGTTCATGAAAAAATTTTGTCTAAGTTTGCATTCTCATAATTAAAGCATAAGTTGATAAATGGAAAATGCAGTTAATTAATCCCTTACAGTGTCTATATGATTTAAACACCTACTCAACTGAAATATTTTTTCCAGACTGAATCAATTGAATTGACCAATTGTTCTGTCATTGCAGTCAGGTTTTAGAAAGGACAAATATTCCATTGATGGAATATCCTCATTAAAAAGAGTTTAATCCCTTGAGAAGTGCCTCTGAAAAGTCCTACTAATGTGAATTATGTAATATTCCAAACTTCTGATAGGTTAAAACACAACCCCAAAAATGACTCACCAAAGTATGTATTGGCTCACAGTATTTACCAAGACATCCTACTTCAACTTTCTAAAGATTATTTACCAAAAATTGTGTTTCCTATAGCCCATTCTCAATTATTACAAGGCAAACAGAAATTTCATGGTACATTTTAACTTTTTTTTTATTATATCCTCATTATTTCCAAAGTTTTATACCAACATAGTAAGCACTTTTTTTATAGTCTGTAAACCTACAGTAACAAATATACATGCCTAAACTATTTATTAAAAGCAAATTATGACACACAAATAACATTTTTTATGAAGATTTATTAATCTTTCTTCATAGTTCAATACCCTTTTCTATGCCAACATTGTTAATTAATTGTGCCCTTTTACTTATATTTTTCTGCCTTAATATTTTATATTTAACATATAATCTAAATTTGTTATTTTTATATAACATACATTTATGTATCATTTATAATACAAAGTAATTTATAATTATATATAATTTATATATTGACATATAATATTTTATGCTTATTTAGGCCTTCTTACAAGTGGCAAGAAAGCCATTGTAAATCCCTTTGCTCTTTACATCACTGATATATCTCATGAGAAATACTGCATTTTTATGTAAAATAATAATTTTATTTCCCTAACTGGTGTGTACATATCTTATATGCATATATATGTGCATCTGTATACGTACCTGTGTATATATATGAAACACACCAGTGTTTTGTAAACAAAAGATTGCCATTTGAGTCTAGTGTGTCCAAATTTTACTTTATCTTCAGAGAGTACAAGAGATGGGGAAATGCCCATGTGGCTATTTTAGAAAATAAACTGGATTATACAGCAAAACAAAATATATTCTTTTGCTATGGGGATAAAGATAAATAATAGTTGTGTAGATTATTGTGATTTGTTGTCAACAAGCAGTTACTTGAGTGCTTACTGCTTGAAAGAAACTATTTTAAGGACTCAAAATATAATCCCACTCATAAATTGTTTACTCTGTGTGGTCATAAGCATGGAGAAAGAGCCCAGAATTTGCAAAAATAGCTCTGACAACATTTCAGTTCACACTTCCTGAACATCTGTTTTGTGACAGATCCTATGAAGTCATCAGGGGAATATATCTGAATCTTGATTATTTGTAGCTTCCATGCAGTGTAGCTTCCATTATTTGTAGCTTCCTATGCATTCTAATAGAGCAACAGTGGATTCTTAATAGTGAAGAAGATAATTATTACATAAGCCAGATTTCTGTGTAATGTATTTTAAAATGTCTCTATATCAAACCTCTATACTGTCCTCCTACGTTCATAGATCTACTTCATTTACAGGAACAGTGACTGCTGAGTATCTACAAAAAGAATTCTGGAGGAAGTAATAAAATTAACAGTGAGAATAAAAGTGTATAGAAACTTCCAAACAGGAATAAGTCAATGGTCCATCTAGCTAGACATATGATTTCTCAATATTACTGGAAAAACCTAAGATCAGCTGGTTGCAATATAGTCATAAATAGAGAATTAAAAGGTGACTTGATTTTCAATATCTACTGCAAAGCAAAATCATTTCTTTCTCCACATAATGATATATTTGAGTCAAAAATAGTTATCTAAATGCTAATTATAAAAACTACTTAAAATATCAACTCTTCCTATAATGCAACTTCAGAAAAATAAATCATGAACTTTTAATCACTTATGTTTTATACACATGCACACACACACACGTTTTTGATGCATTTTAAAATTGTGAGAAACTAGAGAGGTTGCTTAATAAAGACCTGACAATTTTTGTTAAAGTGGTAAAATATTCTTTGAAGACTCAAGTTTTATGATCTAGGTGTTGGACAGAAATTTCTTGAATTTCATTTTTTTTTTTTAAATACACATGATATTTACATATGCTTCAAATTCCACTGGTCTGTAATCCACACACACACAAATACACACACACACAAATCAAAGGTAATATATATATAAGTACCTGTATACTACACAGTGATATTTAAATACAATTATCATATTATATAAAACAGAGTGATGAACTATCTTATTTTTTCCATAATTATATAAATAAACCAGCCAAAAGTGGATTTCTAAAACCATGTGTTTAAAACTAATGTGTTGTTAATCATCGAAATAATAATTTTCAAAAGCAACAGACACTTGACGTAATTATAGTATAATATTCAGAAGTTTTGGGGGCGCCTGGGTGGCTCAGTTGGTTAAGCGACTGCCTTCGGCTCAGGTCATGATCCTGGAGTCCCTGGATCGAGTCCCGCATCGGGCTCCCTGCTCGGCAGGGAGTCTGCTTCTCCCTCTGACCCTCCCCCCTCTCATGTGCTTGCTCTCTCTCATTCTCTCTCTCTCAAATAAATAAAAAAAAAAAAAAAAAAAAATCTTAGAAGTTTTGGTCAAAGTACACTATTGATAAATCTATTAAATGCATTGACACTTGGGGCACCTGTGTGGCTCAGTTGGTTAAGTGTCCAACTCTTGTTTTCAGCTCCTATCATGATTTCAGGGTGATGAGATGGAGCCCCGCATCAGGCTCTGTGCTCAGTGCGGAGTCTGAGTTTCTCTCCCTCTCCCTCCGCCCCTCCCCCCACACACGTGAGCTCTAAATAAATAAATAAAATATTACAAATGCATTGACACTACATAAGATGTTATACATGAAAATAAATAAATGAAGTTTCAATATAAATCAGAAGAGTAGCATTAAGAATCTATTTTAATGCCACCCACTGAAAAGCAAAGCATTAGAGCAGTATGAGCAAAAGACTCATTTGAGTTCCTGCAATTAATTTTATTAATTTTTTTATATCTATAAGCAATTCCAGATTTTATCAATTAGGAAGGTGAAGAAGCAACAACTGTTGGCTCCAGGAACACCCCACCTCACCCATAATTTAGAGACCAGGGAGATGAAGTCAGAACTGGCCCCAGAGTCACATCAGCCAGGCTATATCTGCTAGCAAAAGAATGGTCCAGGGGCGCCTGGGTGGCTCAGTCGTTAAGCGTCTGCCTTCAGCTCAGATCGTTAAGGATCTGCCTTCAGATCCCAGGGTCCTGGGATCGAGCCCCGCATCGGGCTCCCTGCTCCGCGGGAAGCCTGCTTCTCCCTCTCCCACTCCCCCTGCTTGTGTTCCTGCTCTCGCTGCCTCTCTCTCTGTCAAATAAATAAATAAAATCTTTAAAAAAAAAAAAA
>NW_022589706.1:92036542-92072079 GCF_004348235.1 Phoca vitulina
AAAAAAAAAAAAAAAAAAAAAAAAAAGAATGGTCCAAACGTGGCCACTTCTCTCTTCCCATAACTAGTTTCCAAACTCAAGTGTTGTGTAAGTGCATATAACTGATGAAATACAAACCACACTTGTGGAATCCTAGTTACCAAATAGCTGGTGTTTACCTTTCCAGGCTTTGTGGTGCAAGATGGCACAGCAGAAGTAGGTTAGGACAGGTGAGAACCCGCCTAAACCTGGGAGCCACAGTTCACAGACCTGGCTCTTCAACAGGACCCACAGGCTTCTTCCCATGCTTAACCTCTACAGCAGTAGTTCTGGCATGTTCCAGCTTAAAATATCACAACTGTACGTCATAAAATAATGACATTCTCACACTCTTTCTAGAAGAAAAGATCCAACTTCATTCACTGCATTCATATATAAGTAATATTTATTCCCCTTTACTTCAGAGTCCCATCTGAATATCCTCTAACCTGTGGATCTAATTATAAAAGTTCTACAGTACAAAGCGTATATATCTCAATAGATAGAATCTATATTATACCACACCTCTCTTCTTCCCCCCGCCTTGCGCGCGCGTACGTGCGCGCGCGCGCGCCCACACACACACATTGTACCTGAAAGAGACAAATATAGGCAGCTATCACACTCCTATACATCTTGTTTTTTCATCCTGTCACAGGTCATAGCTGATACTTAAAACTTCCTTCTTTCTGTTACAAAGACATCTTTCTCCTAACCTCAGATATAAACTGGATGGAGTTCTTGGTGAGATAAACACAACATCCTTTCCTGAAAGATAGGAGTCTTAATGGCCCTAAGCTTTATTTTTTTGAAGCTTTTATTAACTTTTTTATTGGATGTGACAGTTCTCCAGGTGCTGATCCCTGGGTTCCAGTCATGCTTCTCCTGTCCCATTGTGAAGCAATGGTTTTTCCCCCCCTTGGATAATCAGGACTGACTACTAGTCAGTACAATGACATACCACCACCCCCAATTTTTGCATGACTTGGGGGGTCATTAGATATAATAGTAAAAGCTGTCACTTCCATTTCTACTACATGTTCTAAGACTCATGATTATGGGAGAAATAACTCATCTTGTCACTGTATTTTCAAGAGGCCATACCGCTTTTCTAAAACATCAGCTACTTCTACATGATGAAGTTTATGGTAAGATTGGATCAAACATTCCTGGGATAAGTCAATTGCCTCATCTCTTTCAATAAAAAGTGAGTAGTATTTCCATCCAATGGCATTTAATGGCATCCAATTTATTAAATGCCATCCAATGGTAATTATTAAGCTAACAGTAAATGCTCAGGTGACAGTAAATGCTAGCAGAACCATAGCAAGCATGGAAAGCAAATCTACTTAAAGAATAAGTACCTATACCAGTGGAAGAAAATAACTGCTTTCTCCATGGTAGAAAATGCCCATATAATCAATGTGCCCACCAGGTAACTGGCTGTTCTATAAAAGCCTATAATGTCACATTAGGGACTCCATTTTCTCTGGTACATTGATTGTTAAGCAAAAATATCAGTCAGATCAGCCTTGCTAAGGTAAAGGCTGTGTTTTTGAACTTATATATTATTTCCATCTCTATCATTTTGATCATAAGTCCATTGAAAGAGGCTAACTGATCCTCAGCATGGATCACTTCTTTATCTTATTATTGAGATCCATGTCTATAGGTGAACACTTCAGTGATAATTCACATGAAAAACAAATACACTACACCCCTACAAAGGTTTTCTCCTTGTAACTCCTCTCATTAATCCTTCAAGCATGTTCTTTCTAATTCCCTAACCATCTGGAATTTTATCTCAAGTCATATCTCCTTGCAGGCAGAGTTGACCATTACACGTACCACTCAAATCTATGCAATTGAAGTGCTTCTCTCCCAACTGTCTTTTGGAGATAACCCCGAGAGTCACTATATTGCTTTAGCAAATATAAGCAGCTTGCAACATATGAAGAAACATCTACAAATGGGTCAACTTGACAAAGTGAACATCCTATGTCACGGATGTGGGGTAGGACAAAGTTAGCATTACAGCAGAATACTTGCTCATCTAATTGATTGTTTACAGGACTGACCTGAGTTCAGTATTGTGTGACCATGAACCCTGATAACAGAGTGTTTATGAGCATGATTTATCCACTTGGTGGATCAGCACCCACACTGTTTATGATGCACATCTCAGACCACATGGTCACTAGAAGTGCCAATTTCAGGTTTTTAGTCTCTAATAAATTGTTATTTGCCAAAGGAGAATACAATACTATGGTTTTACTCAAAAATTCTAAGGTGCAATTCACTTCAGGACTGCCTCGAGTTTTATATGATATCCCAATAGGTCATAAACACATTGAGCACCATATCCAATATATCAGGTTCTATGTGCCAAGTAGGTGGTGAGCTTTCTTTCCAGCTTGAATCAGATAATCTTCTTTTAGTCCCCAGTCTAGACCAGCTGTACAACTTTCTCTTGCTGTCCATCTTAGAGCAACTACAGATATTATGCTTAGTCTGAACTTCATCTGAAAATGTCAGTAAATGCATGAGAGCAGTATAGGCAAATACGACATACAATGACTCCAAAACAAAGGGAAGGAAAGGAAGAGGAGGAAAGGTTAGAGAGGAACGAGAGGAGGAGGAGGAGTGGTGATGACATGTACTAAGATTTTGTCTTGTACAAAATGAGGAGTGAGAGGTATGACAATGACTTTTACACATTTCAGAGGCTTTTCTAAACATACTCAGGTCACTGCAACTCAGAAAATTCAGTAAGGTGACAGATCCTTATATTTTCATGGGGTTTATATCCTATCCTCTGACATGTTTTTCTGTCTGCTACTTCCCGTCACCAATTTCTGTCATCATAATGCCATTAGTGATGACAGACAGAAGCAAAAAAATGTTCACCTTTAGCCCACAAGGCTGACCTAGAGCCAGCAGAGTTCTGATAAAGATAGAATACGTACTGGTTGCTACCTTCTTAAAGGGTCCATGACTGCCTGTACATCTCCCCGATAGTTCATATGGAATTGAATGATAAGCACCGGAGAAATCTTGTGAAAATAGTTTTGCGAGTAGAAATTTGAAGAAAACATTTATGATCTACTACTCCCTGCATGTCCCCTCCTCCCTTGAGCACTAGGCATATAACCACCAGCTTCATACAGCCACAGTGCAGCTCCTTCTGCCCATGGGTCCCACCCCTGTGCTACTTGAACTAAGTTGCACCAGAAAACATCTCAGGAATTCCTTCATGACTGTCACACTAAAGGATCCCACAACATTTTTGGTGGCCCTGTATAGGGATTACACAGTAAATCTAAAAGCCTTGATGTGGCTTATCCCCAGTCTTTGTTTCTTCCTTTTTCTTTTTCAGAGATGTCCTGAATAGTATGACCTTTTAGAATGTGTCTTGTCTGAATGCTCAGGAGAGAACCTCTTGCCTGTGGCTACACTATGGGGAGGAACAACCTCCTCCTGCCCAGCTTGGTACTAGTACCTTGGCGATAATGGTTTTGGGCTCAGAAAGCAGCTTTCCCTGCTTTACCCATTCTTTTAATATTGTACTCTTCTCAGGTATGGGACAGCCATGCATGTCATTAGGACAGCCCTCTGTGTAAGGTTTCCTCTTAAATAACCTGGTGTGATCCTTCAATGAGCATAAAATCCAAGATAGATCTGACAGCATGCTTCCCAAAAGGAAACAGTTGGAGCTATTACCGAGTTGGAGCCCTCGCCCAGTGAGGGACCACTCCTTTGGGACTGGATCATGGCTACAGCTCACAAGAAAGTTGCCCAGATTAGATAAGGAGTTCCATACTTTCCTTTTTTTCAGGTCTCTCATGTGTCCTTACCCCTGGGCTGTTTGGTGTTCTCGGTCCTGCTTTCAGATTGCAAGTATTTCTAGCTTAGATATACGAAGCTTAATGCAATATAAAATAGCTGCCCTTTCTTGACAAAGGCCAGGATCTCTCCTCCATCCATTAATACTGGATCTAGAAGCTGACAAAGGGTATTTTTATTGGTCACCAAATATACTGACTTCCTCAAAATGGAAAGAAGCAGCCCCAGTCTCTGTAGCATTTCAGTCCCTTCACCGGCACCCACTGTAGGCTAGAAGGCAATGGGGGAAGCTAAGGGCAGTGGACATCCCTTCTCAGGTGGTATAAAGGTATCAGGGAGTCAAGAATGAGGAGTGTCTCCCACCACTCTGAACCCCAGGAACCTTCTGCAATATTCCTGATGGGACACTATTTGGAAGCTAAGGGAGATTTTGATAATGGACTCCTAGGTAGTTAATGTACTCCCCTCATTTTGTAGGAATTGACTATGGGATTAGCTTCCTCAATTCCAAAGGATGCCCTCTTGGGCTGTTACCTAACACATTGCAGTCAATATGGATTTAAAGAAAAAGTGCCAAACCTAACTCCCAGTGTACTCAGCTCTCTCTTGAGCTCTCCCACTCTCAGATCTTGAAAGTATACTTTTCACTTCATTAAACTTCCCTGTGGTGCTGCATCTGTGTCTTTAAATTCCTTCTCATGACAAGACGAAGAAACTTTGGTGACTCCTTCGGGGCTGGCTGGGTCGAGGCCCCAGGGCCCGGGGTCTCCCCAGTTGACCCGACAACATCTTTTTGGCAACCACGAAGGGACAAGGTAACAGTGGGTTGAGTGACCCTCTTCATCAGTGAGTCTCCAACTCTTTGCCTTCCTTGCTGGAGGGTTGCTTAGTCACTCTTCTCTTCTGGTCTATTCGCTTTCTGATCTACCTGGGAAAAAGCCTAAAAAGGACACCTCATATGCTTCCTTCCCAAGTCTGCTCCTTTTATGACACTGTTGGCCTCAATATAAACAAGAGGATGGGAGAGTCTGACTGGAAAAATGTACCAAAATCCCATACAGTCAGGCCTTTATGGGCCCAAAACCCTGATCTGTCCATACCACTTTAGCGGGCCTAAGAACAGCCACCTCCTTACCCTCTACCGCTCAATCCACCATCAGCTCAGCTGCCTCAGACCTTTCTTCTATTAATAGCCCACCTCACCTGCGTTCTGGCATGTTGTCTATGTGCATCCCACCTAGTCTCTCTTGTAAACAGGCTGCTGCCAAGATCCTGTACATGCCTCCCCCTTTTTCCTGAGTTACTTGCCTCCTCTTTGTTTGCTTATTCTTTTGTGTGTGAGATCTGAAATATATCTTAAGAGGATGGGATGAATGTTGCCTGACTCTTGTCGTATACGGGGGCTTCTCTCTCATTCATTTCTGGGTTAATGGAGCCAATTGTCTGCTTAGTCTACCTCAGGACAGGGACTTAGGGAGTATTACTAAGCAGCTGCTAAAACTCATTTTGTTTCAGGGAGGCTTCCTGTCTTCTCCAGCCAGACATGGACTGCCTATTTTCACTTTCTGTTGATGAAAAAGAAAACATGTGTCTCTTCATCTGTCTGAGATGATGAGCTTTAGGATCATGAGAGCGCTTTCTTCTGTCCGGGCTTTTATCTGCCTCTAGCTTTGCTGGCAACGCCTCAATTCTTCTCCTTCCACCTCCCCCTCCTCCTGTTTCTGCACCACCTTGGGAGCAGCTTAAATAACAGGCTCCTACCCCATCCTCGGCGCCTCCACACCGTTGGTGCCTGCCCCCCCCCACCCTTGCTATCAAGGAGCAAAGAGCGGCCCTCCCTGGATGTAAACCACCCTCTTCAGATTTCCCCACAGATGCTCCAAGTAAAATTGACAACGGGGAACAAATTGACTGACTTTTAAGTGGACCCAGGTACAACATATTTGGTATTTAAACTAATTTAAGTTTGTTAGTTTAATTAAGATAGACATGTCTTGGGGCACCTGGGTGGCTCAGTAAGTTAAGCGTCTGCCTTCAGCTCAGGTCATGATCTCAGAGTCCTGGAAGCGAGTCCTGCATGGGGCCCCCTGCTCTGCGGGGAGCCTGCTTCTCCCTCTGCCTCTCCCCCTGCTCATGCTTTCTCTCTCTTTCTGTATCTGTGTCTCAAATGAATAAAATCTTTTTTTTTTTTTTTTTAAATTTATTTATTTGACAGAGAGAGAGCGAGAGAGGGAACACAAGCCGGGGGAGTGGGAGAGGGAGAAGCAGGCTTCCCGCCGAGCAGGGAGCCCGATGCGGGCCTCGATCCCAGGACCCCGGGATCATGACCTGAGCCGAAGGCAGATGCTTAATGACTGAGCCACCCAGGCGCCCATGAATAAAATCTTTAGAAAAAGAAAAAGACAGACATGTCTTTAGAGTTATCAGGGTTAAATATAAACTTTTATTCTACCAAGGTTTACTAAAGTTCAAATAAGCTCGTGTTATCTCTGCTGCAATTTGTCAGCAAAAAGAGGACTTTAAATTGATGGTTAATTTTGTCTGTCTCATAAGTTTTCATGGGTGATTGTTAAATAAAAAAAACCAGTAGGTTAAATAAAAAGATTTATAGGTAAACTTTTTAAATACCTTTCAAAATCTTTGGTAACCTGAAATTTTGAAGTTTGGCTAAGTTAAATGATACATTAGATTGAATTCACTGGATACCTAAGTCTTTTCCAAATAAGAGAAAATACTAAAGCATTGATTACTGAACATAGGTTTATGCTTTGGGCTTCTTATTGCAGAGAAACTGAGGATACTTGGGTCTGTTGGTAAACATGCATTATGCTTTATTGAAAGACTGTACTATGGAAAAACATGGTTTTAGAAATTATGAAATGTATTCATGAATTTCAAATCTAAAGAATTCTGGTGTAACAGTTCACAATTGGTTACTAAATTTTCACTGGAGACTAAGGTTTCTAAGAGTTAAAATTCTACTAAGTGTAACTAAGACTGATGGAAATAAGGGAAACAACTCTATGAAGGAAAGTGGAGATACAGGAGAAAGATATAAGGAATAGGAATACATTTTGTTGAGGGGAAAAGAAAGCAATTTTGGATGAGTTGTTTAGAGAGGAAAGGCTAGGGACAAAATTTGAATGAAAAAGAAAGTTATAGAAGGTTTGTGAAAGGAAATCTTTGGAAAAGAATTTTATGTGTGGTCGGGACTAAGATTGAAATGGATGGATTTTAAAAGTATACTGGTATTAAGACTGAAATTCTGCTTTATTCTCTACTAAAAAGACAAAGTTTTCTTGGATCGTTGGTCTGCTCTTGATAAGAAAATTGTCAAAGTTTTTTTTTTTTTTCCTTTTCTTTATCTGTCCAGAAAACCAAAGCTTCTATGTTTTGTCTTTATCAGGTCTTTGATTACTTAAAAATGTTAAAATTTCTCAATGTTAAAGGAGTTAAGTTTTGCTAGCAACTATATAAATTCCTATAGAATCCCTATTGCTGCTTTGGTTAAATATAAATATTAAATTTATAATGATCTTTAATCCTGTTTGGGTATATCCTTTAAAATTTTCTAAGGTTTTTAACAAACTTCCTGAGAATTAAATGGTAAATGAAGTCTTTCTGACTAATTAGGCTAGTTTATTTGGTATGTTACAATATTGGAAAGCACTGTCAAACCAATAATGATAAGCCTTATGCTATATTATATGGGCAAAGGCTATAACAATTCTAAAAATACATGAAATCCCCTAATACATTTTGATATAAAGTCATCACTTGACATTCTAATTATTAAAATGCTATGTGTCAAAAAAATGCTATGTGTCACAGGAATAACTCAATTTCCTTGTCACTGTATTATAATGAACTTATATCAGATCTTTAACCATGCCCATTTCTGAGGTGTTTTTGGTTTTTTTTTGTAATTTATAGTTATTGTTCTGGTGATCTTGCAAAATGTTTCATCTTCAAGGAGATTCATAAAAGGACCTCTGACAAATACAGGGTTTTTTTCATCTTTAAAACCATAAAACTGAACTGGGTAAGAATTTCCAGAACTAAAAAGCTGCATTCAAACTAAACAAGAATTAGTAACATGAGACTAAATGAATTAAAGAATATGATTATAGATTTTATGTTTGTTCTTCCAGATTAAGGAAATTTTCTCTTAAATATCTATGATATACAGAAAAATGATAAAGTTTTCCTCTGTGAACAAACTGAAGCATTTAACTTTTCTCCCACCTGAACCCTCTGAAATTCAGAAACTCTCAGTGAGTATTCTTTCTTCCATGGAAATTATAATTATTTGCATAAGTTCAATGAGAATCTGTTCTCCTTATAACAGGACGCCATTGGAAACATTGGTTTTATCACCAAGGCTTTGACTGGAATGTCATATTTGAGAGAGACATGCATAAACTCACATATGACCAGACAGATTTAAGGAATTAAGGTTGACTTTATGGAGCTAATGGAGCCCTTAGACATGTGGGCCTGATACCTGGCTTACAGAGTTCCCAGAAGCCTTATCAGGTGAGTAAAGAATGTCACTTCCTGGAAGGTTAGGAACCTCAGGATATTTTGGGACCTTGAGAAGAGGAATACACACAAATCTGCAGGTATTGCAGGCAAGTCTGATGACAAGTATTTGGCTTGGTTCTGGCCTCGAGAAGCTATTAGAGGTTCAATCTAGAGATTCCTTATAAAAAGCTTCAGCAAAGCAGATTTTGAAAGATCCATATAATCAACCACTATTCTTGCTGGGCTTATATAAATAATTATCCGTGTTTGTTAAAACTGGACTTATTTTTACAAAGGAATTAGTTTTGATTTGGCTATCTCTGGAAATAAGGATGAATTTAGAAAGAAAATTTGTTTCAATAATGCATCCTTATATGGATGTTAGATTCTAGCTTTGATTGTCTTTAAATGTTTGTTGTTTGCCTAAGCTAGACAACTTGAGGTAAACCAGCGAGATTGCCATAGTTGCTCATATAGAGACAATCTTCGTGCTTGTTACTCTATGGAGATAATAAAAGGGACCCCATGGGCATATGACTATTTAAATAGCTGGACAATGGGATGGACTCCTAACAATTCTGTAATTCAGCTGTCACCTTGATTAATTCTATGTAGCTGGGATAACAAAATCACTTCTTAAAAGCTAGAGCATTTCCGAAGCACCTGGGTGGCTCAGTCAGTTAAAGCAGCTGACTTTGGCTCAGGTCATGATCTCAGGGTCCTGGGATCTAGCCCTGCATTGGGCTCCCTGCTCAGCAGGGAGTCTGTTTGTCCCTCTCCCACTCCCCTGCCCCTCCCTCTTGCACATTCTCTTACTCTCAAATGAATAAATAAAATCTTAAAAAAAATTTTTTTTAAAGTTAGAGCATACCCCACTCCATGGGGTTAACTAGGAATTTGTGGAACAATGGATGGCCCTACCTTCCTTATAACTGGATTAGAGAAGACACATGGGGATGCTCTTATCTCCCAGAACAAGCCCTCTCCCACTTGCCAGTGATTCTTCATAATTAGGATATTGTTAAGGCTAGACATCAGGCAAAGAAGGCTTCTTAATGGTTTTATCCCTCAGCCATATTTGTCCTGGAGCCTCCTCTATCGATGTAAAATTACAAATAGAGGCTTTAGCCAAGCATACAGCAAGCACCTTTAACCAAACCCAACACAAAGTCACCCACAAATTCAAAAAGTGACCCTCCAAAACCTAATGGCCCTTGATATCCTGACTGTAAGTCAAAATTATACTAAAATTGAGACTAAATATATATATATCCCAGATGACTCTGCTAATATATCCAAAGTTTTAGCAGACATACACACCCAAATTAAGACCTTAAATGACTCTCAAAATAGCATTATATTATTAAATACTGAAATAACTCAAGTCTGTAAAGCAGTTCTACAAAGTAGAATGGCTTTGGATGTCTTGACAGCAGCACAAGGAGAAACAAGTGCCATTATTAAAGCAGAATGTTGTGTCTACATTCCAGATTATGACAAAAATATAATAGATTACTTACTGATCTAAATAATCAAATTGGCACGCTTAAAGACCCTGCATTGTCATTTAATGATTGGTTACATTCCTGGTTGGAAGGTGGACTATGGTCTACCTTAAAGAGTCTTATCACATTTTTATCATGATATTAACCCTAATGTGTTGTCTCTTTTGCTTTTTTCTCTCGTATTGTGGAGATACATGCAAGCAGTTCCTGATTCTTTCACCCAGTCGACAGATGATCCCTACTACATGAAGCAGTCCTTCCTTGATGTCCGCTCTGGGCTCTACAGCAATGGCTTTCCACAATAGTTAACTGTAGGGATAGATAATGACCAAATTTGGTCCATGTGTAGAGACATCTCCACAACTCCTGTCAGCTTGAAGAAGTTAAAGAAAATGAGCCCTTCACCCTTCAATTACCTTTAGATTTAGGAACCGAAAATTGGTCAGGGGAGAAAATGATGAGGGATAGAAGCAGGAAAATGTTCACCTTTAGCCCACAAGGCTAACCTACAGCCTGCATATTTCCAATAAAGATCAAATCCATACTGGTTGCTACCTTCTTAAAGGGTCTCATGACTGCCTGTACATCCCACCTATAGTTAACACCAGACTGAATGATAAGCACCAGAGAAATCTTGTGAAAATAGTTTTATGAGTAGAAATTCAAAGAAAACATTTATGATCTAATACTCCCTGCATACCCCCCCAACTTGAGCACTAAGCATACAACTACCAACTTCATGCAGCAAAAGTGTAGCTCTTTCTGCCTACAGATCCTCTCTCCAGGCTACTCGAATAAAGTTACTAAGTTGCACTGTAAAACATTGCAAGAATTCTTCTTGACCATCACACTCAAGGGTCCTGCAACATTAGTGCTGAGGACCAGTGGTAAAATCCTGTGAGATGATAAAATACAGATCCATGAAGACCAAAACAAGGGAATCAAGCTGAAGATTTGAGGCAAGATAATGAGTATGTATTTCTGCCCCTGTCAGGTGAAACAAACAGCTTCTAAGATTTTGGGGCGAGTTTGGTATAGAAAAGAAAAACATTTTTAAATCTTATTGCCACATGCCAGATAACAATACAAAAAGCATATATGCAACCACACTAAACAATGAATTCTGCACCTGATTAAACTTACAGTAAGTTATTGTCAATCTTCATGTTCTATTTTGGGCAAACAGGCAAGTAAAATGTGTATGCAATAGGAATCCTCAACCTTATATTTTCCAAGTTTCTGAGGGTGACAGAAATATCTAACCTTCCCCAAGAGATGTATTATTGGTTTTAAATTTTTTTTCCAATTATTAATTCTGGGGCTTTACCTTCCCTATTTTACTAGCCCTATCCTCAGGCATCTGGAAGTCAAATAATGAGTCTACCAATTTCAGAGAAAATATATCACACTCTGGAGCTAGAGAAATAAACAAAAAATAGTTTCATGGAAACATAATACTAATTTAAAAATCATTTTTAGCCAAAATTTATCTATCACCTCAACCCCAAAACGATGGGTACTGTATTGATCTGCATTAGTCCTCTAAATCACCAAGAACTCATGTTAACTGAAGTCAGTTTCTATTATCTTTCCAAAAAGTTCTACATATTTCTCTTTTCCAAGTGCACAGTCCTTTTCTTAATAAGACACTGGGGCCTTCAGTGACAAATAAGCGGAAGATTTATGGTGTGTACTCAGGGTCCTCCCACAAAAGTATCCAGCCTCCGCAAAGGACTTGGGATTCATAATTTGATTGAAGTCTGGGATTAGGTGAAAGGCAAAAACTTCACCATTATGACCTAGATTCACAAGATTTAGTGTTCATGCTATGATAGATTAAAAAGGACCTCAGAAGATGGCCTAACTCTTTAATTCCCGGGGATGCTCCATGATGTGTCCACCTTTCCAGTTCCTACTTCAGTCCTGCTGCACTAAATGGCAACTACTCTCCATCTTTCCTCTGGCAATGAAACACTATTGCCTGGCTTCTTCCTTAACAATATCTTACCATCGACACTAAAATTAGGGGCCCCATTTCAACAGTGGTGTAAACAACTTTCACTGCTACATGACAGCCAACTTTTTGGATGCAAATGCTTCCCTTCACCATTCGTTCTCAATGCCTTGGTGAAAGAGGTCTTCTCTTAGAACTCTTTTGGAAGATGAATTTAGGCAGTGCTGTGCAAGCAACTCTTGATGAATCCACTGTACCACTCCTTTCCACCTAATTTATGGAGTCCTTTAATATCCATTTCATCTAACAATGGCTTGTTTTCTCAACTCAATCTTTGTAAGCCATCATTGAGTCCAGAATCTATTTAATGACCAAAGTACATTGCTCCCAGATGCTCAATTTTGCAAATTGAATACAGAATCGTTGGTAAGCAAATTTTGTTAAAAATCGACTCCACCTAAATTATGTTCTCCTTTACTTGTGCAGCACCCCAAGATTTAATTCCCACACATATTTCCCAGGATTGTTCATATAATTTAGTAAGTCTTGAAATTCCGCTGGCATTGTAACCCTTTCCCTCCTAGGTTTGCCTTTGTATTAATGCTGTGGGACATGCAGGGAATTATAGCTAGAAAGAGGTCAGGAGATAATGACTGCTGGGAAAGGCAGAGTAAGACATTTCTTTGCAAGGTAGTGACCACTGTGTGATTGTAACAAGATATCCACAGAAAACAGGGCCATCTTCACATGATGGGGAGAAATTCTGTTTCTGCTAGAATTAGAGATACACAGGGGTATTCTGGAGTTCAAAGCCTTTACAATTAACAAATCTTTCCAATTTGAGGCATCCTACTGTTTGCTAATCAATGTCTTAATCTTTATTTAACAGACCTGACAATGCTATGAATTTAATTTACTTGGTGCTTTAGGAATCAACAAAATCCTGCATCTGCTTTTAGACACATGAGCCATAGGACTTCAAAAAACATACTCTAAAAGTCGTCATAGGAATTGTTTCATTCTCTGGCCCTGAATCAAGTTAACTCTAAGTCTGTTGCTTTCTCTCTCAAATACTCCAGTGCACTGGGAAACACACACTTCACCCCAGGAATATTTACTGTTCTATGACAGCTGCAACATGGTCTATTAACGTCATATGTTAATCACTTTGTTTCAAATGACCACAATGATTAGGTCAGTAAGGCTTGCCACAGCATGCACCAGATTACCAATGTCCCCCCTTCCGATGGTAACTAGATTGTTACTTCACTGGAATACAACTAGATCTGTTAATAAGCCGTGATTTTCCAGGTGCCAAACCTTGAAGATCCATGGCTTATAAAGAACTCTAGCTCCAAACTTTGCTGAACAGATCTCAGTTGTAGATGACAAAAGGTCTCAAACTATTTAATGGAGAATGAGCTACTTATAAAGTTGTTGAAAGAACTGGAAGAGCATACCCTAACCTCTTCATCTAGCAATGACTCCTGCAGTAACAGGACTGAATTGTGCTTATAAGAAAACTGATTTTTCATTAAAATCAGGGATTTGAATATGATCAAGATACTATCAAAGGACTGAGCACCAGGAACAGGGCAGATGTGCTGACAAGGTCAGAAAGTTACTGCCAGAACCATGAACTCTAGTTTACTGCAAGATCTGAACTAGCAAAATGGATCTCGTGAACTACTGGCTGTTACCCCACTTAGCTCAGCACCAAAATCAAGTATGTAAGTAAATCTTATGGAGAGAAACTAAATTTTCACTGGAATCTTTATTGCAAGTTTGGAATACACCGTTTTGGTTTTGTTTTTTTGTTTTTTGTTTTTTGTTGGTTTTTTTTTTTTTTTTTTTTGCTAGTCCCTACATTAAAGGAAAATATACCAGAAGGATGTTGTACAATAACCTCAGCAGGCCGTTCTACTGAACCTACCACAATCATCAACAATCTAACATTCAGCTGAAGACATTACCCTGTCATTAAAATAGAACAGAAGTGCTAAGAATTGGATGCTGGTGAGCACTAAGGATGAGTTTCAAAATCTGTTCTAGTCATAATGATTCTGTATACTAATACCTCGATCCTAAGCAGGTCCCTTCCCCTCTCTGACCCATTGTCTTACTTTTTGTATATATTAATGCTTTAGATAAGGCAACTTTAAAAGTTTCTAACATGTCTTAACATATTCTAGCATTTGGTAAACATCTGCTAAAAAGAAGAGTACTGGGATTTAGGGGTTTTCTATTCTTTACAACAGATTTGTTTTAGCTTGTGGAGGAAGATTAGAGAGTGTGTGTGTGTATTAGTAAGGAAATGTTAAACTTATTAAAATTCAGTAAGAGTAGAATAAACATTAGACTACACATTTATAAAAAGCTACAAGAAAGAAAAATACGAATAAGAAAGTATTATTGTGCCTCAGAAAATGAAGCAGCTGCCTGGAGCTAAAGGGAAAAAAAAATGTATCCAGACACAAGGGACAAGCTTTATGAAATACCTTAACTTCAAATACAAAGATCTCGTGCCAAAATACATATTTAGGAACACGGTAATGAAAATATTGTAGGAAATGCTGTGAAAGGCTTTGGGTGTTGGGACAACCTTTATCCCCATTTCTTTTTATTTTCTAATCTCTCAGTGCTCTGCCTGTGAAAATCTTTATAGCAATGATCATGTAACATTTTATTTCTAAGAGAAAAGAGGGGGGGGAAGGAACAAAGCAAGCTGTCAGAATCATACGCTCTCGATTCACAGAAAATACCAGAGCCAACATGTCATTAATCAAATGGTCCTAACCTTATTTTTAGTCTTCTTAGAAATAAAGAAAGAAGAAACTGGGGGAGGATGGAGAAAGGAAGAATGATGGAAATGGGGAAGCAGGGGAGGGGAAAGGGAAGAGGAGGTTGGGGAGAGCAAGAGCAGAGGGCAATGGGAAACAGAAGGAGAAAAGGATAGAAGAAAAAAACAGCAAGAGGAAAAAGGAAAGGAAAGAGAAAGCTGGAGAGGAAGAAAGAGCAAAGGGTAAGGTGGAGAGAAAGAGAAGGAGGCTAGAGAAGAAGAAACACCAATAGCAACAATGTCCCCACCCCTGGTATTCTGAACTGCATGAATTTTCACAATCAGCTGTATTCCTCCACCTTCCAGTACCTACATTTCCCCCAGATACAGTGAAAAACGCTGTCTCTGCTTCCTAAACTCAATGGTCTCTGATGGAGTTTCACGGTATGATTAAAGAATGCACACACTTGGGAAGACTGAAAATATGGGGTGTGTTGTGAGAGAGACAGAGACACTGAGAGAGACACTGAAATTAGTAATACCAAAAAACAACAAATAAATCTTCAACTTTGAAACTATCTTTTGTTATCTGTAACCAGGTGCTACCATTTTAAAGCTGAAGAAAATGATCTGCTCTATAACTTACAGAATCATTCATCAATATTCATCAAGGCATTAGTCATACATTTCAAAGGGTCAAAATTTACCATTTGATTCCCAGAACAGAGATAATACATTGGTTAAAGTCAAAATAAACTAACCTTCACTCACTATAACTAGTATAACAGACCTTCCAGAAATTTCAATGCATGTGGCCATAAGAGGTAGAAAGGAAAAAAACAAAAAACAAAAAAACAAACAAAAAAACTGAACACAGTGATTTAGCTGTACCAAACTTTAAGAAAGTGTTATGAAAATCAGGGTTAAAAAGGAATTTGATCTATTCACTCTACGTGAAATCCTTCAATTTCTTTTTAGTTCTCCCTTTAACAAAATGTTACATCTTTTCAGAAGACCTCCCTGCCTCACACAAACCCTATTGTTTCATTCTACTTGTACAAATAAAAATATTCCAACTTGCAACTGAAATGAGAATGCTTTTAATATATTTTTATATATAATTGTCCTGACAGGCTATTATTCTAAGGCATTTACTTTTTTTTTTTTTTTCTGTTTTCCAGCTCTGCTGAACTGAATAAGATTAAGAATCATGAATCAACAGTGTTATTTTATTAATCAGAGAATTGGCTGTCAATCATGTGGTGAATTTGGGCTTTAATCTTTGTCATTCAAGTCTCGAATGTATAATTTACATAAAGAAAGCCAATGATTACTATGACTATTTTAAATGACAATTAACATATTTTGTTTGAATTCTCTGTCAAGATGAAAAGGTCTTAAATTGAGTGCTCGTCTCAGCAGTTGAAGCTAAAAGGACCTGTAACTTCATAATCTTTTCCTTTTATACAAGACCAGAAAACAGTGAAGATTGAGACCACTTGAAATACAATTTTTTTCACATTTTTTCCTGTGAAACAGTAATATATATTTCTGACAACAGGTCACATCTTTTTTCTCTTTTAGATGTGTTCTACAATAGGAGATCATAAGTATGAGTTCATAAGAAACTCATCTAGGGTTTATATGTACAAGGGTCCATGCTATTTCTAGCTCATTGACCCACCATTCTTGGCATATATCTTTTATCTTCAAGGTTTAGGGATGCACCTCCATGGAAGGTAGTAGGATTAAGAAAAAAAAAAAGAACAAAAGGGGTAGATACTCTCTTTTTTTTTAGAGAAAGTCTTGTGGAAGCTTCCACAAGACACTTCCAATTAAATTTCACTGGCCAAAATTCTGCTATATGTCAACATTCAGTTGGAAAGGAATGTGAGAAATGTTATCACTCTGGGTAGCCATGTGCTTACGCCTAGCCCCAAATCAGCAGGTATGTCACACTGGAAAAGGAACAATAGATATTAAAAGACAGCTATAATTTTTTTTTTTTTTTTGCCATATTTTCTCTCATTTTCTTTTCCTTCTAGATTAACATAGGAGTGTCTGAGTGGGTCAGTCAGTTGAACATCTGACTCTTCATCTCAGCTCAGGTCTTGGTCTCAGGATCATGAGTTCAAGCCCCACATTGGGCTCCATACTGAGTGTGGAGCCTGCTTTAAAAAAATTAAAAAAAGAAAGAAAAAGGAAAAAAAAAAAAGACAAAAAAGAAATAGATTAACATAGTTGTTTGTTTTTTTTTTAAGATTTTATTTATATTGAGAGAGAGAGAGAGGGCATGAGCAGGGAGAAGGAAAGAATCTCAAGCAGACTCTGTGTTAAGTGTAGAGCCGGACATGGGGATCAATCTCAGGGCCCTGAGATCATGACCTGAACCGACACCAAATTCAGCCGCCCAGCCAACCGAGTCACCCTACGTTAACATAGTTGCCATTTCACCTTTTCCTACATTTGACCTTTCTAAATCCAGATTCTCTGTTAAGAGGAGAAAATAGGAAAGCCCTACACATTTCATGAAATTCATCAATATTAGTGTTTTGTGGCAGATTTTTAAAATGATTTTGCCTATAACATTTCTAAGTCCAGACTTATATTTTTACACAGGTATATTTGACTAGCTGTAGGAATGAGGCCAACTCCAACTCTGGTAAAGTGACTTTCAATATGTAATACGCTGCCCTTCAATATGTAATCTAAACATGCAATCTTAAGTATTACAATACAATTAATTATCAAAGCACTTCAGTGACATGAGGCATTATTTGGTAGACTGCATTGCTCAAAAACACTTTCTTCCTATCTTGGTGAAAGATTATCAGCTTCTCTGTTGCGCCAACTTCAAGCTTGATTGTGTGACTTGCTTTCATGAAAAAATGTGAGTGGAAGTGACACGTGTCACTTCTGAGCAGAAACCTTAGGAATTGGCACACGATACGCCACGTTCTCTTTTATTCTGCATGACTACCAGTATTGTCCAGATAGAGGTGACCTCATGTGCCTGGGGCCTGGCAAAGATAATGAGGAATAGTATTTCATTTGACCTGGGAGATTAAGGGACAGTTTTGTTTACTGTACCATAATCTTGCTTATCCTAACTTAAATCATGATGTCTAAATTTCAGGATTTCTCAAACT
The DNA here is from genome assembly GCF_004348235.1 of Phoca vitulina. Taxonomy (NCBI): domain Eukaryota; kingdom Metazoa; phylum Chordata; class Mammalia; order Carnivora; family Phocidae; genus Phoca; species Phoca vitulina. Next base: position 92,054,315 of record NW_022589706.1, read on the forward strand.
CACTAGTCTTGTCAACCAAAGCCTTGCTTTTCACTGAAAACCTTCCAATGCTTTCATAATAAAATTAAATACATTAACAAAAATCAACAAGCTCAAATGATTTTGTTCCTGGTCTATGTCTGCCATGCCATTCAGTAAAACTATCCCCTACAACTACTGCACTTCAGGCTTACTAGCCTTCTTTCTGTACCTGAAAAAAGATCGAGTTTGTTTGGAGCCCAGAATCTCTGCAATAGTTAGCTACTCTGTCTGCCTGCCAGTCCCTGACCTGAATTATTCCTTCCTAGCAGCCAGGTCTCATTGCAGACCTACTTGGCACAGGTAGCTGAAGAATCCTCCCTTCTCTCAGCAACTCAATCCCACTATTCTATTTTCTTCGTGCCACCAACAATATTTTGTTTAATTTGTGGTTTACTAAGTTATTTTATGTCTCTTCTCACTAGACTCTAAGCAACGTGAGGGAAAATGACATTTATTGCCTGGAATGAAGTGGATAAGCGGTAAATGCTCGTTGAATAAATGGCTGAGATGAGGTATGACACCATTTGCATGAGAGGAGCCTGACAAGGAACTCCTACTATTAATTCAGAAGAAATATAAAGCATATGGAGGCAATTTCTAGCATTGGCGGAATTTCCAAAGATTCCGTAAACTTTCCAAAGCTTTTCGGAATAAGACTTTAAAAAGATCATCACTTGGACGAATCAAGGGTCATTTTCTCCAACTATTTAATCATCTATAAATGTTCAGGCTCAGATCAAAGTAGATGATAATTCTGTCATGCTGTAGCAATGGAAAATTCATGTTTAGGATGCCTTTGGAATTTTCAAATACTGAGGAACATTATCAGTTAGATAGAACTGTGGTCAAATTTAGCAGTAAAAACTCATATAGGTAAATTGTGTATTGTTCTGGTTATGGAGTCATTTTCACATAGAGGCATCTACAAGGTAGCAGGACTTATTCTCAACCTCCTGAGGTTCTACACCCAATCTCTCAATATGCAATTAAAAACGTCCTCTTTTCAACGTGTAATGGTGACAAATGAGAATATTTAAATTCAGTTGACAACAGCCAGGCTGGAGTTCAAAGAGCAAACCCTTGGTTAATCCAAACAGTGACAATTTAGACTATGGGTGTTCAATGATAGGGCCTTTGTGGTTTATGAAAATAATTTTAAGAGAAAATATTCTCTCAGCTACCTGAGAGAGTCAACATAAAAGCATTGTTTCATCATACAAAATTTTATTTAATGGGATTTTTTTCATAGAATTAGATACCTTAAACTAGTTATAACTTATGGAGACAAGCATGCTTATAACCTTCTTCACTGAGATTCACATAATTTTCACATAATTAACAGTGATAAATGTTAATTAGATAATTTATCAATGACTTTTTCCAGGTCTGTCCCTAACTGCCTACTAGCACTATTCTTCCAACATGAAGTGCCTTTATCAGCTGAAGAAAGTTATTTCAACAAAATAATGTGAGACTTTTACAGTTCAAACTATAAAATATGTCTTAATTCTAACCAAACTGACCTTATAAAGTCAATACAATTTTGGTCAAATTCTCAATAGGTTTTTGTTGATAAAAATTGGCTATTTGATTCTATCATTTGTGTGGAAAGGGCAAAGGTTCTATAAGAGGCAAAATAATCCTCAAAAGAAAAATAACAAGATTATCAGATTTCAGTGCTTATTACAAAGGTATACTCATCATGACACTGTCATATGGGCACAGAATTAGACAAAGTATTAATGGGACAGAATTAAAAGTCCAGAAATAACATGCATGCTTATACAGTTCATTGTTTTTCAACCAAAGTACCAAATTCAATGAAGGAAAATAAAGTGTATTTTCAACAGATGATGTGAAACCACAGAATAAATTGGTAGAAAAAAGTAAACCTCCACCAACACCTCCCACCACCCAAGATAATTATCTCACAATGGATTACAGACATAAAAAGTAAAGCTAAAGCCACAAATCTTCAAGAAAAAACATAGAAGAAAATCTTTGAGGCCTTGGGGTAGGTAAAGATACTTTCGTGAGGATGCAAAAGGTAGTAGTATAAGTAGTGGATAAACTAGACTTCATCCAAAAAATCAAACACTAAAGTCTTTAAGTGTTGTTTTTAATAATTGGTTAAATATTGTCTTTTGCTAAAGCTCAGCAAAAGACAGTATTTAAGAAATGAAAAGGAAAGCCCAGACAGGAAGAAAATATTTTGGTACATATATCTAAGGAATAGTATCCAGAACATATGATAACAAATCAATAATAAAAACACAACTGTCCCATAAAAATTGGATGAGGGAGAGAAAATTAACAGTTTATGAAAGAAAATATATGAAAGGCCCATAAGCATTTTTAAATGGAATTGACAGAATTAGGATTCAGGGATCCCTACAGTAAAACTCAGAAACATTGGAATGATTAAAAGGACTAAAACCACCAATAATTGATTAAGGTATGGAGCTACTGGAATCTTCATACCTTGCAAGGAATAAGATAGTTCCATAATTTTTTAAAGGTCTTACTTACTTATTTGAGAGAGAGAGAGAGCAAGAGATCAAGCAGGGGCAGAGGGAGAGAGATAGGGAGAAGCAGGGTTCGATCTCAGGACCCAGAAATCATGACCTAAGAGGAAAAGCAGATGCTTTAACTAACTGTGCCACCCAGGCGCCCCAAGATAGTTCCATCATTTACGAAGACAATTTGTAGTCTCTTGTAGTTAAACATGTAGCTACCCTATGACCTAGGGAATTCCATTTCTAGGTACTTAGAGAAATTAAGACATATGTCCAAAAAAAGGCAGTATCACAATATCCAAAGCAGCACGAACTCTGGAAATTAACTAGAAATAATGTTGTGTAGCAATGGAAACAACCAATCATCCTCAACATGAGAAGGAATAAATACATTGCAGTATATTCTTGCAATTATATACTATTTTAATAAGAATGAACTACTAGCACATGGAACAACATTGGACAGACGTCCAAAACATCTTATTGAGCAAAATGAAGCCAAACCCAAAACACTACTGTGGGGATCCATTATATTAACATCAAGGATAAGTGAAATTAACTTGTGATAAAATAGGAAGAGCAATTTCTTGTGGGTATATGAATTGACTGGCTGGGGGTACAAAGAATTTTCTAGAATGATAGAAATCTTTCATAGTTTTATTATGTTGCTGGCTACATGGGTACATTTGTGTGTTAACATGATCGAACTTCGGAGAATTCCAGCTCGGCATGAAGCTTGGAAGTCACCTCTCTGTTCTAATAACAAAAAACTAAACACACTGAGAATCAACGCTTCTTAAATCAGTAAGAGAAGCGAGGCTGCAGGCAACTCACTGCCCTCAAAACTGGAGACGCAAATAGGCAGATACAGGGAATCACAACTTACCTGAGCAGAAACTCGGGAGCTGAAACTTCGTGAGGAATGAGTGCTGAGTAGGAAAACCGCAACTGTAGTTGACAAATTGCTGGAGGCTCAATGCAGACAGCTCTGAGTGTTAACAACTCCAGGGAACCCAGTTAAGAGGGGCCCCCACGGTTTTGGGAGATTTTCCCCCAGGAACCTGACCAGCTTCTCACAGTAAATACATTCCCTGCTCTTGTCGGGGGAAAGGGAAAAGGAACCATTTTGAAATACGCCAGAGCACAGTGTTCTTAAAAAGGGCTGCCCTCAGGAGAAACTAATTCATCAGAGCCTGATTCCCTGGGGTTTTAGCAAAGCCTACCTCGCCTGGGAGAAGGGAGATACGCAATTCCAGTCCAATCTAGCCATCCTGTTCTACTGAAGGGGAGAGAAAAAAAAATGAGAAACACTTGTGAAGTTCACAGCCCTCACTAAAGCACAGGCTCACTAAAAGACAGACCTACTCATAGGACTATGGAATGCTTCCCCCTGCCCCACACCTCACCACTGTTATTTCCAAAGGCCTACTTACAGCGCTAATTTTACCTAGTGCATTATGTCAGCCTAAAAAGAAAAAATTACGAGGGCGTTCTGAAGGGCAAAAAACACAACTTGATTTCTTTTAGGTTTGAGTGTCAGGTGAAGGGAATTTACTGATTTCTCCCACTAGGTACTACTCCTTTATTCCAAAACTTAGTGGGAAAAAAATTTAATAAAAGTAGCAGAGAGGAATGATAGCCTAACTCCTTTACCTTGATGTTAAAAAGCAAGTTGCTTGAGGCATAGCATCCTTATACAAGAGTTCACCCAGCTAATCATTATTACATTTGCTTTTACTTGGAAGACTTTATATATTTCTTTTAGGAAATTATTGCTTTAAAAGTAAAAAAAATGACAAGTTCTTAAAAATAACTTGCGAATTCATATGAGGGAGTATACCAAAGGTGGGTAGATATACTTATTAATTAGGGGAATGGAATCTGGAACATATTTATGCAAAAATCTAATTATAATGGATGCGAATGTCTTTCATTGCCTCTCAATCTGCTTTTTCAGTTTATTTTTTTTAATTTCCTGTATTACACGTTTTTCTGTGGCTGCTGTAACAAATTAACACAATGACTTAAAACAACAAGAATTTATTCTGTCACTGTTCTGGAGGCCAGAAATCTCATATCAAAGTGTCGGCTGTATAACACTTTCTGGAGGTTCTAGGGAGAATCGGTTTCTTGCCTCTTCCAGGTTCTGGTGGCTGGTGGCCTCCCTTGACTCATGGCAACATCACTCCAATCTCTGCCTCCATGTTCACATTGCCTCTATCTATTTTCTCCTCTGTGTGTCTTTTATGTGGATACATATCAATGGAGTTAGGGCCTACCCAGATAATCCAGGATGATCTCCTCATCGCAAGATCCTGAAATTAATTACATCTGCGAAGACCCTTTCTTCTAAATGCGGTAACATTCCCAGCTTTAGAAGATTAAGACAAGGACACATCTTTTGGAGGGCCTTTCGATCCACTGCACATATCAATTAATATCAAATGAACATTACCCTGTGCGCAGCACTGTGTTTGAAGCTACATCAGAGGACATATAGAGTGACAGTTATCTTCCCAAGTGCTTGACTTTATATCCCAGCTCAATTTCTTAAGCTGACTGAGAATGGGTACATTACCAAGACTTATTGTTTCAATTATGTGTAAAATGGGAATAAATAATAATATTTACATCAAACATTATTTTGTGATTTTAAAAAAGAACAATGAAGCAAGTAGAATATTTCCTGGCACATATTAAGTGTTGAGTATATTTTAATTATCTGTTCAATAAAAAAGACACATTCACTGATTTCCAGGAATTTTTATATCATCAAATCTACACTAAAAACAAACCGCAATCCCAACATATCTGCTACATACTTGGAATTTGTGGTCTCATCATGGAAATGATTTACCTTCTTAGCAATTTTTGTTTCTATTATACTGATAAAAGTTGTGTTCCTTGCTTTATATTACCTGGCAACTAAGAGAAATAGATCAGAAGGAATATAAATGGCTTGAGAAAGGTAGCCTGGAATTTAAAGTTTGACATCATAAAGTGGAGTGGGAGATCATCCACAGGCATACTTTTCCTTCCTCTCGCCTACTTTCTGCCCACTTCCCTCCTTTCTTTCTACCGCACTGTGTTCCACAGTTTATCAAAAGAGCACATGTTGAAAAAAAGATAGGACAATAAGGTAAAACAACAAAGCTCACGAAAACCAAAATAGATTTGTCTTTTCCAGCAACCAGACTTTCTGGTTTCCCCTGTCCCCTCTGTTCTGCTGCGTGGCCCACAGACTGGTGCTCACAGTAGAGTGTTTGCTTGCAACAAGTCAGCTCTCACCAGTTGTATGCTCACTTGCTTCACACCCGATTATTTCAGTCAATACTATATAGACAGAAAATTATTAATTCAAAACAACATTGGGGGCGCCTGGGTGGCTCAGTCGTTGGGCGTTTGCCTTCGGCTCGGGTCATGGTCCCAGGGTCCTGGGATCAAGCCCCGCATCGGGCTCTCTGCTCCGCGGGAAGCCTGCTTCTCCCTCTCCCACTCCCCCTGCTTGTGTTTCCTCTCTCGCTGTGTCTCTCTCTCTCTGTCAAATAAATAAATAAAATCTTTAAAAAAAAAAAAAAAAACAACATTGGTTGTTTTTATAAAAATGAAGTTGAACTACTTAGCAACATCAGATAAAAGTGAGTATGCCATTTAAAACAGTTTTCATAACAGTCACAGGCCACAATCCAAGACTGGGGGGGAAGAAGGAAGGAATCATAAAAATCGCAAAAAATTCTACACTCCAATTGCTTCACAGATGTATTTATTGCACTTTAAAAAACTGAAACTGGACACTGTAGTATAAGCAAAAGCATGCTCTTTGGAATTCTAGTCAGTGAGCCCAAATCAAAGAAAAAGCCTTCATGCCCTATCAAGGGATTAGTGATGTATTCGTTTCTGACAGTTGCCCTAACAAAGCACCGTACACTCGGTGACTTAAGCAACAAAACTGTATTATTGGTTTGTTTGTTCCCGAGATTAGAATGGAAGTGTCTGTCAGCAGGGATGGTGCTTTTCTGGAGACTCTTGGGGAGAATCTGTTCAATGCTTCTCTCTTAGCTTCTTGTGGTTGCCTGCAATCCTTGGTGTCCCTTGGCTTCTAGACACATCACTCCCTGATCTCTACCTCCAGCTTCACATGATTTCTTCCCTCCCCTCATTTGTGTATGTGTGTCTGAATTTGCCTCTTCTAAAAGGACAACAGTCATGAACTCATCTTAATGAGATTACATCTTCAAAAACCCTATTTCCAATTTAGGGCATGGGTCCAAGTTATGAGTGGACATGAGTTTTTGAGGGACACTATTCAACCCAGCATAGCTAATAAATTCCATTTTTACTTATATATTTTAAGATAAATTAATGCTTAAAATATGCTTCTATAATTTTTATCACTATTTTTAAATTAGTTTTCAATTAATCACATAACCACATATCCCAATTGCAAAATATAAAAAGAGTAAATGATTCAGATCAGAAACATATAAAATATATAGGACTATAATTGAGTCTTACATGGGGGAGATAGGGTAAGTTATACAACTTTTAATATATACATAAGCTTCTATCTTAAGAAGCAAGGAAAAGAACAGCAAATAAAACCTAAGAAATATAGAAGAGGAAAGAAACAAAGAAACAAAGAAATATAAAGTTTTTAAAATGCAATAAAACAAAAATCAAAAGACAAAATTGGGTCTTTGAAAAAATTAATAAAATCTATAAATACTTGGGCGCCTGGGTGGCTCAGTTGGTTAAGCAACTGCCTTCGGCTCAGGTCATGATCCTGGAGTCCCTGGATCGAGTCCCGCATCGGGCTCCCTGCTCGGCAGGGAGTCTGCTTCTCCCTCTCACCCTCCCCCCTCTCATGTGCTCTCTCTCATTCTCTCTCTCTCAAATAAATAAATAAAATCTTTAAAAAAAAAAAAAAAAATCTATAAATACTTAGCAAGACTGCTCAAGACAAAAAAAGAAAATATAACCTTAGTATTATGAACAGAAAGGAGGACATCAGGATAGATTTTACAACATTAAAAGGATAATATGGGGCCCCTGAGTGGCTCAGTTGGTTAAGCGTCCAACTCTTGATTTCAGCTCAGGTCATGACCTCAGGTCATGGGATGGAGCTCCGTCAGATTCTGCACTGTGACTGGAGCCTGCTGAAGACTCTCTCTCTCCCTCTCTCTGCTCCCCCCCCCAACACATGTGTGCACATGTACTCTCTCTCTCTTAAAAAAAAAAAAGGATAATATAAAAATACATTGAATACCTTTAAAACAATACATTTAAATTTTTATATAAAATGGACAAAGTTCTTAGAAAAATAAAACCCATACCTTATTGGAGCTGACAGAAGAAATTTAAAAATCAGATTAGTTTGATATTTATTTTAACAATTGAATCTGTTACACAAAGAAGTCCCTTGGCAGAGATGAATTATCCAATACATTCTTTGAAGTGTTATTTAAGGGGGCCAGGGAGGGAAGACCAACTCTATCCAAACTCTTCCAGACAATAGAAAAAGAGATAACACTTCCCAAAATGTTTCATGTGAAAAGCGTAAACCTCACAAAAATGGCCTCAGATTATTGTTAGAATGCACTATCACAGAAAAATCTCTCCCCTGACCATAGATGCAAATGTCCTAAGTTAAATGTCTACAAGGTGAAACCAGTGATACAAAAAAAGGATAATATATCATGACTGGTGACATTTTCCCAATGATTGAAATATTGATTTCACATTCAAAAACTAATTTAATTCACCATTAACAGATTAAAAAGGTAGAAAATTCCTTGACTAGATAGCTAAAGAGAAGCAAATTTCCCCAAAATTAAAACATTAAAAAGAAAAACAGAACAAATAAAACAAAAACTTCTCAGCAACCTAAAACACAAGATAGCTACCTTAACCTAGTAATGACTATAACATTTAAAAAAGGAGAAAAAAAACTATAGCAAACATCATTCCTAATGATGAAATATTGAAAGCTTTTCCTCTAGTTTGTTAGCTCTCTATTTACTATTATACTGGGGTTTGTAGACAGCATAATCAGGTTAGCAAAATTTATTAAGTATATAAGGATTGAAAAAAAGGAAATAAAATAATCATTAATTTTACATAACTGTACACATAGAAAAAAACTAGAGACATGTTCTCATAATTAATATATAAATTTTTCATGGTCTGTGGACATAAATATGTGTGAATATATATATATATTATATACATATAAAATAAAAATAAAGAGTAAAACTTTAATAACACTATTCAAAATATTTTCAAACAATCTTAAGATAGAAATAGCTTGGACTGACTTATAAGGAAAGATACATAGGACCAGCATGCTGAAAATTGAAATATATTCTCATGAGAAATTTTAAAAGATAAATATAATTATCTACATCCTTATCACAGAATAACATTAAATAATATTACATCACTTCACAAAGAAGTAATTCCATTTCTCCCACCACCAACCTTTGTGCTCTTCTTGACATATATTTTACTTCTAAATAGGTTATAAATATACATTTTCATTGTATTTGCTTTGATCAGCCAATGGCCTTTAAGGAAAATTTTTTTTTCATTAAGCCTAAAGAACCTCCTTTAAAATCTAAGTGTGCCAGGGGCACCTGGGTGGCTCAGTGGGTTAAGCATCCAACTCTTTATTTCGGCTCAGGTCATGATCTCAGGTCCTGATCTCAGGGTCCTGAGATCCGCCCCCTGTCGGGGCTCTGTGCTCAACATGGAGTGTGCTTGTCCCTCTCCCTCACCCTCTGTCCCCCTGCCCTTCCCCCTGCTCATACTCCCATGCGTATTCTCTCTAAAATAAATAAATAAATAAATAAATAAATAAATAAATAAATATATCTTAAAAAAATAAAATTAAATTAAGTGTTTGCGCCAGTGCTAAAATTTTTCAGCTTTTGATTTTGAAGGTATCGTTATTTCATCTTCATTTTTATAAAATATTTTATTTAGTATAAACTTCTGGGTTGATTTTTTTTCTTTCTGTATCTTAAAAATGTCACATCATTCTCTTCCAGCCTTCACATAATCCATCTTCCATTCTTGTTCCCCTGAATGAAACATATCTTTTTTTCTCTCTGGCCACTTTTAAGATTTTTTTTTTTTTTAGTCATTTGATTATGATGAGCTTAGGGTTGTGTGTTTGTGTGTGTGTGTGTGTGTGTGTGTGTGTGTGTGTGTTTGTTTAATCCTGTTTGGGGTTTACTGAGCTCCTTGGATCCATTGATTGATATCTTTCATTAACTCTGAAAAATACTCAGCCACTATGTCTTCAAAAATTTCTCCCCCTTCATTTTTCCTCAATTCTGGAACACTAATTGTAACTGTGCATCTAATGTTATGTCACAGGTATTGGAAAGCTCTGCTCAGTTCAGTTTTACATTCCTTTTGCCTCTTCGTGCTTTGGTTTAGGTAGTTTTTTTACCTGTCTTCACTTTCTCTGTGCAGAGTCTATTGTGAAGTCCATCGCATAAATTTCTTATTTCTGATTCTATATTTTTCTGTTCTGGTATTTCATTTTATTCCTTATACTTCACATTTTTCTGTTGAAATGTTCCCTTTCCATAATTATACATTTTGCCCACCTTTCTACACTGTGATTTAAAATATTAACCATAGTCATTTTAAAGTCTTTATTGTCTAATACTAATATCTGGAACATCTACAGATTAGCTTCTGTTGACTCTTTTTCCTCTGATTGTCTATGATTCTCATGTTTTGTTTCATTGCATATCTCATAAGTTTTATTATATATTAAACACTGTATGTCAAAGAAAATTAAGATTAAAATCAATGATATTTAACCTCAAGACATGTTTCTTCTTCTATCAAGTTGCTTCAAGGGTAGTAGAAGGAATCATTCTAATATATATTTCAGCTGGTTCCGGGCTTTGTTGCAGATTTTGTTAGATTCATTTAACCACTGTCTTCAAATATTTTGGTTTTGAGATCAATATTTTCTTCAGCATGGCTTGAGATCTAAGCCCTGGCAAGACTCCAGAGATCTCTCTTTGTTTTTCAATTTATTAGCTAATTTTCTGAATTGTAGGAGATCTCAGTTTCATAGTTTTGTATCCAGACTTTCAGATGACTGGGGACTTCTCTTTCTTTTCCTAGCTTTTCACCTTTGAGAGATCTTTCTCCACTTTGCTGCATTGTTCCCAGCCCACAGTGGGCTCTAATTTGAGCTAAATAAAAGTCTGTTGCATACTGTGAGGACTTCTCAGCTACTCTGCCCTTCTGCCAGCTAAGGGCACCTGCCTGCATGTGATGAAAGCCTTGTGTATCCCCAGAGAATCTTTCACAGCCTTTGCCCCTCTCCCATCCTTCAGTAATTCAGGAAAGACCCTGTACATCTTGAGGGACTTTCTCAGCCCTTTTACTCTGCCTCCAGTCTTTAGCTCACTACCTTCATCCACTCGGTGATCCTGTGTACCTGAAGGAACGTTCTTTCAGTTCTCCTGTCCTGCTCCCAGGCTGCTGAGTGTCTAGTATAAAGTTCCTCATGGCTCTAGGGTGTACTCTCTCAATTGTTCTGGTTTTCCGACAGCATTTAATACACTGCTATTAGGCCCTCAGTGAAGGCCTTGTGTGAAAAAAATTAAAGGATGGGCAGAAACTGAGATTGCTTGGGATACTAATTAGTCATGTCAGACCATATGCAGCCATTACAATTCTTGAAATGTACTTTTTTTTCTTTTGCTATTATATGATAGGTTCACTCACTTCCTACCAAGTGCAAAGATGAAAGCAGCTGTGGGGGTGGGGGCACCTCTCTCCTAGGATGGTCTCCACCTCCTTAGAATATTTAGGTTTATCTGTTTATCTTAAATTCTTGGATGGGTTTAAAAACAAAACTATGATTTTTGTACCTTATTCAGTTTCTTCTTAGTAGGCTGGAAACTTTTTCTTAAGTAAGACCAAAAAAGCCCTAACTATAAAGAAAATATTGATCAGTGTAACTTCATTAAAATTCTATTTACCAAAAGACCCCATGAAGAAAGTAAACATATAGTACATGGGTAGGACAAGATATTTTTATACAGATAACTAAAAAACTGTATCTAAAGTATGTAAAGACCTCTTGCAAATTAATACGTAAAATGTAGGCATCCACCCCCCCCAAAAAAAAGAAAACACAAAACAAAATTTCAAAAACCATTCAAAAGATTTTAAAAAGGCATTTTATAAAAGGGGATATCTAAATGGTCAATAAGAATTTGAAAATGTCTTCCAGCACATCATAGCAATTCATCAGGAAAAAGCAAGTGAAAACAACAATGCCACATCACTTCATACCCAAGAGTCTAATATTTATGAAATATTGGCCAGAATGTGGAGCAACTGAAACTTTACATACTGCTAGTAAGAAAAAAACATCTTAGAATACTCTTCTAGGATCTGTTTGCCAGTTTGCCAGCATCTGCTAAAGCTCAATCTATGTATACCCTCTGACTTGACCATGCTTAAGTGTATGACCAACAGAAGTGGGTGTACATATATTCACTGAACTACACATACAAGAATGTTTTAGTAGCACTGTTTGTAATTGTCAAGAATGGAAGCGACCCAAATATCCTTGAAGAATAGACATAGATAAATTATGGTATAATCGTATAATGAAATATTGTAGAGCAATAGGAATGAAGTATTGCCGCAGACGACATGATTGCATCGAATAGTAATTGTGTTGATTGAATAAAGATAGACAAATAGATTCAATTTTTACAAAGTACAATAAGAGGCAAAACAAATATAGGATGATAGAAGTCATGACATTTTTTTCTGGTTGGTTAATGAATGGGTGTATATGTGAGAGGTTTCTTGGTCTGTTCTAATATTCTTTTTTCATAATGGAGGTGTCAGGTATCCATTTGTAAACATTCATTAAGCCTTAGACTCTGGGCATTTTATGTATGTTACACTTTGTTTTTAAGAAGTGGCAGAACTGAACCTCAAACCCCTAAAATCTTATTCAAGATGACTAAAACCTTACCAATGCTACTATTTCATCAACCTAACAATTGTTAAGGGGCTCATCTTTTCTTTTGTCATGTAATAAATATGCACTGTGGCTTCAAAAAGTCAGTATTCTTGCATTTGAATAATGTGATTTTGCTATGTAAAAAGTAAAAAACACATATCACCACAGATGGGCAGATGCCTTAGGGCAAATGCCAGATTTTGTCCTTAACTTTTCAGATTCATGTTTATCATAATTTTTGACCTCTGATTAGTCATATCTGGCTATATGCAGCCATTACAATTTCTTTCTTACCTCCTACCAGTTCAGTTATGCATTTAAAAACATATTTTAAATATATCATCCAGAATTGTTAGGTGTTCTGTTCAGGAATGGTTTATCCAGACATCAAGTATGCCAGATCACCAGAATTATCTTGAATCTTATTAAATATTTTCAACACATTATTTTGTATTTCTTCTTATTCCTAGCTCACAGTATGTAAATTCTCTAGTCTTTATCATACATGGTTTATAATTTCCGATTATGAACTCATTTTCAATGAGGATTGTTTCCTTTTTTTTTTTTTTAGAGAGTGAGAGAGAGTGCATGTGTGGAGGGCAGGGTCAGAGGGAGATGCAGAAAGAGAATCACAAGCAGAGACCCCGCTCCGCACAGAGACCGACACTGAGCTTGATCTCATGAACCTGAGATCATGACCTGAGCCCGAAATCTGACAAGTCTGACACTTAACTGACTGAGCCACCCAGGCACCCCTTAATGAGGACTGTTTTTTTTTTTTTTTTTTTTTTTTTTAAAGATTTTATTTATTTATTTGATGAGGACTGTTTTTGATAGGCACTCCCCAAATACTGGTTTGTCCAGGCCAGATTTCAAGTTGTTTTTATTAGGACCCTGTGAGTTTCAACTGTTCTGAATCAGTTTTCTGCCAATTTCTCAGCTCAGTTTTCCAGAACTATGTAGGTAGCATTGTATCAGGCCCCATAGCAATGAGTCAAGCTTGAGGTTCAGATACCTCCTCTATGAGTCTTTATCCTTTCATATCCCAACTTAGACAGGTACCTACATGCAGCTTCCCAATGTCAGTAGGCACGGCTGCTCAGGTAGCTATCCCTGGATGGGATAGTCAGTGGATCCCTGATTTACTCGGGAATACACCTGTTCCCCATATTGTACAAACTTGAGACACTATTCTTCATTTCTCTTTGAGCATTAAAACCACAACCTCAAAGGCCTTTGCTTGATTTTTACAGCCTTCTGTTTCCTGCTTTGGCTAACATTGACCAAATTATCTTCTAGTTACCTTTTAGTTCTAGAAATTGTTCACTCCTTTTCTTATTTGAAAAACTAACTGTAGAGTTTGAAAGTATTTTATTATACCTAACATGTATGTATGTGGCAATATATGTATTTGCAGTGAGTGGGGTTGTCTTTCTATATTAGCTTGGCTTACCATATTGACCAGAATTTTGTTATAATTTGAAAAATCTATGTGTTTACTTTTTAGAAACAACTTACCTGGATTTCCAGAGTCTTCTTTATTTACACAAATGTAATCTTTCTACCCAAACATTTTACTGGTTTCAAACTCAAGCAAAATTTGGGAAGAGTCCCAAGATTGTTGGGCTATTCATCTTTATCATTCACTTCAAATTAATTGTAGAATACATTTTTAAAATTCTGTATATTTGGAGATATGCACTGATTAGCAATTGTTTGTAATTGGCATAAATGTCCATTTACAATTTCTATAAGTACACATATTTAAGTGCAATGAACAGGTTTCTTTGAAAAGCTTTTATTTCCCAAATCAGTTCCAATGAAACAAGCCACCTGCTCACCAGCCAGCCGACAACCTCAGCTAATGATCTAGTGATTTCTATTATAAAATCCCATCCACTGCTGCCTCCAGCCTTCCTTTTTGATGAGTGCAGACACTCCTACCCTATGCTCACCCAACTTGTGTCTCTAAAACACAGTACACCACAGCACATTCAAGTATCTTTTATGCATAGTACAATACATACATGTGCATTTGTCTATGTTAAGCCATGTTCTTCTTCCTCTTATATTAAAATATAATACAGTAATTTCCCTCATGGTGTTCTGTTTGTCACTGTTCACCCAACACTGTAAAGAGCAAAAGTTTTGCCAGCATCTGATGCCACATCATGTGATGTACTAAGCTATTTATTAGGCTTCATCCTGTTTAATTTGAAACTTCATACTCAAGGTGACATTTCATATGTCAGGATCAATAGTCTTTAAAGTTAAAACTGAGCAGTTTCAGTGTCACCTTCCTCAGATCGAGGCTGTTCTAAACTTCCTATGTCCCAGAATGTGTATTTCCTATGTTCTGTAAATCCTGCTAGCAAAAGTTTTCTCAATGATTTACAAAATGCATTTATGTTCGGAACTGCTCCTTAAATGTCTGCTATTTGTTACCTAAGGCCTTTTCAAGGACTGCTATAGAGGCTAGATTTGTTTGTTTCACAGAAGGTGTACCACTGAGAGACCTTATTAATTATTCTAAAAAGCACCACTGTACTATATAATTTAGAAAACTAAAAATTACAATTTTGAAAAGAGAAGTTTTGCATCATGAAGGGCAATAATGCTCCAAACCAAGCTGTTGAGTCTGTTTATGAAATATAGGTGGGGATATTTTCAAGAATTTTAAAAGCATGAAGTTAGAGATTTTGCCTACCATACATTTATGTTAAAATACTAATTTAGTATTCAGCACTTTTGACTATATAACCTAATATTTTAGGGCATTTCTGGATGATGCAAAATTTGAAAAGTTAAAAAAAAAGACTTTTGGCAGTATATGAACATTTGACTGAAATTCTAGAAAATTGATTGTTTAAACAGGCACATTTATTCTTTCATATGAATGATGGACAGCTTCCTACAAGGATTACCAGACTGAATTGAGAAGTCCTATTCAAGCCAGAGTTGAGATAATGTTTCGGACTAGTCCAGGCTGGTGAAATTTCTGAGGACTTTCTTTTCTTTTTTTTTTTTTTTAAAGATTTTATTTATTTATTTGACAGAGAGAGAGAGAGAGCACAAGTAGGCAGAGTGGCAAGCAGATGGAGAGGGAGAAGCAGGCTCTCCGCTGAGCAGGAAGCCGGATGTGGGGCTCGATCCCAAGACCCCAGGATCATGACCTGAGCCGAAGGCAGCCGCGTAACCAACTGAGCCACCTAGGCACCCCTTCTGAGGACTTTCAAATGAACTCAATATAGTGAACAAAATCTGTAAAGAAAATAAAGTTCTAATCTTATTCAGCTTTCCAGTGAAATAACCCAAGTTAATATTTCCATTATGGAATCCTAAGAAGTTGCTAACATAATCAAATGCTATTATTATCCCAAATCTTTTTGTTTTGTTATTTTTAATAAACTAAAGGGATTTCTGTCACTACGGAGTTAGAACGTAGAATCTTGTATGTCTATTTGCACACACACACACACTCATTCTAAATCAAGTGTTAATTAAACTTGAATCTAACTGATTTTTCTCCTTCTAAAATTGAATTCATTTTTCTCAAACTAATATTACAACCCAGAGAAAACTTTCCAAACAGTAACCTTCCAAAGAACCCCCAAATTTACCCAGCAATAATGTCATTTTTTTCACATTCTTCTAGTTTGTCCATTTTCTTCCTTTTTAGAGAGACTATTCTGCATTAGACCTTTTCTATTTGATTCCTCAAGAAAGTCAGTGATGAGTTTTCTTACTAAGTATTTTCTATGATAGAGTGAGGATTTATAAGCACTTGAGAATTGAGTATAATAACAGTAAGATGAAAATGGGAACAAACTCTATTCGTAGTCAATATATAAACATGTCTTATTAATATGATAGAGACACTATTCCAAGATCCACTGGTGAATTGCATTCCATTTTCCCTTCAAGTTTTCTTAGGTTAATGTTTACTTATTATGAAATATTATGAAATATATTCTTTGCCACTTGATCTTATTACACTAAAGCAACAGGTCCATGCCAAGAGAGTTCTGCCTTCCTACATTTTTTTTTTTAGAAGTTTGAATAGGTTGGATACCTAAAAGTATATAATTCTTATAAGTATTGTTTTTATGTTATATCTGATTGTTTGAAGTAAAACTTTTCTTTAGAAATGAAACATTTCTCACTGATGACCTCTTAGGCCATTGAATTGAATTTCATTTAAGTAGTGAAAGATTCCTCAAAATATTTTTGATTTTTATGGAAAGACTGTTTTCCTTAATGCTGTCTTTATTTTTAAGGAATCACTTCATTATCCTTAAGGTAAAAGGTAGTTTTTTTGTTTTCTTTTTCTTGTTTCTAAAAGGAGCATTCTTGGAAATTGTCACATGTCTCTTAATGATAGTGTTGCCCAGAAGAGTTCCATTGTTAGTCTCATGCCTGCTCTGTGCTGGGCTGCCGGTTCCGGATGCTAGAAGGAAACGGAACGCAAAGACAGATAATGGAAGCTTCTGCTATTACTCACAAAAAAACAAAGAATAAATGTGGGTTAAAGCTGTCCATTTCAGTATCTGAAAACATAATATTTCCAAGGAACTTAATTTTAATTCATTTTATTAGATATATAACTTTGTCTATAAAGATAAATTCAACTCATAAGCTACAAATAAAATATATTTTATTACTTCCAATCACATATCAAATGTGTTCAAAGTTCCTTTTATGGAGATGTGAATGTATATCCCCCTTTTTTCATGGATAGCAGAGAAGATCTTGTTAATTTCACAGACACAGCAAATGTATTTAAGGCTATTTAAGGACAGTTAAGAATCATGCATGCTAACTGCTGAGTGATTGATAAAAAAATAAATTTGAAGTAGTTGATGACATCACAAATGAATTAGCTGAAATGACAAATGTATTTCCTGACATTGATTATTTTCATATATTACTAACTTTGTACACATAGAGGTGTTTGCAACTTAAGTATCTTTACATTTCTGTTCCTTCCATTTTTTTAAATTCCCTTTTAACAAGTATCATATGATCTCACTGATATGAGGAATTCTTAATCTCAGGAAACAAACTGAGGGTTGCTGGAGTGGTGGGGGGTGGGAGGGATGGGGTAGCTGGGTGATAGACATTGGGGAGAGCATGTGCTATGGTGAGCACTGTGAATTGTGTAAGACTGTTGAATCACAGACCTGTACCCCTGAAACAAATAATACATTATATGTTTA
>NW_022589706.1:92072179-92090328 GCF_004348235.1 Phoca vitulina
AGGGAACAAACTGAGGGTTGCTGGAGTGGTGGGGGGTGGGAGGGATGGGGTAGCTGGGTGATAGACATTGGGGAGAGCATGTGCTATGGTGAGCACTGTGAATTGTGTAAGACTGTTGAATCACAGACCTGTACCCCTGAAACAAATAATACATTATATGTTTAAAAAAAAAAAAAGAAGATAGTAGGAAGGGAAAAATGAAGGGGGGGGAATCGGAGGGGTAGATGAACCATGAGAGACTATGGACTCTGAAAAACAAACTGAGGGTTCTAGAGGAGAGGGGGTGGGGTATGGTTTAGCCCGATGATGTGCATTAAGGAGGGCACGTATTGAATGGAGCACTGGGTGTTATACGCAAACAATGAATCGTGGAACACTACATGAAAAACTAATGATGTAATGTATGGTGATTAACATAACATAATAAAATAAAATTTAAAAAAAATTCCCTTTTAACTATAATGCTCATTTGGTTTATGTTCATGAATTTTTCATTTTATTTCCAGCTCCAGGTGATTTGTCCAAAGGCAAATTTCAAAACTTTAACCATCATTTGTATAATACTTTCTGTTTTCTAAAGTTATTATTTTTTATAATTAATTTGTATTCTGTCAATGCTGTCTACTTCATTTATTTTAATCATGTTTTTGTCTTTTCCCATTGCATATGTATTTTACTCTAAAGCAAGGTTTCCAGGAACATTTCAAGCATAATTTTTACCCTTTTCTGTTATTATTGCTACAATTTCAAACAATTTCTGCTTTCAAGATTGAAGCTGTGGAAGGAAGTATGTGCAACCTCAATGAACATTCAGTGACATGCTTAGAGGAGAAAATTGAACCAAAATGCTAAGAAACATGTACAAATTTTCTAAATCCTCCCAGAGTTCACAAAAAAAAATTACTTCTCCCCCCCAACTTTTGATAAAATGAAAAAATACTTAAAGCTGCATAAAAATTACAAAAACATCTCCATGATGCACAAAATTACAAATAATTTGAAGCCAATGACTAGAAATATTCATTTTTGACCAATTTGTCATTTTGAGCAATTTGTCATTATGATCGATTTATCAAATCAGCCAGTTTATTTTCAACCAATTCACCATAGTTTAATAAAATTGTTCTGTAGTTTCTGGGTATTACCACTGAAATTTAAAGACCATTTGGAGAGAAATTGTGTTCACAGTAAATGTTCATAAAATCTTCCAAGGGAAGTACATTTTTTCTTTGACCCTTAGTTTTTATTCTTGCTAGGGTATTCAATAACTATATATGCAATATATTCCGATTTGGTAAGTGCATTTAATTTTGACCAAATTTAATGTGAAGGTGTAGCATACAAGGATCTTAAATGTACCAACGTTGCAAGACTTAAAAATTGAATATCTCAAAGATATATCAAGTAGTAAAAACAACAAGTTACCGAAAAATATGATTAGCATGTTTCTACATTTGCACAAAATAAAACAAAAGTCTGCATTTTTATGACAAACCACTAAACAAATGGGATTATGGTGAAAGGAATTATAGGTAGGAATTCTCATTTTTATTTGGCAGCTTTTTGTGTTATTTAGAATACTTATAAACATTTAGTACTTTGATAATTTAAAGATTACATGGTTTGGGTAACTAGGCAGCAATCTGGCTAATCATACAGAAAGGTCTTGGCATATGTCTAGAGGAAAGCATCAGAGTCTAGGATAAGAACTGCAAAGTGGCAGATCTAGGCACAAGCTTGACATTCAGAGGACTGTACATGATAAGATAGAGACCCCATAGAAACATAATGAGTGTCCTTGATTTCCTAGAGCCCAGGGGAGGATAGATTGGTCAGCTGAGTCTCTCCTGCCACTGGGATAGAAAACTGTAGGCTTCCTAGGTTCTGTCAAAGCAAAAATTGTACCAAAGCTAAACAAGGAAGGAAAACTTTATTCAAGACCATTGCAGGGGCAGCTGGGTCAGTCAGTTAAGCCTCTGACTTTTGATTTCGGCTCAGGTCATGATCTCAGAGTCCTGAGATCAAGCCCCGCATCCAGCTCCATGCTGAGTGTGGAGCCTGCTTAAGATTCTCTCTTCCTTTCCCCCTCCAACTCCATGCACTCTCTCTAAACAACAACAAAAAAGAAAAGACTATTGCAAGGAGTGAGAGACTAAACTCAACTCTGACAAAAGAAAAGTCGGGAGGGCGACTTAAGTGCTGAAGGGTGCTAGTGGAAAAGTACTGGAGAGTGCTGGGGGTAGATTCATCAATGGGATGCATCAAGCACATTGAGTTATTCCCCAATTTTCTCTCTGTGATTCAGCCGTCTGTTTACTAATTGGTGCCCATTGAGTTTAGGCTCCTACACTCCAACAAAGATATAGAGACTCTATCTTCCTTAATGATTGCATTTCACATCAACCCTGGGTTGAAAAAAATGGCAAGAAGCTTTTAAAAAGGGGCAGAGAAAGGATTTACAATTATAAATTTTTTAAGGAAATTCTTTAAGAAAAAGGTGATGAGGGGTTTCTGGTTAAGAAGAAGCCTGTATAAAGTTCAGTCATTAAGGAGAACATTGAGGGCATCTTGGTCATTTCTTTAAATTTATATCCCACAGGGCGCCTGGGTGGCTCAGTTGGCTAAGCGACTGCCTTCGGCTCAGGTCATGATCCTGGAGTTCCGGGATCGAGTCCCGCATCGGGCTCCCTGCTCGGCAGGGAGTCTGCTTCTCCCTCTGACCCTCCCCCCTCTCATGCTCTCTCTCTATCTCATTCTCTCTCAAATGAATAAATAAAATCTTTAAATTTATATCCCACAAGGTCAAGGTTTCTTTGTCTTTCACCACCTAAAGGATCCTGAAAAAAATGCTACAATAACCAATATGAGCTAAAATGAGTTCATAAATAAAAAAATAACATATTATGTAAGGGAGCCTAGTAGTCAGAGAGACAAGGTGAGCCAGATTTCAGAACACAAAAATCAAAGATACAGAATTGCTTGAAGAGTTAGTTGTACAAATATCTGAAAACTGCATAATAAAGCACTTAAGAAGATTCAGTGCATCACACAAAAAATAAGACACAGTCAGAAACCAAGTTTATCCTTAGCAAACTAAAGGAATCAAGAAATGATTTAAGGAAGGTATGTTACTCTTAAGACTTGTTTTATTGGTCTGAAAGATTAAGTTCCAAAAAATATCTTACAGTACAAATACATAGAGATAGAAATTGTATGGGAGAAGATAAGAAACAGGAGATGTAATATAATAGGTCCAAATGGTGTTGGGGGGGTGAAAATATGAAAGAGTGGCAATAATTAAACAAATAGTAACAGTAAAAATTCCTAAGGAAAAAAAAATGTGAGCTTGCAAACCAGAAAGACTCATCTATTTTTCAGGTGGATGATGAAAAATTACATATACCTCTTAGCATGGTAAAATTCTGAATCTAAAGGATAAAAAAAAATTCTTTCAAACTCTCTGACAGAAAGAAAAAGATAACTACAAAGGAAGAAAAGAAAAAAAAGCAGATGCCATACATCAATACTATTCACCGTACTGGAATTTAGAATATTATATATGCTTGCCAAGGATAAGAAAGCTATCAAAAGCATCTGAAAGAAAATACTATCCATCAAATATCTAATATATGAAATGATGTTCAATTTCACAAATAATCAGAAAACAGAGTAAAGGTTAAGATCATGAAGGAAAAGAAGTCATAGAACCAAAAAGCGATTGTATTAAGAGTAATCAATACACTGATTTTTTCAGAAATCTGCAGAAAATGAGAGGGAGTAACGTAAGGTTTGTAGATGATTGCAACAAGAAAAGGTTATCAGGTAGTATAAGGTTCATAGAGGGGCGTTTAGGCAGGAGTGAGCGAAAAATGCGTAGAAGGAAGATTGGGAGACCATTTCTAAGTCTCTTTCCATTCTGCCTGTCTCACAAGCACACTGCCTTTGCTCCGACCTATCTTTCCAAGGATGTTTGTACAGCAAACAGCTCTGGGAGATTGAGATAACAAAGGGCAGATTTGTTTACTGGCCATTGCAATAAAAATGCTGTCTCTCTATGACAAAAATCAGGCAGTCTTATTACCTTTTTGAAAGATCTGCATTCCCTAAGCTCAGGGTTCCTCTCCTGTAATGCATCCCCGTGTGCGTGTGTCAGCTGACCTACCCTGTGTCACCCTGAAGGAACTGGGTTTCAGGGAACTGGGACAAGAAAAAGGATGATACTCTGGCCACTGCTATTGTTGTAATAAACTGTCTTTGTCTTTGGGAAGGAAGGAAAGGAGAATGAAAAAGGGGGGCGCCTGGGTGGCTCAGTCGTTAAGCGTCTGCCTTCGGCTCAGGTCATGATCCCAGGGTCCTGGGATCGAGCCCCGCATCGGGCTCCCTGATCCGCAGGAAGCCTGCTTCTCCCTCTCCCACTCCTCCTGCTTGTGTTCCCTCTCTCGCTGTCTCTCTCTCTGTCAAATAAATAAATAAAATCTTTAAAAAAAAAAAAAAAAAAGGAGAATGAAAAAGGGAAGGGAAGGGAAGCGGAGGAAAGGAAAGGAAAGGAAAGGAAAGGAAAGGAAAGGAAAGGAAAGGAAAGGAAAGGAAAGGAAAGGACCTATCCAAATAAAAGAAACTAACCTGAGACTTGGAGACAATGAAGGACAGAAAGAAAAATAATGACATATGAACATAAATACATATAACCACAGACAGAATATGTGTGTCTCTATATACTGTCATATTTTAATGGGTTGATAATCTACTGGGAACACAAAATATGAAACCTGGAACAAAAAAGGACATACTATGAGGGAATCCTCATCACTACTCTTTATCTCCTAAAACCTAAGAGTTGGCACAGGGGAGGTGGAGGTTCAGTGCTAAATCCTCCCTCAGATAGTGAAGAAGGAAGAAGGAGAAAAAAGGAATGATTGTATTTTGAAGGTCTCAACTGTGGGGTGGATTCTGGCACTGTGGAGAGGAAACAGTGCTTCTCCGTGGGGGAAAAATGTTGGCATCTTGTTTCTCAATAATAGTCATACATGACCAAAAAGAACTAGGAAAGGGGAAGTAAGTAGGAATATAAGGGAGAGGCACAGAACAGCCTCCACATGCTGGGGCACGGTGGGACTGGGGTAAGGAATTGCTAGCATCTCCATTAAATAAGAAAAAAGAAGGAGAAGGAGGAGGAAACATCCTTGTTTTGTACATGAAGGCCTCCTGGAGGGCATTGAAAACCAAGAGACAGCCTTAGCTGGGGTGGACTGAAAAGAAACGGGGGCTAGCTGACAGGGCAATATGCTTCTTTACAGAATTGCAGCAGACAGATACACAGCTATGGAGGTAAAGGGGGCTTTGAAGACTCAGAAAAGCATGACAAGTAGGGGCCAAATAATTACTTCTGAATACATAGGAAAGTTTTCTCTTTCAAAGTTAAAGCTTCTCCACTTTTCCAGCTTGGAACAAAGAAGGTTGCCATGCCACTCTTCCATCTTGGTTTCAAACACTCATATGAGACCTTGAGACTCTGAAGCCTCCAGGGTTGGGGGTGAGTGAGAAGTGGTAAGAGGGCAGGACAAAGTCTTTTGGGATTACTATCTGACATTGATTTCTACTAGATTTGAAAATATGTCATGCTTGGGGCGCCTGGATGGCTCAGTCGTTAAGCGTCTGCCTTCGGCTCAGGTCATGATCCCAGGGTCCTGGGATCGAGGCCCGCATCGGTTTCCATGCTTCACGGGAAGCCTGCTTCTCCCTCTCCCACTCCCCCTGCTTGTGTTCCCCCTTTCACTGTGTCTCTCTCTGTCGGATAAATAAATAAAATCTTTAAGAAAGAAAAGAAAGAAAATATGTCATACTAAAATCTTTTCCAGTTTAAACATTTCTGACCATTACCCCTTATCTTCCTGGTTCACTTCACCTAATTCTTGGACTCGAAAATTCCCCATCCTGACCGGGACTCACAACCATTGATCCCACCATCTTTTTAATGCATAATTAGTATCTCCAGCTTTCATCCTGTAGTATTTACAGGCATACCCTGAAAAGTATCTTTCAGTTTAA
The DNA here is from genome assembly GCF_004348235.1 of Phoca vitulina. Classification (NCBI taxonomy): domain Eukaryota; kingdom Metazoa; phylum Chordata; class Mammalia; order Carnivora; family Phocidae; genus Phoca; species Phoca vitulina. Next base: position 92,078,228 of record NW_022589706.1, read on the forward strand.
CGTTTTCTCAGTAGAAAACATCTTGTTTTCAATATACAAACTTAATAGGTATATCTCTATCCAATTTCAGCTTGTATTTTTAATAGGCACTTAGTAAATATACATATATATATTCACTTCTGTTCCCCGAAACCCAATATAACATTTAAAACAACAAAAAAGTGGAGATGACTCTTAAGATACATTCTCAATATAACTGACAGAATATCAGAATAATAGTAGATATATTGAAGATCAGTTTGCATATGAATGGTTTGTAAACTAAATGCATTTTTACATGCAAAGCAATTATTAGTTATTGGCAAGTAATAATTTTAAGATTTTTCATCTAAACAAGATGATTTTTTATTTATATACAGACATTTTACCAAGTTTAGTTACATTTAAGGAAATTGGTTGGGGTTTTAGGAATTTTGTACAAAATAAGATATAGGCTCTTGATTAGCTTTTTTGCAAAAAACATCTGATTTTCAGGGGTGCCTGGGTGGCTCAGTTGGTTAAGCGACTGCCTTTGGCTCAGGTCATGATCCTAGAGTCCCAGGATTGAGTCTTGCATCAGGCTCCCTGTTTAGCAGGGAGTCTGCTTCTCCCTCGGACCCTCCCCCCTCTCATGCTCTCTCTCTCTCTCTCATTCTCTCTCTCCAATAAATAAAATCTTTTAATTAAAAAAATCTGATTTTCAGTAATGGATTACTAACTAATTGGGAATCCTCACATTTTCTCACCATCTGGCACATGATGTCTAAGTTAATACCACATATATTAGTTTTATATTATGGTAGCCCCTTTAAGTTTCAAATGCCTGTGTTAGAGAAGTCCTAGTTGCTTATAACAAACATGTATCAAGATTTCAGTGACAAAATATAAATGTTACTGAACTTGCTATTACAACTGCAGCCCCCAGCTTCTGGTGGTTAAGAGCCATGCCTGGCTTCCATTGCTTTATGTCCTCATCAGTCCCTTTGCCAAGCTCTGTGACCACCTTTCCTCATATAAGCCCTAGCTTGCCGATGAGAGCTACCGCTGAACGTCTCAGTGTCGCCGACGCACCTCCCTCAGGCAGCACATTCCTGATGAACATGACTGATAGGCCCTCTGGCCCCTCTCATACATATACAACTCTTCTGGTGGGGCTTGTAGCTTCACATAATACGCACATTCCAACATGCCTATCTTACTGGGCTCTTTAATCCCTTCCCCACAATCTGCCATGATAATTCAGGCATTTCAACCTCACTCCGCGTGGGCCACTGCTTTCCCTACACTTCTCAGAGCCACCATATCCATGAGTTTGCCTACTCCTACTAACTCCTTGCCAGAGAGCTAATGTCCCAAAAGAGCTTATGCAAGTAAATTAGCCCTTGTTCATCCAATCCTATGCCAAAGCCATGAGTCCTCCAGTGAAATCTCCAAGAAACTTCAGAAGTCACTAAGTGCCCTTTAGTGGCTACCCCCAAAATTCCAGCAAGAAGCTGTGGAATGCTATATTTGACAGCCTGAGGGAATCACCAAAGCCAGGGGACCAAAGAGATGTTATCGTCAGATATCAGGGGATCTGTAAGTCATAAAGAGTCTGAGTGGTGCCTGTTCAACAAAGACCAATGGCTCACCTTTCCGGGGGCAATTGTCTTGAGACAATTGTCTCTGTCTCAGAGCAGACTAAGTGGTGCCCCAGCTGCAAAGTCTCCAGGTCTGAGGCAGTGAGAACGGTCTAACTCGGAGCCTAGTAGTAATGAGCCATGACCAAGCTGCAGAAATGGCTTTGTGTGAACAGGGGTCCCCTGCCAACAACTTAAGAAAATGTCAGTTCCCCCCGTACTCAGATTTTATTCGGAAGGGAGGAAGAGGAACCAGGACCCCAGGAGGCTAGAAAGGCAGATGTGATAGGGAATTAAACTTTAAATTCATTGACTAAATTGCCCCAAAGGCACTCATTTAGACTGAGAAAAAACATTCTAAATTAGAATTTAATGACATATTTAATCCTTATTATTGTTTATCCCCCATTAGGGAAATGGGGGTTTGTGTGCAAGATGATATCCTTGTTGAAAATAAAGAAACTTGAGATCTCTGTTACTTTCATGTCTGTTCATATTCTTATTGCCCTAAATAGCTTTTTTCATAAAGTATTCTATATTAATCTATAAGAGGAGGCTGTTATATAGGAAAAATGAACCTATTATACTTAAGTCTCCAATATACATTCCAGCCTTCTTTCATGGATAAAAACATATAGCTTGGGGAATTGACACCAGATCCAGGAATGATCTCTAATTAGCAAAGCCAGTCATGTTACCCATTTCCCTTGCCAGTAACTGGTTAAGGAACCTAGATTGATCTTTGTAAGGTTTTCCCCTAGCAATAGGCAAACGACTTATGCTAAATTAGAACATAGGGAAAAAATTATTCTGTGGATACAGAAGAGGAGACTTGTACATAAGGAAATAAGCAGCTCTTTGAATTATGGTAGCCATATTCTAGGCACAGGGTAAGAAATCCATATTGTACAATGTAGACTGGAGAGATGGAAGAATCTTGAGTCCTTAATGTTGCAATTGAGCTGCAGAATCTAACAAACTTGAGGCCCACACAACTTCTAAACTTTTGCAATTTCCTTATTGTTTTACGCCAGTTTGTGGCAGGAACTTTGTTATTTGGAACCAGAAGCAACCCAGTTGTTACACACCAACATGGAAAGTCAGTTTATTATGTTCACGCAACTGGCAGTCCCTTTTGAGTTCAGTGTTCTCTCAAATACTTGTATTGCTATTCGGTCAGTACCAAAGCTTTCATAGGCGTTAACAGGGGCTACTCCTAAAATAGCTACAGCAATAACCATAGTAGTAGACTTTTGGGTCAGAGATGCCACATTGTGTAGTCCTGTTATAAAGATCAGTGAACTGTTCTCCATGTTGAACTCATTTTTATGAAAGAAAAATGTATTTCTTAAATTGAGAGATGGAGTATTTTCCAGGAAAGAAGAGTATTCTCTACTGACTAACAATAATCTCCAAATGCTAGGAGAACAAATTTTTTAAAAGCAAAGGATTATCATATAATGACATTACCCTTGTAATTTTCATTCACACTACTGTTAAAGCTGCAACAAAGTACGACCTCTGCAAACACAAGCGTGTGGAGCTCATTTCTAATATATAAAACTGGGTGGAAATTACTCGGCAAGGCATTCCACAAAGAATTTTAGAAAAAAAAAAATCTATGGAAATCCAATCGACCAAAATATTTTGAAGAGAGAGAGGAAGGAAGGACCCAGAAGGGTTTTGCTTGTTTGTTTTACTGTATTAGTAGAGGAATTAACTATATACATGTTTGCTGAAATCCTCTTTTATCTTAAAGCAGTCTCTCTTTTGATCATTAGAATAGGGTATTTTAAATATAAATCTGAGATAAATGTGGGAAACTGCTGCTAATGTTTTGTTCACTACATCTTGTAGCTAATTTATTACAACATGTGTAAAATGACATATCGGGTAGGAAATTCAAAATGACAGAGATTCTAAAGGAGTCCACTACTGAACTCTAGATGTGGATCTCCAAACTCTAGATGCAGAACCACTATTAAAGCCAAAGAAGGCTTATATTCAGCTAAGTCCACTGATGCTAGACTTTAAAAAAAAAAAAGCTTTTATTTACAATATTTGCCTTTAGAATATATCTGCATAGGCAAAGCTAATCTTAATTCGAAATTCTAAAATTGTGACCTAAACCTCTAAGAGCTCCTTTTGCCACTTAAATGTTTCATTCAGGATTTACTCCAGAAGATCTTTAGAGGTAGTCAATATTTTCTTAAAGTTACTTAGGTATTGAAAATAGTATTAAAATGATTAGTGTCTAATAAGATGAAAACTATATAAAAAAGAAAAGATATGCTCCATGTTCAGTTGAAAAAAGTATAGCATGTACACATGGGATAAACAAGACCCTTCATATTCCCTAATATGACATCACTCTTAGCGTAAGTTTTTCATTTTTTTTAACTTATAAAATAAATTAGTTGTTCTAAATGGATCTCTGAATAGTTCCTTAGAGCTATAAGATTATATTATTCTAAGAACATATCAATAAAATACAGAAAGCATGTTAACAGGGAGTAAAAAATGATCAAATCTAAGTAGGATCACTGAGAGAATTTGGAGCCCTTTAGGGTGAAGTATTGGTTCTTCTGTCATGTTCCCATCAATAGAATAGAATCTATACCCTAAGTCTTAATCTATATTTTGAATGAATATTATTAGATATTTGCCATTATCTTCTTTTTAAAAGGAAACTATAATACCATAGCTTATTGTCCTATATTATATCTCAAAGTGTGTTTTCTTGGCCATCAAATGCTCTGACATTTTTCCCTTGACTTACTATTTCTAACAACTCAAAAATAAATTCTATTTTAAATTAACTATTTTAATTAGCAAAGAATCTCAGAACCTTGTTTAATTTGGGCAAGCCACTTCCTGAATCTGAACCTCAATTCTTCATCAATTGAGGGAGTGAGGATGTTGGATAAGGTTGCTTCCATAGTCTCTGCCAAGACTGAAACTTGATTCTAAAGACCAATTAAGAAATACCTACGAAAAAAAAAAAAAAAAGAAATACCTACGACATTGTGTTTTCTGGTGGAGTCTGGAGCCTCAGGGAAAATGGAAAATTTCCCTGCAAATTACTACATGTAGCTGTCAGAGAAAACCTCAGAAATTAATTTTTTTACAAATAAAAATCTTAATATTTTAAAAAGTAGTTTTTTTCCAACACAACAGAGTTTTGCTTGTATTGCCTGAATAATTTGAAATTATATAACCTACTAAAAATAACTATCGTCATTCATTTGAAAATAAAATTCCAAAAAATTACTCAGTAAAAGTGATATTCCCCAAATACCCAGGATTCCCTTTTTGAGAATCCATACTTTAGTAAAAACTAATTATGAACTCCTGTTTATGAGAAACATGGTTTTTTGCCACATAACAGTATAAAAATGTGAAATTCACATGCACCAGGCATATTCCATAGAGGTACTTGATATAAAAGTTCTCTTACTGAAACGTTGTATAAAAGTAGAAAGCTCCACAAAGCATTTAATGATGTTCTAAATATCTTCTTAAAGTTCTGCTTATAATTATCCCATTTGAGTGGTAATGGAAGGAGAGCAGAGAGCCCAGTAGGAATATCTTCCAGAATATGATTTATGATGTCCTCCAGAATATGATTTATGATATCCTCCCCTTGAAAAACAAGTCATGGCCATACTTCGTGCATTGTTAGCTATAGAATGTGGTGTTTTAAAGTAAATGAATCAGAGATAATTTGTACTGATAAATGAGACTTGACTACAGAATATTTTAATTCATTTTCTTGTCCAGAGATAAGATAAAGCAGCTCAGTCTATGGTAATTAAACCTATATTTCCCCGAATAGATCTTAAGAGTAAGTTGGATCATAGAGGTAAAGGACTAATAGAAGTTAAGCACCTTTTGAGTAAACTTTGGGAGAAAAGTAGCAATCAGCAACAGGTCCTGCTCTGATGGTGGGGGACGGAGTGCTGTGGTGCATGCCCCTATTTGTTGAGATGATACATACTTTCAGAACCAACATAATGGTTATGCCTGCCCCATAAAGCAAGCAAAGTATTGGAAAGTCACGTTTCAGGAAGAGGCATCAGCATCATATCCACTTAGAAAAATATTTGTACCAAGAGAAAACAAAATGCACCCTATCTTGAGAAAACTGATAGAATGGGGTTTTGGTATAAACATCCTTTATTTCCTATCTATCTTGTTTGGTGTTCTCTGAGCTTCTTAGATCTGTGGGCTTATATCTTTCATTAATTTTGGAAAGTTCTCAGCCATTATTGCTTCAAATATTTCTTCTGGTTTGTTCTCTTTTTTCTCCTGGTATTCCAATTATGTGTATACTGCACCTTGTGACATTGTTCCATAGTTTTTGTGTATGGTGTTCGGCTTGTTTTTTTTTTTTTTTTTCTCTTTGTGTTTCAGTTTGGTTAAGTTTCTATTGAGCTATTTTCAAGTTTACTGTTTCCCCAGCTGTGTGGAGTCTACTGATAAACGTGTCAAAGGCATTCATTTATGTTACCATGTTTTTTATTTCTAGCATTTCTTTTTGGTTCCTATAGTTTTCTTTTTTTTTTTTTTAAAGATTTTTATTTATTTATTTGACAGAGAGAGACACAGCGAGAGAGGGAACACAGCAGGGGGAGTGGGAGAGGGAGAAACAGGCTTCCCGCCGAGCAGGCAGCCCGATGTGGGGCTCGATCCCAGGACCCTGGGATCATGACCTGAGCCGAAGGCAGACGCTTAACGACTGAGCCACCCAGGCGCCCCGGTTCCTATAGTTTTCATCTTTCTGCTGACATTACCCATCTGGTCTTGCATGTTACCTGATTTTTCCATTAGAGTTCTTTACATATTAATCATAGCTTTCTAAAATTTCTTGTCTAGGGGTGCCTGGGTGGCTCAGTCATTAAGCATCTGCCTTAGGCTCAGGTCATGATCCCAGGGTCCTGGGATCAAGCCCTGCATTGGGCTCCCTCCTCGCTGGGAAGCCTGCTTCTCCCTCTCCCACTTTCCCTGCTTGTGTTCTCTCTCTCGCTGTGTCTCTCTCTGTCAAATAAATAAATAAAGTCTTTAAAATAAATAAATAAAATAAAATTCCTTGTCTGATAATGCCAACACCTTGTCATACCTGAGTGTATTTCTGAAGCTTGGTTTGTGTCCTCAACATGTATTTTTCCTTGTTTTTTACCATACCTTGGAATTTTTTGTTGAAAGCTCTACTTGTATCAGGTAATAGGTAATCAGGTAAATGGGATTTTAGTGTAAGTATGGCTAGAAGCTGAGCTATAGCTAAGGTTTGTTTTAATTATAGGTACCAGAAACCCCAAATTCTTTTAGTGTTCTTGTTTTTGTCTTCTGCTTTGGATTTGTAAGTTTCTCCTTACATAGCTCCTCAGAGACAGCCTGTAATCCATTTAGTATACTAGAGGCTTTGGGGTGTGATGATGTGGCATGGGGAAGAAGGAACATTCTATAATGTTCTGTTTAAGGCTCAGTCTTTTAGGGAGCTAGTATCTTGAGAGTGTGGTCTTCACAAGTATTTCTGTTCCTCCTGCAACTGCATAACTTGTTTTTCCCTTGCCTCTTATGCTTTTCCCTGGCTGCAGTGTTCCCAATCCATTTCCTGGAAGCCCTCTTCCCTGTTAACTTTAATTTTTTGTTTTGTTTTGTTTTGATTCTTTTTGTTGTTTTTGTTTTCTTCTTTTTTTCTCCTTACATAAGACAGGAAGGTTGAATCTGAGGTAAAATTACCTTCCCCAAGTTGTGATAAGGTATCAGAACTGCCCTCTGGCAAGTTCATGCCCCTTGGTTAGGTTTTGTAGGGAGAAAAGTCTGAGCAAGTTTCAAGATGGCTATTGTTCTCCTCCCCCAGCCAAGGCCAAGAGCAAATTTTTCTCAGATTCTCACTGGGAGAAACTAGTGGGGTTCCTGGAGTGAAAGCCCAAGTAAGTGTGGACCCACCTATGACTGCAGCTCCCAGGAATTATGCTAGCCCACCCTCAGCCTCAGCAATTCACTGAAATAACCATTCAATTTTTCCTAAAAACTATTATAGGCTTCTGCTCCAGGGAAACAAATCTCAGGAGCTATATTCTGCTTTGTGTGACTGCCTCTCTAGAGTTTGAGGTGGTCATTTGTTCAAAGATCAGTTCTCTGTAAGTCCAAGAAAAGTTGTTGGTTTTCAGTATGCCTTGCTTTTTCTTGCTGTAAGGAGAGGAGTAATAATTTCCGAGTCCTTCATATGTTAGAGCAGAACTAGAAGTCTCACATCCTTCATTTTTGTTTCTGTCCCTACATCTATCTTCTGCTTGTCTAAGAGTCTTTGTAAGTGTTCAATTTGATCAAACTATGAGGATGAGTTAGGGATTATTTGGAAAGTTCTATCTTCAACTCCCCTAGTTAATTCAGTGAGGCACACTGGTGAGATGGGTAAGTGCAAAGTACTGATTCATTACGTCCTAGAGTTCTACAGAGGAACCTACAGAGTTTTAGTGTGATTGTCATAAATTGAACCTAACGAGCATTCTGTTGATCATGACCTTAGTGTTATCAGGACTTTGAAAGTAGTTCTGTGGTCTTTGGATCTAAGTTCTTCAATCAGGGATAGTGATATCAGTCAGGAAAAAATAGACAAATGCTCTGATTTGTAGCAGGTGAGAGGGATGAGATTTGGAGACAGGTTATTTGTGATAGCTGATCGCACCAGAATTAGATTCAGAAGAGAGCTGGTGCTCAGACACAGGCCACTGTTGCCAATCCGATCCCAGTGAAAAAGAAAGACTCTATCTAATTTGATTTTTTTTTTCTTTTCCTCAAAAGATTATTGCCATAGATTTTTGATAGTTTATTTTTTGCCACATAATATGTTACATAAGTTTTGCTGTTAGAGTATTTTAAAATGAAAATTGTTTCTAACAATATAACTTAGATGAGCCTTTTATACGTATTTACTATGTATAGGCCATGTCTAAATTGCATTTAAATTATTCATTACTCTGGAAAATCAAAATCTTTTAACTACTTACCAGGAATTTGCAAGATCCATGAAACTGATCATTGTAACTCAAAATTGCTATAAGATCTAAAAGCAACTGCAAATATTTTTGTTTAAAAATGTGTTGCTTCTATTTTAATTTTCATTATATAAATTTTGCATTCAAAATTTTGAAATTGGATCATCAGTTTATACTGTACAAGCTAAATCTATTAAGCAAGTATTTATAATTAGATAGAAAACCCCACTCTTTCCCCAAACTACAAAACAGAGGATTGCTTATCAACAATTCTTGGCTTAGTAACAATTAGTGATGCCTGCAGCATCCAATGCCTGAGTCCACAAAAAACACTTTATATCTTTTAAATCATTTACAATATTTTAGTCTAATAGATAAGCTGCTTGAGTAAAACTCTTTACATTTATAATAACATTGAAAAGAATTGAGATTCTAACCACCAGTGTGTTTTAACCTTGCTCTGAAAAAAAATTAACATGGATCCTATTCTTTTTTTTTTTTTTTTTTTTTTTTTTAATTTTTTTTATTGTTATGTTAATCCCCATACATTACATCATTAGTTTTAGATATAGTGTTCCATGATTCATTGTTTGTGCATAACACCCAGTGCTCCATGCAGAACGTGCCCTCCTCAATACCCATCACCAGGCTAACCCATCCTCCCAACCCCCTCCCCTCTAGAACCCTCAGTTTGTTTTTCAGAGTCCATCGTCTCTCATGGTTCTTCTCCCCCTCCGATTTCCCCCCCTTCATTCTTCCCCTCCTGCTACATTCTTCTTCTTTTTTTCTTTCTTAACATATATTGCATTATTTGTTTCAGAGGTACAGATCTGAGATTCAACAGTCCTGCACAATTCACAGCGCTTACCAGAACACATACCCTCCCCAGTGTCCATCACCCAGTCACCCCATCCCTCCCACCCCACCCCCCACTCCAGCAACCCTCAGTTTGTTTCCTGAGATTAAGAATTCCTCATATCAGTGAGGTCATATGATACATGTCTTTCTCTGTTTGACTTATTTCGCTCAGCATAATACCCTCCAGTTCCATCCACGTCGTTGCAAATGGCAAGATCTTATTCCTTTTGATGGCTGCATAATATTCCATTGTATATATATACCACATCTTCTTTAGCCATTCATCTGTTGATGGACATCTTGGCTCTTTCCACAGTTTGGCTATTGTGGACATTGCTGCTATAAACATCGGGGTGCACGTAGCCTTTCGGGTCCCTACTTTTGTATCTTTGGGGTAAATACCCAGTAGTGCAATTGCTGGATCATATGGTAGCTCTATTTTCAACTTTTTGAGGAACCTCCATACTGTTTTCCAGAGTGGCTGCACCAGCTTGCATTCCCACCAACAGTGTAGGAGGGTTCCCCTTTCTCCGCATCCCCGCCAACATCTGTCATTTCCTGACTTGTTAATTTTAGCCATTCTGACTGGTGTGAGGTGGTATCTCATTGAGGTTTTGATTTGGATTTCCCTGATGCCGAGCGATATTGAACACTTTTTCATGTGTCTGTTGGCCATTTGGATGTCTTCTTTGGAGAAATGTCTGTTCATGTCTTCTGCCCATTTCTTGATTGGATTCTTTGTTCTTTTGGTGTTGAGTTTGATGAGTTCTTTATAGATTTTGGATACTAGCCCTTTATCTGATATGTCATTTGCAAATATCTTCTCCCATTCTGTCAGTTGTCTTTTGGTTTTGTTGACTGTTTCCTTTGCTTTGCAAAAGCTTTTTATCTTGATGAAGTCCCAATAGTTCATTTTTGCCCTTGCTTCCCTTGCCTTTGGCGATGTTTCTAGGAAGAAGTTGCTGCGGCTGAGGTCGAAGAGGTTGCTGCCTGTGTTCTCCTTTAGGATTTTGATGGACTCCTGTCTCACATTGAGGTCTTTCAACCATTTGGAGTCTATTTTTGTGTGTGGTGTAAGGAAATGGTCCAGTTTCATTCTTCTGCATGTGGCTGTCCAATTTTCCCAACACCATTTGTTGAAGAGACTGTCTTTTTTCCATTGGACATTCTTTCCTGCTTTGTCGAAGATTAGTTGACCATAGAGTTGAGGGTCCATTTCTGGGCTCTCTATTCTGTTCCATTGATCTATGTGCCTGTTTTTGTGCCAGTACCATACTGTCTTGATGATGACAGCTTTGTAGTAGAGCTGGAAGTCTGGAATTGTGATGCCGCCAGCTTTGCTTTTCTTTTTCAACATTCCTCTGGCTATGCGGGGTCTTTTCTGGTTCCATACAAATTTTAGGATTATTTGTTCCATTTCTTTGAAGAAAGTGGATGGTATTTTGATGGGGATTGCATTGAATGTGTAGATTGCTCTAGGTAGGATTGACATCTTCACAATATTTGTTCTTCCAATCCATGAGCATGGAACGTTTTTCCATTTCTTTGTGTCTTCCTCAATTTCTTTCATGAGTATTTTATAGTTTTCTGAGTACAGATCCTTTGCCTCTTTGGTTAGATTTATTCCTAGGTATCTGATGGTTTTGGGTGCAATTGTAAATGGGATCGACTCCTTAATTTCTCTTTCTTCTGACTTGTTGTTGGTGTATAGGAATGCCACTGACTTCTGTGCATTGATTTTATATCCTGCCACTTGACTGAATTCCTGTATGAGTTCTAGCAGTTTTGGGGTGGAGTCTTTGGGATTTTCCACATAAAGTATCATATCATCTGCAAAGAGTGAGAGTTTGACTTCTTCTTTGCCAATTTGGATGCCTTTGATTTCTTTTTGTTGTCTGATTGCTGTGGCTAGGACTTCCAATACTATGTTGAATAGCAGTGGTGATAGTGGACATCCCTGCCGCGTTCCTGACCTTAGGGGGAAAGCTCTCAGTTTTTCCCCATTGAGAATGATATTCGCTGTAGGTTTTTCATAGATGGCTTTTATGATATTGAGGTATGTACCCTCTATCCCTATACTCTGAAGAGTTTTGATCAAGAAAGGATGCTGTACTTTGTCAAATGCTTTTTCTGCATCTATTGAGAGGATCATGTGATTCTTGTTTTTTCTTTTGTTAATGTATTGTATCACGTTGATTGATTTGCGGATGTTGAACCAACCTTGCAGCCCAGGGATAAATCCGACTTGGTCGTGGTGAATAATCCTTTTAATGTACTGTTGGATCCTATTGGCTAGTATTTTGGTGAGAATTTTTGCATCCATGTTCATCAGGGATATTGGTCTGTAATTCTCCTTTTTGATGGGGTCTTTGTCTGGTTTTGGGATCAAGGTAATGCTGGCCTCATAAAATGAGTTTGGAAGTTTTCCTTCCATTTCTATTTTTTGGAACAGTTTCAGAAGGATAGGTATTAATTCTTCTTGAAATGTTTGGTAGAATTCCCCTGGGAAGCCATCTGGCCCTGGGCTTTTGTGTTTTGGGAGATTTTTGATGACTGCTTCTATTTCCTTAGTGGTTATAGGTCTGTTCAGGTGTTCTATTTCTTCCTGGTTCAGTTTTGGTAGTTGATACATCTCTAGGAA
>NW_022589706.1:92095328-92105198 GCF_004348235.1 Phoca vitulina
TTGCTTTGGGATGGAATGTTCTGAATATGTCTGTGAAGTCCATTTGGTCCAGTGTGTCATTTAAAGTCTTTATTTCCTTGTTGATCTTTTGCTTAGATGATCTGTCCATTTCAGTGAGGGGGGTGTTAAAGTCCCCCACTATTATTGTATTGTTGTCGATGTGTTTCTTTGCTTTTGTTATTAATTGCCTTATATAATTGGCTGCTCCCATGTTAGGGGCATAGATATTTACAATTGTTAGATCTTCTTGTTGGATAGACCCTTTAAGTATGATATAGTGTCCTTCCTCATCTCTTATTACAGTCTTTGGTTTAAAATCTAATTTGTCTGATATAAGGATTGCCACCCCAGCTTTCTTTTGGTGTCCATTAGCATGGTAAATGGTTTTCCACCCCCTCACTTTCAATCTGGGTGTGTCTTTGGGTCTAAAATGAGTCTCTTGCAGACAGCATATCGATGGGTCTTGTTTTTTAATCCAATCTGATAGCCTGTGTCTTTTGATTGGGGCATTTAGCCCATTTGCATTCAGGGTAACTATTGAAAGATAGGAGTTCAGTGCCATTGTATTGCCTGTAAAGTGACTGTTACTGTATATTGTTTGTGTTCCTTTCTGGTCTATGTTGCTTTTAGGCTCTCTCTTTGCTTAGAGGACCCCTTTCAATATTTGTTGTAGGGCTGGTTTCGTGTTTGCAAATTCCTTTAGTTTTTGTTTGTCCTGGAAGCTTTTTTATCTCTCCTTCAATTTTCAATGACAGCCTAGCTGGATATAGTATTCTTGGCTGCATATTTTTCTCATTTAGTGCTCTGAATATGTCCTGCCAGTCCTTTCTGGCCTGCCAGGTCTCTGTGGATAAGTCTGTTGCCAATCTAATGTTTCTACCATTGTAGGTTACATATCTCTTCTCCCGAGCTGCTTTCAGGATTTTCTCTTTGTCTCTGAGACTCGTAAGTTTTACTATTAGATGTCGGGGTGTTGACCTATTTTTATTGATTTTGAGAGGGGTTCTCTGTACTTCCTGGATTTTGATGCCTGTTTCCTTCCCCAAATTAGGGAAGTTCTCTGCTATAATTTGCTCCATTATACCTTCTGCACCTCTCTCTCTTTCTTCTTCTTCTGGGATCCCAATTATTCTAATGTTGTTTCGTCTTATGGTATCGTTTATCTCTCGAATTCTGCCCTCGTGATCCAGTAGTTGTTTATCTCTCTTTTTCTCAGCTTCTTTATTTTCCATCATTTGGTCTTCTATCTCGCTGATTCTTTCTTCTGCCTCATTTATCCTAGCAGTTAGCGCCCCCATATTTGATTGCACCTCATTAATAGCCTTTTTGATTTCTACTTGGTTCGATTTTAGTTCTTTTACTTCTCCAGAAAGGGTTTCTCTAATAACTTCCATGTTTTTTTCAAGCCCAGCTAGTATCTTTAAAGTGATGATTCTGAACTCTAGATCTGACATCGTACTAATGTCCGTATTGAGTAGGTCCCTGGCAGTCGGTACTACCTCTTGTTCTTTTTGTTGAGGTGATTTTTTCCGTCTTGTCATTTTGTGCAGAGGAGAATAGATTAATGAGAGAACAAAATGCTAGCAGGGTAACAACGTCCCCAGAAAATATACTCTAAACAAATCAGAAAAGACCTGAAGCAGTGGGAAAAGAAAGGGAAAGAGAGAAAAAAGAAAAGGAAAGAAAAAAAGAAAAAAGAAAAAGATAAAGATAAAAACAAACAAAAGCAGAACAAAACAAAACAAAAACAGAATGTGATCAAATATGATCAGGCTGGATTATAGATCAGTGCCACACACTAGATTTTGGGTGTATTTTGGTCTGTTAAAAGAAAGTCCCTCCCAAAATTTTAAAGAAAGAAAAACTTATATATGTACAAAAATAAGGGTTGATATGATGAAGGGATGGAATATGACTGTAAAGATGGAAATTATAAAAAATTTTAAAAAAGGATTTGATAAGTTGTTTGAAAAAAGAAAGAAGAGGATTAAAAAAAAAAGAAAGAAAGAAAAAAGGGAGAGAATGTGATCAGGCAGGGGAGTAGAAAAAAACCATACACTAGAGATTTAGAGTATATTTTGATCTGTTAGAAGAAACTATCTCAAGATTTTAAAGAGAGAACAACTTATATATATATGCCAAAAATACGGGTAACTACTATGAAGGGATAGAATATGACTTTAAAAATGAAAAATAAAAATGTTTTTTTTTAAAAAAGGGATTGATAAGATGTTGGTTGAAAAAGGGAAAAAGAAAAATTCAAAAAAAAAGAAAAAAGGAAAAAAGAAAAAAAGACAGTTAAAAAAAATAATTAACTTTGAAAGACTAAAGAATCATGGTAAAAAAGCCATGAATTCTATGTGCAGTGTTCCCCTAGCGCTGGAGTTCTGCCGTTCTCATTGATCGGTAAACTTGGTCTTGGCTGGCTGTTCTCGCTGATCTTCTGGGGGAGGGGCCTGTTGCCGTGGTTCCCAAATGTCTCTGCCGGAGGCAAAATTGCCCCACCCTTGCCGGTCCGGGCTAAGTAATCTGCTCGGGTTTGCTCTCCGGAGCTTTTGTTCCCTGCAAGCTTTCCGTACAGCTTTGGAGGCGGAGAGTGAAAATGGCAGCCTCCCAGTCTCCGCCCCGGCGGAGCCGAGAACTCGGGGTCCCGCTCCTCAGCAAGCCCCCAGAGAAAAGCAGTCAGTCACTCCCGTCTCCCCGGTCTCCGGCCGCACTCCGCGCTCACCTGGCCTGTGACCGCGCCTTTCTATCTGGCACCCGACCCCGGGTGGAGTCTCCAAACCCAGCAGATCCCCGTGGTGCGCTCCCGCACCTCTCCTCCCGGGGGAAGAAGGTGAGTCTCCCTGGATCTGCCGCTTGTTGGGTCCCTGCTGGAGGAGCTGTGGCCCGACTGTGCCGCGGATCACGGTTTATAGCAGCCCCGAGCTGAGAGCCCGCGCCTGGGCTCCGTCTCTGCAGCCGGCTTCCCTGCTCCGATACTTGGGAGCTCTGCCGCACTCAGGCACCCCCGGTCTTTCTGTGACCCCGAGGGTCCTGAGACCACACTGTCCCGCGAGGGTTCCACCCCCCACTTCGCCACCAGAGTGACGTCCCTCAGCGGAGCAGACTTTTAAAAGTTCCGATTTTGTGCTCCGTGGCTCTATCACTTGCCAGAAGCGGCCGTCGGAGGCCCCTCCCCCGCCGTCTATCCTCCCGAATATCGCCTCGGATTCACTTCTCCGCACGTCCTACCTTCCAAAAAGTGGTCGCTTTTCTGTTCAGAGAGTTGTTGCTCTTCTTTTCTTTGATCTCCTGTTGAGTTTGTAGGTGTTCAGAATGGTTTGATCCCTATCCAGCTGAATTCCTGAGAGGAGAGGAAATCCAGGTCTCCTACTCCTCCGCCATCTTGCTCCGCCCCCCTCCACATGGATCCTATTCTTGTTCAATTCTTGGCTTTTAGCATCAGTTGTGGTCCTTTCACAAATAATCTTTTAACTCCCTACCACCTGTCCACTAGAAAGTGAATTCATACCATTAACAGATTAATCACCAGCTACTAAACAGATGGAAACAATTTTTAGTTACTCTCAATTTGATCAGATTTATAATATCAACTTAACTGTGGAAAAACCTCTGTCTTATTTATTCTTCATGTGGATCATTTTAGTCCTTTTTCTGGTAAAAGATACATAGTTCTGGCAAGTTTCATTTTGTTTTAACAAGCTCTTCATGTTCCATTAAGTTTTTCATTGATCCAAATGTATACTCATTCCCATAAAACTAAAATCTTTGAGTAGTAATCTAAAGGATGGTTGAATTAAAAGAATTTTCTGCAAGAAAGTAGTTTTTCTCTAACTGCTTAGTGGACAATTTGCCTAGTTTAATCATTTAGAGTCATTAAATACAATATAGTAAAATAAGGATCTCTATTATCTCTGCTTTTCAATTCTGTGATAAAAACGCTGCATCAGAGACTTTTGTTTATAACACTCAGATTACAACTATTTCAGATAGCATTCTATGCAGGACCTAAATATACAATGGGGAAAAAAACTATTAGAATGTATCCAATTACAGTTAATCCTCACTATTTGCAAATTCTGCATTTGTGAATTGTGAATTGTGAATTCACCTCCTTGCTAAAATTTATTCATAATCCCCAAATCAGTACTCAAAGTGCTTTTAGGTTATTCATGGCCATGCATAAAGCAATGAAATTTTGAGTCACCAGCTGTAGGCATTCCTGAGGTCAAACAAAGCAATGCTCTACCTAAGTTGCTTTAGTGCTCATACTATAAACAAATGTGGTTTTTTGATGGCCTTTGGAGCCAGGTTTTTTTCATATTTTTGAGGGTTTTGTTGGTGATTTCGCTATTTAAAATGGTCCCGAAGTGTAGTGCTGAGGCTCTGTCTGGTGTTTCCAAGCTCAAGAAGGCTGTGATGTGCCTTAGGGACAAAATGCATTCAATAAGCTTCATTCAAGGCATGCGTTACAGTATTATTGCCTGCAAGTTCACTGTTAAAGAATTAATAATATATATTAAGTGTCTTTAAACAGAAATACACACAAAACAAGGTTATGTATTGATCAGTTGTGAGCAGAGGCTCGCAGGAACCTAACTCCATATTTCTGCTAGGAGCAATGATTCAATATTCATTAATTCAGTGTTCACAGTGTTTTATGAAGCTTAACTACTGCAAATAATGAGAATCTACCATATCTATTTTCAGATAACTGGCATCATCCCCAAGTATACTGTAACCTTTTCAACGTCAGGGACTATAGTGATGTCAATGCAAGCTAAGTGGAACAAATGCTAATTCAAATAGGCAAACTACTCATGACATAGGTTATATGTATCATGGGCAACTCTGCATTTTTCTTGGGTTATTTATTCGACAGGGACTATTTATTTACAGAAATTACTACAGAGCCAGATTTATCTTCTTCAGAGTTTTCTATAATAAATATTTTACAAAGTTCATTGTGAATCTATTTGCAAAGAATTCAGCTCTTTAACCAACATTATTTCCTCACCTATATACTTTTGCATAATAACTTTTCTAGGAACCATGATATAAACTCTGAAAGCTGCACCAGGACAGAAAAGCCTTGAAGCCCAGATAGGAAAGATGCTGAGAGAATTACTTTCTCCAACATTTTCAGAAGTCATGTTCCTAACAACCACTCAGGTCAGAGAAGAAAATAAAATCTGTTATGACCTTACCATAGGAAGGATCGAGCACCACTTCCTCCCACTCTCAATGAAACTTCAAGTTTTCTTTGATTCCGGCCATACAGTCCTTTCAGAATCATGTGAAAATTTTTTGTCTTGATTTTTTAACTGCTGAAGCAAAAGCTACATTTCAGATTCTCAGGTTTTTGCAAACATGAGATCATTTTAGCACAATAAACTTTTTCAGACATTTTTAGTATATTAGTAAATTAAGTTTTTGTTTTCAGTCCAAGAAAAAAAATAGTATCAACTTATGTACCTCTGAAACAATAGCAAAACTTACAAGATTTTAGACAATTTCTTAAAGCAATACAAATCCCCCCTGCTGCCCAAAGCTGAAGACAGACAGTTTCCTAACAACCTTGAAATATTCTACCATAAATATTTATTGATACTTTAAGAGTAGTCATATTATACTAGTGGTAGATTGTAAACAAGTCTGCAAATGTACTTTTACTTGAACTCAGCTGGTAGTCTTAAGAGATATAATCAATGGAACTGTACCATAATTGAATTGCAAAGAATGAAAGAAATAAACTGAATAACAAAATTTGATCAGAAAGAGCTCTTTCTAAGGGAAAACTTTTTAGAGTATATTGGAAAATTAAGCTTCTGGAAGGCCTTGATTATTTTTTAATCACATTAGCAATCTGGAAGCCCTATGTCTAAATGCAGAAAATGCCTTGGGCTTCCCCAGGAAAAGATTATATTGATTTCTGCATCGGGTCCTGAACAGATGGATGAGGGTCATAGTACATTATGCCAGAAATCAATGCCATTTGACTCTATCACTCTCCAAGCAATAAATACGCTGTTGTAACCGATGCTGTTATTTTAGTGTCTTTTATAAATTCTAAACACAATGCCAACCTATTAAATACTCTATGTTCTACTCCCAAAATAAAGTAATTGAAGGAGGTAATTACAATTTAAAAAGGGGGGGGGGCAGGCTGCCAGCATCAATATAGAAATTATAAAAATTCTTTGTTCGTACCAGAAATTCCAGTTCAAAATTGCTATCATAAAAGCTCATAAGAAAATCTCTGGACAATGACATCAGGAAATGTTCCAGACAAAATCTTATGTAATGTGCAATCCATCTGGTGCTTGCCTGAAAGCAAACTTCAGAGAGAACCAGAATAGAGTCCAGCTGCTTTCTCAAGTGGCACCCAAAGGATCTTCTACATCCTCTACTGTTACATCTATGCTGGAGTAAATCTTTTATTCAGGCATGATTTCTGTTAGCAAAAGTCATAGGTCTTTTATTTATGGTACTAAATTTATTTCTCCATATGAGACTGGTAGGTTTTAGCCTCTATTCTTGCAGAACTTAATAATCACCATCCTTGTTAATAACCATGCTTAGGAAAGAAGTATTCTCTTAGCAAAAAGAGTTCCTCCAGGCATTTTTGTTTTATTTTTTGAAAACTTTAATTTTGTTTTGTGCCTCTTTTGAAATGATGGAATTCATGATTGAGAGCTAGTTGGGACTTTCTATTTCCCTTCTCTTGCTCCCTCATCTTTGAAATAAAGAAAGAATGGCATGCCTGGGTCTTGGCATATATTTTGTCTCCTTTTAATACCTCTTAAATTCCGGAAAATGCATCACATGCCAAAAAACAAACTAGGACAGAAAATACTTTGAATGACATATAGATAGAAAGGGACTGGAGGAATTATTGTTACCCACATTTCATATATTTTACTTCATATTGTTACAGGATTTTCGTCCCCTTAGTGCCCGCAGTTCTTGGTCATACCACTTCAAAGAATGAAGAGGTAGACTAGATGAAGAGTGGTGGGCAACAAAGCAAAATTTACTGCACAAGAGTATAAAGCTCCCGGAGAGGGAGGGGGGCCCAAGTGGCTTGCCCGTGGAGTTTCTAAGTTTAGGGGTTTTTATGAGCCCTTTTGTGGAACTATCTTAAGCAAGCAGGGTGTGCTGAGCCATGCCAATCAGGGCTTTGGTCACATATCCCTCTCCCTAATAGGTTAATGTCTCTGTGCAGATATTTGACATCTGGAGGCTTATGTCTTAACTGCCCCTTGCCCATGATAGTGACAAATGCTTTGTGGTTAATTGTCTTACTTTAGACACTTTGCAGAAGTCATTTCTGCAAGGGCTGCAAAGCAGAATGTCAGTGCGGTCCTGTCTAAGCTGCAGAACAAGATGTCAGTGCTGTTTTATTTTAGCTGTCCTGACTCCATATTTTCCTGTTAGGGACCCTGGCCCTGATTACCTAACTGTCCAACTAACTCCTAACAATATAATTATGAGTTTTAACATCTAGGTACCTAGGAAGCTTAGATCTAAAACCCTGTTTGAATAACCATAAAGCTCAAAATGGAAACAAATAAACACAATATATGAGCTTCTGCCAATCACTGATTTGCAAACATGGAATGCACATAAATTATTGAAACTGTGCTTACTATGAAAAATATGCTTTGGTTTATAATAAAAGTGGTAGCTAATGTGTATAGGACACTTACGGAGCAGGCATTTTCTAAGCGCTTTACATAAATAATGTCAAAGTAATTATTCAAGCTAGTACCATAATTACCCCTGGTCTCCAGATGTTACATTTGGGATACAAAGGGGTCAAGTAATTTGTTAAATTTACTACAACCAGTATGTGGTTAGAAATGGGATCCATTTTTGGACATAGGTGCTTTGAAAAGTGAACAGCTAAATAGATATAAATTCCACCCTCCAGATTTAAAATCTCAACCTCAAAAATGATTCAAGGTTATATGAATAAATTCATAAAATTAGAGATAATCTTTCGTAATTCTCCTCAGATGATGAAATCCCTTGAATAATTTCTACGAGTCCTTTGAATTGTTATAAATTCCATTGCTATTTATTTTGATGAGGTCCATCTTTCTAAATTCCTATGCAGCATATCTCCTCTTACTTCTCCAGACTTTTACAGAAGAATTCCACTTCGGTTTGACACTACTTCATCTTCAGTTTTCTTACCTGAGATGTGTTCCATAGACAGAGCACTTCAGCCTCTCCTTTGTAGCTCTTGAAATCACTAGACAACTGGGACGATAGACGGCACTTATGTACCCAAGAAGAAAATGTCAAGCTACTCCTTCATTGTCAAAACTGTCAGAAATTGTTGAAGTTGAATCTAGAAGCTCAGCTTACAGTAAATGCGTTCGTTACAATATTCCTTTCCCACCCCTGGTCTCAAGACCACACTTTGGGCTTGCCGCACTGCGCTCTACCCCACCGATGTCCTCAGCAGCCACAGCACAGAGAGGTTGAACATGCAGTGTTAAGAGTACAAAGAGACTGGGGAAAGGTTATGCTGTCTCTCTAAAAGGAAGGAGCAAGCTGAAAGAGCAATACCTAATCCATTTTCATTAGAAGGAAGAGAGTGCTTATAGGAACTTCACTGGATACACGGTTTGGAAAAAATAAAAATAAAAATTCATACTTAACCTTAGTCAGTCTCTCTTCATAAGCACAGTGCCATTGTGCATTAAACAGTTCCGTTTTCTACCCTGGTTTTTGTATTGGTGGGAACATTCTCATTCTGTTACTCTTTGTTACGGTACAGTGATAAAATAGGCCCTATTTGTGAAGAAACAGTGACAATGGCATATTTGATAGAAATGCAGTGACTCAGAAAGTCTCAAATTTATTGTCCAATAAAGACAAATTATTACTTAGGTAGCCCTAGTAACAGCAGGATTAATATGGGTAGTTGTTGTTTTAAAAGTTGGTCTCTGGACCAAAACATTCCATGAATCAGATTTGCATTTAGTTTTTGTCAGTATTTTTTCTTTAATTTAGGAAAATACGTGATCACATATGTCAGGGAGAGATTGTTAGGTTCTATCCTGATAGAGACGCTCGCCTCAGCGTGCTGCGTGCGCTAAAATAAGTGCTCATAGTGTTACTAACAGAGTAAGTTGAACTCCTGACATGAGATGGGTATGCTTCATGAAATGGGGAAGTTTGATTAGTTTGTAATAAGACATTATAGTGTGTTTCTCCAGAATTTCTTTTTTTATTATTATTGTGTTATGTTAATCCCCATACATTACATCATTAGTTTTTTTTTTTTCTTTTTTTAGATTTTTATTTATTTATTTGACAGAGAAACAGTGAGAGAGGGAACACAAGCAGGGGCAGCGGGAGAGGGAGAAGCAGGCTTCCTGCCGAGCAAGGAGCCCGATGTGGGGCTCGATCTCAGGACCCTGGGATCATGACCTGAGCAGAAGGCAGACGCTTAACCTACTGAGCCACCCAGGTGCCCCTACATCATTAGTTTTTGATGTAGTGTTCCATGATTCATTCTTTGCGTATAACACCCAGTGCTCCATGCAGAACGTGCCCTCTTTAATACCCATCACCAGGCTAACCCATCCTCCCACCCCCTCCCCTCTAGAACCCTCAGTTTGTTTCTCAGAGTCCATAGTCTCTCATGGTTCGTCTCCCCCTCTGATTTCCCCCCCTTCATTCTTCCCCTCCTGCTATCTTCTTCTTTTTTTTTTTTTTTTAACATATAATGTATTATTTGTTTCAGAGGTACAGGTCTGTGATTCATCAGTCTTACACAATTCACAGCGCTCACCATAGCACATACCCTCCCCAATGTCTATCACCCAGCCACCCCATCCCTCCCACCCCCCC
>NW_022589706.1:92105298-92254716 GCF_004348235.1 Phoca vitulina
CCACTCCAGCAACCCTCAGTTTGTTTCCTGAGATTAAGAATTCCTCATATCAGTGAGGTCATATGATACATGTCTTTCTCTGATTGACTTATGTTTCTCCAGAATTTCTTAAGGACACACTTTGGTTGATTTTTTCCTAATCTGTTCATTATTTCCTAACATATTTTCATTTCAGCATTTCTTCTCCCAAAATCCAAATATTTTTAAAAATTATGTGATTATAAATGATCTTTTAACTTAAAATCTGCTCTGCTAGTTGTGAAATTAATTGTGTAGGATACAATTATTAACCAGCATTTAATTTCTTCCTATAAAAATTCTGGATGAAAAAAAAAAATTCTGGATGACTAAGAGGAAAAAATAAATGGATTAGGGATTCTGTTTTATTGCTTATAATTTTAATAGGGTATATGAAGTTATATAACTGATCTCTCTATCTGTTTAGTACCTACATTTATAACAAAATGTCAATACTTAAGAAGGAACTTTATGAAAGATCTTTCATATAAACAGTTCCGTTTTCTACCCTGGTTTTTGTATTGGTGGGAACATTCTCATTCTGTTACTCTTTGTTATTGTACAGTGATAAAATAGGCCCTATTTGTGAAGAAACAGTGACAATGGCATATTTGATAGAAATGCAGTGACTCAGAAAGTCTCAAATTTATTGTCCAATAGAGACAAATTAAACTAAGCTGCAGAACAAGATGTCAGTGCTGTTTATGAAGGATCTTTATGAAAATATCATTGTGTCGTGTGTGTTTTGCTGTTATGGTCAGCTTCTACTCTACCTCATTGTTACCCTCAAATGCGTCCTTCAAAACCAAGCTTGACTCAACTTCTAGGTTCCTAAAGGACTCATCACCTAACATGAAGACAATCACTTTATTCTCAGATCTTCACTTTGTAATAAATTGCTGCAAGTCCTAGATTTGTGGCTTTATGACATCTTGCACATTGCTTCAAGAATATATGTTAATATGGTCATGAAGAACAAAGAACAGGATTTAAAATTCTATTGTATTTGCCCCACAGTGACATGCTGTGCTTCTGGAAGTTGGAGCTCAATAAATGCTTTTTAAATAACCAAAATATATTTTCTGCCAGTAGCATGCTGGTTAGGATTTCTCTGAATCAATTCATATCCCCCAAGAAATCAGAAACTCATCAATGCAAGAGACTCATCCAAATGACAAATCTAACATTTCTGCAGAGAAAACCAACACAGTGATTAAAATCTGAAATTCTGCCCCAAAGCTGAATAGCCCCTTCTTACTATTAAGATCTATATAATCACAACAAAAATTAGTTTGGGCCTAAAGGTTTTGATCTCCCTGCAGCCCAGAAGTCCTTTCACAGTGCATGTACCTGCCTTCTGGCTGCCTCGGTGCAGCAAAAACACTGAATCGATTATTTTACTTCTGTCTGATTTGGTCACAGTCGTGGGGCTGTGGACTAAGTTTGCTTCTGCTTTCTTTCTGAACAAAAATTATCCCTTTGACCAAAAAAAAGCAGATATTACATTTATTTTTCTGCATTATTTCTAACTATTAGTAGTACTAAGAGATAAATTAGCAAATCTGGAAGGAATGTTGTTAAACTGAATCCAAATGGAGTTAAAATTCAACTTATTCTCATTGTATTTTATAGTTAGTGATTTTTTTCTACTCTTCAATGATTTCCTCAAAATCAAAAACATGTTAATTATCTTTTTGTCCTTGGTTTTATTTCTTATAATAATTGTGATAATAGGTATATTTTTTCCAAATTAGGAGGAGATATAATTCACACACCAAATGTGAGAAAGAAGTTGAAAAAATTTAAATAATTTGGGCAATAATTAAAAATACATACTTGGAGTTCAGATTCTAGTTTGGCTATATAAAGCATGGCAAGCCATTTGTAGCATGGTAAGAAGTAGAAAAAGGTATATTAAAACAAAGGAAAAAATTTAAGGCATCTGAGAGCTTTGTATGCAAAACAATCTAAACTAATTGGTGCTCTGAAAATTAGCAAAACTTGGCAGCTGCTTACCTCCATGAGTTATTTCTAAGTATACGTGGGAGATTGTTCCTGCCCCAGGTAAAGAACTCTTGAGAGGTTAAGAACCAATCGGGAACTTTACTGGCCTCCTAATCTGATGTGGTGGATAGGGACCTGGAGGATGTCCAAACTTAGAGCTGATTCTCCCTGATCACTGATTATCTGCCTTAGGCTTTAGCTGCGTGTGTGCCAGCATGAGAAGGAAAAGCAGACAGACCCGGCTCTCTCGCTACTTAGATCCCAAAGCTTTGCATGTTGCAATACACAGCGGACCAAGATTGCCATCATGTTTTGGGAATTCATTATTCCTTATTTCTGCCATTTTTTTCTTGATTCCATAATCAACATTTTCTTTAAGATGTTAATTTTTCTTAATACTAATTAGTCTTAGATTAAAGTATTAATACTGTTGGGGACAAGGGCAGGCTACCCTAAGAGGGCCACTTTGGCATAAAGATTATTTTGAGTTAAAGGCCATCAAAACCCAACAGATTTAGGAAAAGTTCTTCTACCTCCCCACAACTGCCTAAAAAGAATGTGGAAGAGAGCTATCACTACAGATAAGCACTTTACACTAGGAAATGTACAGTAGATACGGTAATATGGTAGACAGGGAGGAACCTACCTGGCAAGGCCTAAGCTTGATCAAAGTCCTCTTTGTCCCATGGTTTCTGAGTGGCCCAGTAAACATCTGTTTACCAAACATTTCATCTTTTTTTTCATCTTCCTATGAATTGCATTCCTTCCTTTTGAAGTCCCAGACTCCTACCCCTTCTCCTTAGTTCAAAATAAAATCTCCTTAGTTCAGAAAACCCATTTTGTCTGTCTTTGAAAGTTCTTATCTGTGTGGATTCCTCCTATGTGGGAAATTAAATTTGATTTTTTTCCTATTAATTTATCTCATGCCAACTCGACTCTTAGCCCAGCTAGAAGAACCTTGAAGGGGACAGGACATTCTTGCTCCCTAACAATACAAATTGCTACCAAGAACTTTTTAAAATTATGAAAAGTTGGGCGCCTGGGTGGCTCAGACGGTTAAGCGTCTGCCTTCAGCTCAGGTCATGATCCCAGGGTCCTGGGATCGAGTCCCACATCGGGCTCCCTGCTCCTTGGGAGCCTGCTTCTCCCTCTGCTTCTCTCTCTCTCTATCTCTGTCTCTCATGAATAAATAAATAAAATCTTTAATAAATAAATAAACAAAATTATGAAAAGTATTTCATCTAAAGTTAAAAATCTATAATTTTTTACTCTTATGTGAATTTTCCCCCTCTTTTTGCCTTGCTCTTTTAAGAATTTAATATATGATACTCATTAAAATCCATAACTGTCAACCCTGGAAAAGGAATACGATTAGTTTTAAAACTAATTTCCAGAAATGGAAGAAACAGAGAGTAGAAGAATAAGAAAACAAATTTTTCAATTATTTCAAAGGTTTAAATCCACAATACAAAAATCATGCTTAAAGATAATTTGCTTCTGGCACATTCAAACCCACGGACATCAAGTTTATGGCAGTAAAATGTTACTAAAGAAATTTAGAAAATTATGAAAAAACATTACAAAATAATCTGGAAGAAAATTTTACATAATGTAACACATTTATATTGAGACTTTCAAGTAAAAGAATGATATGTAAAAGAAATGTCTTTAAATTGAAATCTCTGTATACCCACAAATGTACCCCAGAACAGACGATAAAAAGGAACCAGACTGACACATTGCAAATAGCTGTGACACTTCTAACAACTTTAGAGAGACAACTGGCCTGTCGGTGATGATTAGAAGATAGAAATTTTCTATCAGGAGATACAAATTTTTCTAACTCATTTTCTCACTAGGCACTTTCAAAATTCTGTCACCTTCTTAAAATTCTTTTTCTCTTACCTAGAATATACATAGTATATGTTTGTACTCACCCACTATAGATTTTATTTTTTTTAATCCATTAACTTCCAAAATGAGATGATGTTCCAATCTTTGAGGATCTAGAACAGTCCTATTTCTGAGGGAATTTCCCTGATCTGAGATTTTTATAATTTTTTGTTGTTGTTGTTTGTTTTAGTTCAGGTTTTGAGTTTTGGGGTTCTGGGGATTTTGTTATATTTTTGCTGTAGTTTGTATTAAAGAGCTATAATCACTAATCAGGATACTTATAAGGACAGAAAATACACTCTCTGTCTTCCAACTTAGTTTTGAGGGTATTGGTAAAGATCTGTCATTTCCCTGGATGATGAAAACAGGATAGCTAGAAGACCCTGATCTGAACCCCTGCCGTGGAGGGAAACCTCATCAACAGAGATAAATGAGCTTGCCACCCGAGAATGTCTGCTGCAGAACCCCAGCTTGCAAGTGAACTTCATTCAGAGACAATAGCACCTGGGCAATGATAGGTAACTAACTAAAAGGTCTTATTACAAGTACTGTTGGGAAGGAAGGAGCTTTCCTCTGTCTAAGATTTTTCTAGCTGGACGAAGAATCAAATTGACGTAAGACAGATTAACAAGAGAAAATCAAATTTAATGTCCTACCTATGGGAAATCGACACAGACAGGAAATCCCAAAAACAGGTAAAATGAGGTAGATATGTCATTCTAAATTAGGGGGACGTGGGTAGGGGTCTGGGACTTCAAAGGGAAGGGATGCAATTCACAGGAAGATAAAAAAGAGTAAATGTTTAGTAAATGTTTGCTGGGCCACACAGAATCAATGGGACATAGAGAAGGATTTTAACAAGCCGACTTTGAAAATTCCTCCTTGTCTACCACCCCTATAATGTAGTTAACTGGGCCTCTAAATTCTTTTTAGGCAGTTGGTGGGGGGAGGTCATCATAATCTTCATGTTAAAGTGGCCCATCCCATCTTGGGGTGGCCTGCCCTTGGTCTCTACACTACACAGCATATTTATTGCTTGATATAAAATCATGTATAAATAAAGACGTATTTACCAATTCCTAAGTAAGTTATCTTTTGAGATGACATGACTATTGTACTTACAAGTGAAGGACTAGTTTTTTCTCTAGATTTTGAGAAAACAAAACACAGTTAGGGGCACCTGGGTGGCTCAGTCAGTTAAGCATCTGCCTCCTGCTCAGGTCATGATCCCAGGGTCCTGGGATGGAGCCCCGCATCGGGCTCCCTGCTCAGCGGGGAGTCTGCTTCTCCCTCTGTCTGCCACTCCCCCTGCTTGTGCTCTCTCTCTGTCAAATAAATAAATAAAATATTTTAAAAAACACAGTTAATTTTTAGTGTAAACACTGTTTAATAAAGATGTGTCTTTTCCTCCAGGAAAGCTTTGCTCTGATAAGTAAAAATAAATACTCTTTCTGAGTTTTATTAAATTCATACAGAATTGTAGGATTATTTTCACAAATAAGTAGATAATACTGATTGTTGTGCCTCTGCTTCTCAATGGTCAGCTCATAAAAAACCTAAAGTATGGGCTTGGGTGATCAAACCCAGGCACTGTTTCCTACAGTACCTATCACATTTAACATAATATTCTACCTATTTATGTTGTTAATCGTCTCTCTTCTTAGAGAGTAATCCTGAAGGTCAGGTGTTCACATCTGTATTCTTCACTGTGGCATTCCTAGCTTCTCAAGCAGTACCTGCTTTATAAATATTTGTTGAAGGAATATTTAAAAGAAGGTCTGAGGTCATTTGAAGAGCTTTTATAAATACATCTAGATCATGACTGGGAGACGTTCTTATGTGATCTAAAGAATCTCTCTAGTTACCTTCTGACTCCAAGTTTCTTATAGAGTTACATTAATAATTCCAAATTGCTCCTCCTGGCATTTATCCTCATTTTGTCATCAAATAGCATTTGTGTTGCACTCCCTAGAAATTTTAAAAAAGTAAATAACAAATTAAAATCATGGAAACAGTATTTCTTGAGATAACTGTCACATAACAACCAATATCCCTCCTCATTGTGGATCTTGCGTACATGCTGGGAAGCCAAATGTCAATATCTGACAAACTCTTGGGTGCAACAATATGCATCTTTCCTAAGGTTTTGAAGTCAGCCTCCACACTCACAATGGAGCTGAAATTGTGGAGGTATTAGTATTCATAGTTATAGCAAGAAAAGGCCACTTTGTCCTTGTGCATACCTATTGATGTGGAAATATTGGCCTTTGGAGCCGATGGCCAAGAAAGAATTCTTGAGATGTCTTTGGGTGAAAAAATGGTGTTTTTAATTAAAGCACAGGGACGGGACCTGTGGGCAGAAAGGGCTTCCCCGGGATTGTGAGGAGCAATTGATTATATACTATGGAGTTGGGGAAGGTAAAGACGAGGGAAGTTTCCGAAAGGATTGTCATGTGCCAAAGAAGACTCACAGGATCCTGGAGGCCTAGCGATTGTCAAACTAAGGTTGTTTTTACCTCTAGCAAGCCATTAACATTAAGATTGGGAGTTCTTGGAGGAGTGTTATACTCTGTTTGCCTCAAATATTTGTCAATGGACTGCAGGTTATAAGGAAATTTAATATTATCTACATTTCTTTTGCTTTTGTTCTCCACATCACCTATAAAATTTCATGTTGCTTTAAATGTTTTTCTTCAGTTCATCAGAACATATTTTTTAAATATTTTGTGAATTAAACAGACTTTGATCTGTTATCAAAATCTCAAAATTTTGATGGTCTAGTTTTATAAATTTTAAAATACCAGGTAATACAAGTCAGGTGCCATCCATTTACTTATTTGTTTAAATCCAAGCATGGCAGATAAACAAAATAAATAACAAGATTGTTTTGAGGACAATTGGGCTGTTAAGTAATTTTATTTCCAAAAATTCTATATATGTAATTACATTTAGTTCTAAAAAAACCTATATATAAGTACACTTAAGGCAATTATTTTATTTAAAAATGTAAC
This sequence comes from Phoca vitulina, assembly GCF_004348235.1. Classification (NCBI taxonomy): domain Eukaryota; kingdom Metazoa; phylum Chordata; class Mammalia; order Carnivora; family Phocidae; genus Phoca; species Phoca vitulina. The sequence continues at coordinate 92,112,225 of NW_022589706.1, forward strand.
CATGGTCAACTAGGAATTACAAAGTTTTATGTAGCATGTTTCTTATCTTGTAAAAACAAAAATAAATCAATGAACAAGATGTCAAGTTAATATCAACATCTTGCATGTCAAAATTTATTGACAAGAAAATGTTTTTAATGCATATCTAATAATCCAGGAGGCTTTATGTCAAGGATTTTTTTTACTGTGTACTCAAACAAATATTGTTTACAGTCCTACAATATGCTTTCACTTTCCTGTAAAATAAATCATGCACAACAGGTTTTTAAATATGATCCCTAATAGCAAAGTTTGACAAAGTGCTTGTTTTTAACCTTTCATGGGAGGTTTAACTCCAACCTGAAATGTTATTTACATTCAGCAGTGCAATCAATTCTACCACATTCTATTTTACTGGAAACAGTTTCATTGAAATGTGCTAGTGTAATTGGGTTTCAAGATATTTATTAAATATCTCATCAACCTCTTAGCAGTACTAGACTATAATATAGTTTTAAAATGTTTCAAAGCTGTGGGTCTACAAAATATAAAGTGAACTATTTGCAATTATGGTGAAATCTCACAGAGTTAAACACGTCATTTAAAATTTCTAATACTTTAAACTCATTGCTATTATGTCTGGTTTCTTCTGGCTTCTGACTATAGTTTAATGGGGGAAAAAAAGATTTTTAAGATTTATTTATTTATTTATTTTAGAGAGAGAGAGCAGGGGGAAGGGGCAGAGGGGGAGAGTGTCCCAAGCAGACTCCATTAAGTGCAAAGCCCTACACAGGGCTAGAGACCACACCTGAGCTAAAACCAAGAGTCCAACACTTAACAGACTGAGCCCCCAGGCGCCCTGGGGAAAAAAAAAAAAATTAAAGGAGAAGCGATTTACACATCTAGAATTCCTGACATTGTATTATTGATGTGGGAAACAAAAGCAAAAGAAATGTAGCTTAAATTAAAATCTCCTTACAGCTTGCCACCCACTGATAGATAACCTGAAACATGAAGATGGTGACCTTCCTCAAGGAAAGTGTGGCCGCCTCATTGCCTTAATGTTTAAAAGTAACTTCATCTTGGCAGCAGCTGGCCCCTCAAGGTCTTGAAAGAAAGCCTTGCTTCCACATTCCTTGGAGACTGGTGCTATCCCTCACCCCCACTTATTAAAAAGTAAACAATCAATCATTCCTCACAATCCCAGTACAGCTCTTTCTGCCCATGGGTTCTGTCCCATGAATAGGGAAGGGGTTAAGTTCTAGGCAGGGAGATAGAGGCCCCTGACTCCCCTGACTGGGCTCCGGAACTATTCCTGGCAGGTGGAGACACTGAGACAGAGAGGACAAGAGATAAGGCAACAAACCAAGATGGCACAAGAATCTCAAGGCCAGGAGCTACCCAGTCAGTTCTCAATAAAAGATTGCCACTAAAATTCCTCAGTGGCAACCCATTCAGGACCCCTCTCACTCTAGAGAGCTTTTTCTTTCCTTTCTGCTCTCACCTTCACTTAATAAACTTTCACTTCACTTCACCCTTTTGTGTCCATAAGATTCATTCTTGGACTCTATGAGACAAGAACGCTACAATCCTGCAACATTATGACTACAAATTCCCGACTATAGAATTGTTAATACAGTTGTTTATCATTGGAAGGGCTAATTCACATCACTACTACTAAAGAAGTTGAGTTAGAGGCTGTCATATACAAACCTAACATCTAATTCAGTAATTAAGAATTTTAATAGACCATTCTTAACGTTTCAAGAGATCCAAAACTCATAGTTCATGCCCAAATATGAAACTATTTGCTTTCAATATTTAAAATTATCATATTTATGACTTATGGAAGAATTAATACTGAGATTGTTCTAGTATTCAATGAATTTATATTATATAGTTAAAATAAAACTCCCAGGTTGCATTATATATTTCCTACTGTTGCTATAACAAATCATTAGAAACGTAGTGAGTTAACACAGTACAAATTTATTTTCTTACAGTTCTGGAGGTCGGAAGTCCACAATGAGTCTTACAGGGCTCCCATCAAAGTGTTAGCGGGCTGGTTCCTGCTGGAGGCTCTATTGGAGAATCTGTTCCTGGCTCTTCCAGCTCCTTTGCCTCCTACTTCGCACCTTCCACCTTCAAAGCCAGCAATTTCATCACTCCAGCCTGTTTTCACACCTTCTCTCACTTTCCTGCCTCCCTCTTTCCCTTAGAAGGACCCTTGTGATTATAACAGGCCCACTCAGATAATCCAGAATAACCTCCAATCACAAAATATTTAACTTATTCACATCTGCAAAGCCCTTTTGCCGTGCAAAGTAACATATTCCCAGATTCCAGGGACTGGGGAATGGAGCCCTTATTGTTTGCCACATACACAAAACTGAGTTGTTTTCTCATTTTTACTGGCACATCTTAGATTTTTTTAAAAAAGGCCTAGCCCTTTTAATTATACTATTAAACATGCTGTCATATTTTATTTCTGCTCTGTTTTGATACCATATATTTTTTCACAAATAGTTCTATTTCTTTCTTATCATTTCAGTTATTATAAGGTGAATATTATCATCCAATTGATAGCAGAGCTAATAGCTATTTTGAACTGATACCGGACTTTTAAAATGTTCTTATCTTTTTGTGTGCACCATTTTCATTGTGTTTTTATAACAGTGTAACTTTTTTTGTGAATCATTACCTTTCTCAGGAGAATAAGCCTTAATAGTTCAGCTGAGACCCTTCTTCCTCTTTTGCAGCTAAATCACACACTTAGCCCCCACTTCAGATACCCCCTTCATGTCATGTGACCCATGTTTTTAATGACATGAAAGAAATCAGGTGTTACTGCTAATTATTAAGACCTCACAGAAAATTCAGGTTTGTTTAGTGAGCAATTCTACACATTGAGTAGTGATCATTGCAAATTTTACCAAAAAATTTAATGTAAGATCTAGAGATGTTTTTCTCAACACAGTTATATGATAGCATAATGAACATTTTCCCACTAGGACTGCAAAGAATAAAATATTAAAGAAAACAGTTTATTATTGCAGAAGGAGGGAAAAGAAAGTGAAATGGTTTATCACTAAGTACAGTCTTTGTAGACAAGCCATTTAAAAAATAGTGAGAATTTTATCGCTGTCCTTGTAAGAAATGGAATGCACCTCTTCTCTCCTCCCTTGACTCTAGTTCAAGCATTATACATGGAAGAATACACAAAGGACAGCCTATAAAATTAGGATGTTTTATTGCTTTTCATGGTTCACTGGTTGGAAGGCAGTAGAAGGTCCTGTACATAAGGACCACTGCCTATATTAGGGAGACGACTAGATAAGAAGTAGTCATTCTACTTATTGTTTATGCAAAGAATATTTGGAGTTACTTAGATTTCTATAATTCACATTGCTGAGACCAAACTTGGGCTTATGGGGTGAAAAAAAAAGAAAGAAAGAAAAGACAAACCTGTATCCAGAATAACATTGAGACTCTGCACAGATCTTTCCCACAATTACATTTTCCTACCACCCAAACCATTATCTGTGAGGATAAAACTATGCTTAGCTTTTAAATAAGCAGTTCATATGAAAGAAAACTTTATTTTTCAGTTGGCAACAAGTTCAAAATCCATTATCTCGGAGGTGAGGCTGCTAAAACTTTTAAGAAGTTAGGCTTTATTTATTACCAGAAACATGTTTATCCAAAACAACAGATAGATGTATATAATATGATACAAAATAAATAATTTAACAAATCAATAATACTCTGTACTGGTCGTGCCATATCTGGAGTGTTGTACTTAATACTGGACAGCTTTTCAAATCAGAGAGTATAAAAAAGATGAAGCCTTTAGTATAAAACTTTTATGGCTCCAGAGCTCTTAATCCTTGAAAAGAAATAATAGAGTTTCATCATGGCCCCTGGGGGAAAGTTCTGCTCAGAAAAACATTTGAACAATTAGAGTTATTTGCATGGGCCACTTTGTAAACAAACAATTAATTAATTGATTAAAAAGCTATATTAAGTTCACAGAGTTCTTAAGCCTCAATGTGTTTTAACACCTGCTGTTTCCTTAAACTTCTACAACTTTCCTAAGAGAGAGACAAAGCAACACTTGTTCCCATATTGTAGTTAAGGAAACCACGTATTTAACAGGGAGTAAGTAGTATGTCCAAAATCACACAGCAAGTGAGAGATCCACATCTCAAATATTGATATTCTCATCCTAAGTCTTGTATTCTATACATTAGACACAGTAGTCTCTAGTGAGTGTGATATCATTGTGGGAATTAAATGATATATGTAGAAGCACATAGCATAATATGAGACAATACAGTGGATAAAAACAGACACTGGACTCAGATTGCCTCAATTTCAATGCCTGCCATCCCAATTTCTAGCTGTCTCATCATTTGTGAAATGGTGTTAATAATACCATATACCCTACAGGGTATTTGGAGGAATAAATGAGTCAGTATGTTGTAAAGCACTTTGTTGTAAGAGCTCTATCAGTGTTAACGACTATAAAAATCTATTATTGTCTGGCACATGAAAAGCACTCAATAAACGTTAACTGCATTAGCTCTCCAACATCAGAAGTGTTAATTCAGATGATGAATTGAGGTATTTGTCATGTTGTAGAAGACATTCTAGCAATGCAATTCTAGCAATTCTAGCAGGGATTGGGAGAGAGTAGGAATTCGAATAAGCAATCTCCTGAGTTCCTTTGTAAAATTCTGCAAATCACTGCAATGTAGGGAATCAATCATCTGAAGTTCTCTCCCAAACCAAATATGTTCTTTTTCCGTAAAGTTACATTCCATATGTATTGAATCTGTGTCTAATGTGCAATTAATTGAGTGGCTAAATATCAAAACTACAGTAGACCTCAGTAAATAAAAAGATACCCATAGCTGTAACTACATATTCATGATTTCCTGTTGTAGCAATTTCAATACCTACCAATTTAAAGGAATTTTTGTCAAGTCTTATTTGCTGTTGTATGGATAATGTGACCTCACTGCAAAAATTCTCCTAAAATATTCAGTTTTTTATTTAATATCATTTTTAAGTTTGCAGATTATGCATTCTGTACTGGTGAAAATCAATTCCCCATATTTGCTTGGATGTTCACAGAGAATAAAATTCACAGGAAAAGAACTAAGTTTACATATTTCACTAGTAAAATCTAAACCAAGGTGAATTACGTGCATTTTTTTTTTTCCCTCTAGGCACTGGAGCAAAAGCAGACAGTAATTTAGTCACAGTACATCTCTAGAGGAAATTACAATTTGTAAATATGTCATGATCTGAGAAAAGGTGGATCCACTATACATATTTTACAACTATAATACTGTCTTCTGTGTGTACAAATTTATAAACTGGATACACTGTGTTCTCTGCTGGATTCATGGTCTTATCTATGGTACAAATTCATTATTTTCCGTATGAACTCGAGAATGATTACACTAGGCCAAGGGAGTACAGCCATATATTCTGAAATAACTCTAATAACCCATTACCATTGTTGGTGCCTTGAATGGTAAGTAAGAAATTTTTCAAATTGTTTTATTCTTTTGTCAAAAAAGGAAATTAATATTTAAGCTAATGTAGAAGAAAAAAGATGCCTAAAAATTATTGACAATGGAAGATCCCTGCATAAATTTTACAAATCCCTATGATGTATTGAACAAAATGTTTTCCATTTCCAAATTGCTGTTTTGTTTTGTTTTTGATGGCTAATCCCTTTTTTCTTTTTTCTTTTTTTGTTTTTTTCCTCACATTACTCTTCCCAATTTTCTACTGCTTATAACTTTGTTGGTTTCTTACACAGATGTATCTCTTTTTTAACAAATGTACTGAGGTATAATGTATATACAATAAACTACACACATTTAAATATTAAGTTTTCATAAATATACAGATATACTTTTTTTTAAGGATTTATTTATTTTGAGAGAGAGAGAGAGCATGAGCGGGAGGGGCAGAGGGAGAGAGAATATCAAGCAGACTGTGCTGAGCGTGGAGACCCAAGCGGGGATCCATCTCATGAACCTAAGATCAGGACCTGAGCTGAAACCAAGATTCGGACACTTGACCAACTGTGCCACCCAGGTGCCCCGACAGATATACTTTTTTAATTGTCGCTCAACTCAAGATACAGAAATTTCTCCCCAAAATTTCTTTGTTCCTCTTTGCTATCCATTTCTCAAGCCACATGTCCTCAGACAACTACTGATCTACTTTGTAAATCTAGATCAATTTCCACTTTCTAGAATTTTATGTAAAGTTTATGCTATATAAACTCTTTTTACCTGATGTCTTTCACTTAATGTGATTTTAAGATCCATTCTTGTCATTGTATATATTAGCAGTTGGCTCCATTTTATAGCTGAGTAGTACTTTGTTATTAGGATTTACCATATCTTTACATATGCACCAGCTGATAAGCATTTGGGTTGTTCCCAGTTTGGGATATTACAAATAAAGCTGCTATGAATATTGGTATATAAATCTTTATGTAGACCTATATATTTTTTTTTTCTTTGTGGATAAATGCTTTGGAGTAGAATGGATAGTTATATGCTAGGTAAATGTTTAATTTCACTAGAAACTGCCAAAATGTTTTTCAAAATAGTTGTACCATGTATAACCTAATCAATAATATATGAAAGTTTCAGGTTTCTACATCCTTACCATCTCTAGGCATTATCAATCTCTTTAATTTTCACCATCTAATGGGTATGTATCTAATTGTGGTTTATTTTGAATTTCCATGATGATTAATGATTTGAGCACATTGGCCATTCATAAATCTTCTTGAAGTGTCTTCTCAAATCCTTTGCTCATCTTTAATTGGGTTTATTATTTTCTTACTACTGAGTTGTAAATATTCTTCATATATTGTGGGAAAAAGTTCTTTAATATAAGTGTTGTGAACATCTTTCTTCAGTCTGTGGCTTGCCTTTATTTTTTTAATGATATCTTTCAAAGAAAAATTGTTTTAATTTGGATAAAATACAGTTTATTATTATTTTTTCTTTTATGGATTGTGTTTTGTATTCTAGCTAAGAAATCTTTGCCTATCCCAAGGTCACACAGGTATTCTCTCATGTTTTTTTCTAGAAGTTTTGTAGTTTTACCTTCTACATTTAAACATATGATCCATTTTAAGTTAATTATCATATGGCAGTGTGAAGTAAGATTGATCTTCATTATTTCTAGCATTATTTGTCAAAGACTATTGTTCTCAATGAACAGTCTTATTGTCTTTGTTATAAATCAATGACCATATATGTAGTATGGGTCTAATCTAATTCTGGACTTTTTCATATTTATAAACATTATTTCTAAATATTTAAAATAGAATGGAATACTTAGAATGTAAATATATATAAATATATATAAGTATATATATTTAGAATGTAAATACTTAGAAATCTATATTTCTAAATATATATATTTCATGTGTGTGTTTATATATTCTCCTACCAATACCAACAAAATCCAGCAAGTAATAACATAATGCTTCACAATGTCCCTCAATAATAAATTATTAGGCATGCAAAAAAAAAAAAATATGATCTATAATCAGAGAAAAAAACCAATCAATAGAAACAAAACCAGAAACACATAGATAATTAAGTTTGAAGATAAGGATGTTAAACATCTAATGTAAGTACTCTCCTTATGCTTAAGAAAGTAGGGAAGCGCTGTGAATTGTGTAAGACTGTTGAATCACAGACCTGTACCTCTGAAACAAATAATATATTATATGTTAAAAAAAAAAAAAAGAAGAAGATAGCAGGAGGGGAAGAATGAGGGGGGGAAATCGGAAGGGGAGATGAACCATGAGAGACTATGGACTCTGAAAAACAAACTGAGGGTTCTAGTGGGGAGGGGGGTGGGGGGAGGGCACGTTCTGCATGGAGCACTGGATGTTACACGCAAACAATGAATCATGGAACACTACATCAAAAACTAATGATGTAGTGTATGGTGATTAACATAACAAAATAATAAAAAAAAATAAAACAAACAACAAACAAACAAACAAAAAGTAGGGAAAACATGATTATGATGAGGCAATAAATGATGAGGCAATAAAAAATAGTATGTCTAGAGATAGAAATAAAATGTAACAAATGAGATGGGATTAGCAGTGATAAGGAAAATCTGTGCCCTAAGATGGCTGACTGAGCCAGCAAGAGAGTCCCAGTCCTTGCCCCAGGGCTCTTCCAGGTTCTTCTTCCCTGCCCCGCTTCACGCACATACCAAAAGTTCCAAGTATGTGGTAGTAGAAGTGTATAAATTGCCCCCTTTGTGTTCCGGACTCAGACCTTTGGAGACCACTCTCCTCTGAGCCTGCTCGCATTAAATAAACCTCCTAGCATCCAAGATCTCTGAGTGCCATTTGGTTCTTCCGTCGCACGATCCAGTCCAGGTTCCGTAACATTTGGTTCCCTGACCAGGAAACCCAACCGCCGGGGCCCATTGTTGCCACTGGTTTGAGGAAACGACGGGACGATGACGGAACAAGGGATCGTAATGGAGGAGGCGCGCCCTGCCTAATTTTAGGCAGTCTCTCACCCCTGTCACCTCGGGCCAGCCCCGCTCCGCTGTTCCTGCCAGACTCGAGGAGACTTGGCAGGTGAGGACTTGGTCCTGACGTCAGATTCTGGTAAGGCCTGGGGCCCCAGGACCCAGACAGGCCCACCCGTCGGGGTAAAAGGGGAGCCTGATCACCTCCCAGAGACCTCTTAGATGTCTCACAGGTAGGGATTGCCAGGGAGGGAATGTAATAATGTCTGGAGTGTGAATGTGTGAGTTAATGCGCAATCCGACCTGGCTTGCTCAAGTGGACTGATTCTGTGACTCCACGGGCGGGCACCCTTAAGGTCCCCAGAAGCCTACGGAGTCTGAGTGGGCCCGTCTGGTGATTCCATGGTGAATAGCATACAGTCTATGGTGGCATTGGAATAGTTTCCGATCATAAGTCACAACACTGAGACCACTACGGCTAAGCCTCACCTAAGCTCCTTCGGGACATAGCCAGACGGGCATCTGATTGGTCTGTTCACCTCAGGAGGCAGCCCCCCTTTGTCTGTCTCTGTGCCACCGCAAATGGGGACATCACCATGGGGTCAGGGCAGAGTAAACCTACAGTTCTAGAGACCATGATAAAAAATTTCAAGAAGGGGTTTTCGGGAGACTATGGAGTCAGGATGAACCCGGGCAAGTTGAGAACCCTGTATGAATTAGAATGGCCCACCTTTGATGTCAGGTGGCCTTCAGAAGGGACATTGGATGTCCCAATGATTCGTCGAGTATGGTAAGTCATAAGAGGAGAACCAGGACACCCTGACCAGTTTCTATACATTGACTCCTGGCTAGGAATTGCTCAGACCCTTCACCCCTGGGTGAGATTTGCTTGCAATAGGCAGGGACAGGCCAGGGTCTTAATCGCTTCATCCAAGTGACCTAAAGAAAATCAACAAAAGCCCCAGTCTCCACAAATCCTAGCCAGAGAGCCTGAGGACAAACCGACCCTGCCCCCACCGTATGTACCCCCAAGACCGTCTACACCTGGCCCTTCACCTCCAGACACTCCACCGCCATCAGTTTCACTGGCGCCCCCAGGTGCAGAGGATCCAGCAGTTCCCCCAGGCCCAAAAGATCCACTTTCTCCAGGACCAGCAGCCAGGTGCGCCCCAGGCCGGGCACAAGCGCCCTTCAAATGCCGGTACGAGAGACACGGGAACCCAAGAGGCACAATGAAGATGGGATGGTCCAACCCGGCCATTCCATGATGTATTATCAGCCCTTCTCCACCACCGACCTCCTCAACTGGAAACATAACACCCCACCTTACTCTGAGAAACCACAGGCTATGGTAGACCTCATAGAATCCCTCTTCCAGACTCACCGGCCAACCTGGGAAGACTGCCAACAGCTACTCCGCACCCTGTTTAACACAGAGGAAAAGAGAATATTGAAAGGTGCATGGCATGGAAGAGCACGCACCAACGGGAGTCATCAACCCTGCTTCCTGGGCTAATGCGGCCGCACCCGAAGAGCACCCACCATGGGACTTCACCACAACCGAGGGACAGGCCCACATCCACTGGTACCAGGAGGCCCTCTTCCAGGGAATCTGGGCAGGAGCTAAGAAATCCATGAACATGACTAAGGTATCCTCAACACTCAACAACCAGGGGAATCCCCCAGGGACTACTACGAATGACTATGTGAAGCCTACAGGATATACACTCCATTTGACCCCAAGGCACAGGAAAGCCAACAGATGGTAAACAACTCCTTCATGGCTCAGGCTGCCCCAGACATCAGAAAAAAACTTCAGAAACTAGAGGGGTTTGCCAGGAGGAACATCACCCAACTAATAGAGATTTCCAATAAGGTCTACATGAACAGGGAGGTCGCAGCCAAACGGGAAGCCAACAAAAAGATGAAAAAGAAAGTCAGCCTCCTCACTACCACCCTGAAAGAAAAGGACAACACAAAGGCGGGGAGAAAGAGAAAGGGCATTGGAAAAATGTCCCAACCAGGGAAAGGCTCAAAAGCCCAGCCGCTACAAGGAAAAACCCCGAGAGGAGGACCTCATAGGCCTTGCGGGAATGGACTCAGACTGAGGGGGACTGGGCTCTTTCCTCCTTGGCCCCCATGAGCCCACAATCAAAATGAAGGTGGGGAGCCGATTAGTGATTTTATGGTTGATACTGGGGCCAAGCACTCTCTTGTCACCTCTCCAGTTGCACCCTTCAGCAAAAGGCCTATGACCATCATTGGGGCCACTGAGACGCAGGCGATACAACAGCCCTTTTGCCAGGCTCACCAGTGTGAACTCTGGGGCCACAAGGTCCGAAGTGAATTCCTTTATCTGCCTGATTGCCCCATCCCTCTCCTGGGCCGAGACATACTCTCCAAGCTTGGGGCTCAGATAACCTTTGAGCCCACTGGACACATTAGCCTCCCACTGAACCCAAGGCAAGAGGAGACAGGGTCTCTAATACTAGCAATTACCATGCCAAGGGAAGAAGAATGGAGGCTATTCTGTGCCCAGGCCCAACCGAGCAGTCCGCCGGAGTTCAGACTCACCTTCCCTTCAGTATGGGCTGAAAACAACGCACCTGGACTAGCCCGGAACTGGGCCCCTATCATTGTTGAACTGATCCCAGGAGCCCAACCTCAGAGGCAAAGGCAATACCCCCTTTCCACAAGAAGCTAAGATCGGCATCCAAGAACATCTGACCAAACTCAAAGAAGCAGGTATTCTAGTCGAGTGCCAGTCGGCCTGGAATATCCCACTCCTGCCAATCAAGAAGCCAGGAAGGGGATACCGACCAGTTGAAGACCTGCAGGGCATCAACAGGGTGACCATCTTTCTGCACCCAGTGGTCCCGAATCCATACACCCTCCTTGGCCGAAGCCCAGGGTCAGCTAGATGGTTCACTTGCCTAGATTTGAAGGATGCCTTCTTCTGCCTCCGCTTAGCCACTATTTGCCTTTGAATGGTCTGAACCCAATATAGGGCGCCAGATGCAACTGATGTGGACACGCCTCCCGCAGGGGTTTAAAAACTCACGAACCCTTTTTGGGGAAGGGCTGGCCACAGACCTCGCCAGCTTCTCAAGAAAGGCCACACGATGCACCCTCCTCCAGTATGTGAATGACCTCCTCCTCACCAGTGACACACAAGAAGAATGCACAAAAGGCACAAAGGCCCCCCTACAGCTCCTGTCAGACTTGGGATACCGAGCCTCATGGAAGAAGGCACAAATCTGCCGACAACAGGTCTGATATCTTGCGTTCCTCCTCACCCAAGGGAAAAGAGAACTAGGGCTGGAGAGGAAAAGGGTCATCATCTGCCTGCCACAGCCCCAGACAAAAAGGAGCCTATGAGAATTCCTGGGGGCTGCAGGATTCTGCTGCATCTGGATCCCTGGGTTCTCAGCAATAGCAAGACCCCTTTACGATCTCTTAGGGGGACCAGATCGAGAACCCCCTGCCTGGACTGAGGAAGCAGAAGCTGTTTTCACAGAGATAAAGACTGCCCTGGGGCGGGCTCCAGCCTTGGGCCTACCAGATGTAGAAAAACCCTTCAATCTCTTTTTGGACCCTGGCAATGGCTGGTTGCTTACCTGTCAAAGAAGCTGGACTCCGTGGCAGCAGGATGACCACTGTGCCTCAGGGCACTGGCAGCCACAGTCCTACTCATCAAGGAGGCAGACAAACTTACCCTGGGGCAAGAACTTAACATCAAGGTCCTTCATGCAGTTGTGTCCCTCATGAACGCACAGGGACACCGCTTCCTTTCCAACTCTCAGCTAGCACAATACCAAGGGCTCCTCTGCGAAAACCCACGGGTCACCCTCGAAACAGTAAGGACATTAAATCCAGCAAACTTTCTCCCCAAGGAAGAGGGAAAACCAGACCATGACTGCTCCGAGGTGACTGATGAAGTCTACACTAGCTGTCCAGATCTGTGGGATCAAGCCATAAAGAATCTAGAGCTCATGCTGTTCAGCAAAGGCAGCAGTTACCTACAGGAGGATGCCCGGAAAGTGGGTTATGCAGTAACCACAACTACTGAAGTTTTAGAAGCTAAGGCATTACCAGCTGGATGGTCAGCTCAACGGGCTGAATTATATGCCTTAGTCTGAGCCCTCACCCTTGGTGAAGGCAAGCGAGTCAACATCTATACTGACTCTCGGTACGCCTTTGCTACTACACATATACATGGAGCCATCTACAAGGAAAGGGGCCTCCTAACTGCAGCAGGAAAACTATTAAGAACAAGGAGGAGATACTGACACTCCTCAAAGCTGTCTGGCTTCCAAAGGAAGTAGCAATCCTGCACTGTAAGGGACAACAGAAAGGAGATGACCCCATAGCGCAGGGAAATCGTTTGGCAGATGAGGCAGCCAAGACCACAGCCAGTGAGGACATGGACAGAGCCTCTTTCCTCACCATGGCACTAACAACCCCGGAAGAAGTCCCTTCACCCAGTTACACTAAAAAGGAAAAGGATTGGGCCATGGCTGAGGGAGCCACCCTGACTGAAAAGGGATGGTGGATGATGCCAGATAGGCGCATCTTTGTTCCAACACCAACTGGAGGGCATCTAGTCAAGGAATACCACCAACTCACTCATCTGGGAAAAACTGCATTAGAGGCCCTTCTCAAGAAGCACTACTACATCAGTCAGCTGCCAGCACTATGCCGAGCAACGAGTGAACGATGTGTAACATGTGCTAAAAATAATGCTCGGTCTGCACCATGGTCCCTGCCAGGTGTCCAGAGGATTGGAGCAACCCCCTTCAAAGACCTAGAGGTAGACTTCACAGATGTGCAGCCAAGCAGGGGGTTCAGATATCTCCTAGTAATAGTATGCACATACTTTGGGTGGGTCGAAGTCTTCCCGACCAGGACGGAGCAAAGCCAGGAAGGAGCTAAAGTCCTCTTTCGGGACATCGTGCCCCAGTTCGGCCTGCCACTAACAATCCATAGTGATAATGGACCCGCATTTGTGGCAGACATTGTACAGGTCTTGACCAAATCTCTCAACATCACCTGGAGACTCCACACTGCTTACTGGCCCCAAAGTTCAGGGAAAGTAGAGTGAATGAATCACACCCTCAAGGGAACCTTAGCAAAGTTTTGTCAGGAGACTAATCTCCCATGGCCGGATCTGCTACCCCTAGCTCTCCTCATGCTCCTTGCATGCCCAGGACATCAGGTTTCTCCCCATTCAAATTAATACATGGACGGCCTCCCCTGTGTTTGGGAAGCCTTCCAGGAAACTTGCATCAGGTTGGAGATAAAAGGGTAAAGGAGCAGCTTCAGGCCCTGGGGGTCACCCTAAATAAATTATAAAAGTACACCATTGAGAGGGCCTCAATCTCCTTAGGGTCTCAGAGACTGACAAGCATCGATGATTGATCACACGGGGTGATGCAGATGTATACACCTTGATCACAAGCCAGAAAAGTGTTGTTAGGTGCACAGACCCAACTGTAGCCTGTGATGGGAGAGGAAGAGTTTCCATACAGCAGTACCAGAGCCAGAAAGGGATAATCTGAGGCCCCCTTAATGCCCCTTCCAGACAGGGGACTCAGTTTGGGTCAAAAATTGGAAGAAAGACCCCCTCAAACTGCAGTAGACAGGGCTGCACACTGTTGTTCTAACTGCCCCTAGTGCCCTCAAGGTCTCAGGTGTCACCCCATGGGTCCACCACTACAGAGTGAAGAAAGCTTATCATTTGGACAAGGAGCCGTGCCAGTGGAGAGTCCAGCCAGACTTCACGAACCCACTTTGGCTTCACCTTCGATGAGACCCCACCTACTGATGGACACCTGCTCACCATGGTCCCTGGCTGTCATCAGCATGATTACCCTCATCTTGGGAGTCAGACTCTACACTGTTGCCCCTCCTGACTGGACTTTCCCCCAGAGATTTACTATTGTCATTGCTTATTGGGTGTCCCTAGGGTGTATTACTGCACTTACTTGTCCACGGGTTTCATCTGCTGACGGGTTAGCCATGATGGCTCCCTCTACCTAAGGTCATAGATCCCACTTTTATTGGCCCTCTGCTGTCTACTCCTGAGCACATTTCACCATGGTTTTCCTGGCCCCAGTCAGTCCCGGTCTTCTGCTACCTGGTATGCTATTCCTCCTCACTGCCTCTAGCTTGTCCAGCCTGGCAAGAGGGGCAAACTCTCATATCACCATTACTGGCAAATGGACTTTCCAGCTTATCCCCCTCAATCCCACACCAGCGCCCCCACTGACTTCTTCCACCTGGGATGGACACACACCAAAGGTTAACCTCCATTTTGATAGATGCCAGCTTCTTGATACCTCCTGGGAACCTCATAGATGGTGTTCCTACCATGGCCTTCAGTCTGGTTACTGGCTGGTAGATACCTACATCTGTGGGGGCCCTATACCTCAATAGCCAAACTTCTGCTCTCAGTTCTGCTCACAAGCCTGGGGATGTGAGTCATGGGTGGCAACTTGGCTGGGAATGAAACGATGGTCCACCAGGTGGTGCCTCAAATAGCACAGTGACATCTGGATCCCCAACCTCTTGCCCTAACAATCACTGTATACTGATCACCCTCTCAGTCTTAGAACCCAATGCCACATCATGGGCTACAGGAATCATTCTCCTGTTGGGCCAATATCACCCTATGGGGACCGACCCCATGGCCAAGTTTATGATTAAGTCCATATTCACTCCAAGCCTTACAGTCAACCCCCAGAGTCAGACAAAAAATAACTCGCCCTGGCGCATCCCTGGGTCTCCCATCCACATGCAGCAAGCATCTATAGCACAACTGTTAGGTATGATTAACGTCTCCCACCAAGTGCTTAACCACTCAAATCCACCCCTAGCATCTGACCGCTGGATCTGTATGAAGCCCGGTCCCATCCAATACCTAGGTGTCATCCTCAGCCAATCTACTGGGTCACCTCCCACCTCGGCACCGGGGGCCTCAGATTATCCCTTTCTGGCTCTGGTACTGATGTATGGAAACTCTTCCTCTCCCATCACAGGCTACAGTCGGGTCTGTGCACCTAACAACACTTTTCTGGCTTGTGATCAAGGTGTATACATCTGCATCACCCCGTGCGATCAATCATGCATGCTTGTCAGTCTCTTACCCAATCTTTCAGTCCTTCCCGGGAGTGATGCCCCACTCATATGGAGACCTCCTAGCTGCCCTCAGTGCTCCCCTGTGGCCATCCCTCTTATCGTAAGCCTGCTGGCTGCATCAGGTGTTGCCCTCAGCGCCACTGGTGTCCAGATGTCTCAGGTTCAGTACCAGGGGTTAACTCAACAACTCATAGTGGATTTTTCCACCTTCACTCAGTTGGCCCTGGCCCTACAGAGCCAACTCGATTCACTGGCCTCAGTGGTCCTCCAAAACAGGCGCAGTCTCGACTTTCTCATGGCCGCACAAGGGGGGCTCTGCCTCTTCCTACAGGAGGAATGTTGTTTCTATGCTAATGAGTTGGGGGTGGTCCAAGAAACTCTGACCCAATTACAGGAACGAGTACATCGCCGGTGGGAAACACTCCAGTAGACAACTTGGTGGGATACCCTCTCACAATGGTTCTCTTGGTTCACCCCCCTCGTCAGCCCCCTCCTATTGCTTCTCCTCACAGTGGTATTTGGTCCTTGTATTCTTAATGCCTTTACTAGGTTTATTACTATTCAAATTGCTAAAATCAGACTCCAGTTACTCCTTACTCACTATTATTGCCCCTTAGAAGAGGAAGATGATGCCCTCTAAACTAGGTATTTAAAGGGGCATCAAAGGGGGGAATGATAAGGAAAATCTGTGTCCTAAGATGCCTGACCAAGCCAGCCAGAGAGTCCCAATCCTCGCCCCAGGGCTCTTCCAGGTTCTTCTCCCTGCCCCGCTTCCCACACGCACCAAAAGTTCCAAGTATGTGGAAGTAGAAGTGTATAAATTGCGCTCTTTGTTTGTGCTCAGGGCTCAGACCTTTGGAGACCACTCTCCTCTGAGCCCACTGGTGTTAAATAAACCTCCTATTCTCCAAGATCTCCGGGTGCCACTTGGTTCTTCTGTTGGGCAATCACAGCAGCAGATTAAACAGTGCAGAAGAAAATATATTGGAATTGAAGACATAATCATCAGAAATATCCAAACTGAAGTACTGAAATAAAAACAAATATATATATTTTTTAATGAACAGAGCATTTGGAAAATAACTACTGATCTAGTAACTACTGGACGAATTTTACCAGAATCTCAGAAGAGAGGAGTGGGAAGGACAAAAATATGTTAAGACTTCATAGCTGAAATTTTTTCAAATTTGATGAAAAACATAAACCCACAGATCTAATAAGTTCAACAAACACCAATCAGAATAACAACAAAAATGCCTATGCACATTATAATCAGATTACTAAAGACAAATAAAAATGTACACATTAAGTGTAAAAGAACAAAGACAAATACAACAGCCTTATTGTCAGAAACAATGCCAGCCTGAAGACAATGGAGAGACATCTTTAAATCAATGAAAGGAAAAGACCTGTCAACCTAGAACTTTTACCTGGTGAAATATCTTTCAGTAATGAAGAAAAAAGAAAGAATTTTTCAAATAAAAAAATTTACAGATTTTATCCCTATTAGAACTAAAATACAAGAAATACTAAAGGAAGTTCCTTGAGCAGAAGGTAAATGATACCAGATGAAAATCTGGATCTACACATAGGAATGAAGAGCACCAGAAATGATAAACATGTATATTTTTCAACTACAATGGTACAAAACTAAAGATCAGTAATAAAACAAAGCTGGAAAATCTATAATGTAAATATTTACATTTAACATGTAAATATTAAACAACACACTACTGCCCAAGCAATGGGCCAAATAAGAAATCAAATGGCAAATGAAAATATGTCTCAAGACAAAAGAAAAAGAAAATACAATATTCCAAAACCTATGGGATAGAGCAAAAGCAGACTTCAGAGTGAAATGTATGGTATAAATGCTTGTATTAAGGAAAAAAGTTCAAATAAACAATTTAATGTTACACTACAAGGAATCAGAAAAAGAAGAAGCTTAGCTGAAATTCAGCAGAGGAAGAAAATGACAAAGAAAAATCAGAAATAAATAAAATAGAGACCAGAATAAATAATAACATAACATTGAAAGTAATGATCAGTTTTTCCAAACAAATAAAACAAAATTGGCAATAATTTAACTACATTAATTAAGAAAAGAAGAGAGAAGTCTTAAAAACCAAAATGGGAAATGGAAGAGAAAACAATACAACAGATAACCACAGAAATACATAGTGTGATAACTGTGATTACTATAAATAATTATATACTAACAGTCGGATTGCTTAGAAAAAAACAAAAACAAAAACAGACAATTTCTAAAGATGCATAAGTTACCAAGATTGAATCATGAATCTTGAATCCAAGAAGTAGTAAATCTTCTTAAACCAATAATAAGAATGAATAGTTGAATTAGGAATCAAAGTCTCCCAGCACAGAAAAGCCCAAGACCACATGATTTCATTGGTGAATTCTACCAAACTTTAAAAAATATATAATTAATGACAAGCTTTATCAAAATCTTACAAATAATGAAATACAGGGAACACATTCAAAATCATTCAATGAGGCCATTACTACCCTAATTCCAAAGCAGGATAAAAATAATACAAGAACAAAAAAATCTAGGTTGTCCAATATACATATTATTACTCTTTCTTTTTGACATCCATTTGTGTGATGAATGTTTCTCCACCCCCTTGCTTTCAATCTGCAGGTATATTTAGGCCTAAAATGAGTCTCTGGTAGGCAGCATATAGATGGGTCTCATTTTTTTGTCCATTCTGACACCCTATGTCATTTGAATGGAGTGTTTAATCTATTTACAAAGTAATTATTGATAGATATGTAATTATTGCCATTTTATTACTTGTTTTGTCATTTCTGGTGAGCTTCTCTGATACTTCGATTGTCACTTTTGGTCTCAGCACTCAAAGAGTACCTTTCAATATTTCTTGTAGGGCTGTGTTAGTGGTCATGAACTCCTTTAGTTTTTGTTTGTCTGGGAAACTATCTCTCCTTCTGTCCAAACTTGCTGGACAGAATATTCTTGGCTGCAGATTTTTCCCATTCAGCACTTTGAATATATCATGCCACTCTCTTCTGGCTTGCCAAGTTTTTGTTGAGAACTCTCCAGCTAGCCTTCTGGATTTTCCCTTTTAAGTTAATGACTTCTTTTTTATTCCTTCGTTCAAGGTTTTTTCTTTATCACAATATTTTGAAAATGTAATTACAATATGTCTTGGTGTTGGCTTGCTTTTGTTGATTTTGATGAGAGTTCTCTGTGCTCCTGGATTTGGATGTCTGTTTCCTTCCCCAGATTAGGGTAGTTTTCAGATATTATTTTTTTAAATAAATTTTCTGCCCCCTTTTCTCTCTCTTCTTTTTCTGGAATTCCTATAATGTGAATGTTATTATGTTTGATGGAGTCACTGTGTTCCCTAAGTCTTTTCTCGGGTTGCATAATTCTTTCTCTCTTTTGTTCAGCTTCATTATTTTCCATTATTTTGTCTTCTAGTCACTAATTCATTCCTCTGCTTTTTCCAGCCTGCTGTTCATTGCATCAAGCCTGTTCCTAATCTCATTTATTGCATTCCTCATCTCTGATTCTTTTTTTAACTCTTTTATCTCTGTTGTAAGGGTCTCACTGATGTCTTCTATTCTTTTCTGAAACCCAGTGAGTATCCTTATGATTGTTGCATTAAATTCTCCATCAGGCATGTTACTTATATTTGTTTCACTTAGATCTCTTGCCATGTCCTTATCTTGTTCTTTCATTTGGGATAGATTCCTCCATCTTGGCATTTTGTCTAAGTCTCTGCCTTCTTCTGTGTGTTAGAAAAGCCAGTTATTTCTCCTGCTCCTGAAAGTAATGGCCTTGTAAAGAAGAGGTCTTGTAGTTCCCAGGGCCTGGCACTTCAGGGAGTGTCTCCAGTGTGTGCTGCGTATGCTCTGCTGTTGTGTCCTACCTGCCCTGTCCTTCAGGACAGTCATTGCAGAGGCTCACCTTGCCTGTCATGGGTGGTATTTGGTCCCTGGTCTAAATGTGGTGAGTTTTAACTAGATGTGCTTTGGTCTGCTTATGAAATGAAACTTGACACCAGTCTTCTTAAATTTGTAATATTTGTTATGTCTCTTTTTATGTGATTTAACTAGGGGATTCCTCTGTGTGTGTACTTGAAGAGAAAGTGTATTCTGTTTTTCTTAAATGGAATGTTTATATACACACACACACACACACACACACACACACACACACACACATATATATCTATCTTTATGTATAAAGATACATATATATCTTTTAGAACCATGTATTCTGAAGTACACTTCAGGTAAAAAATGTTTTTGCTGAAAATAACTTTAACTGAGGGTACTCATTTAAAATAAAGCATATCAGAGGGGAGGTGGATGGGGTGGATGGGGGGATGGGTGAAATAGGTGAAGGGAATTAAGAGTACACTTATCATGATGAACACTGAGTAATGATGCATACAATTATTGAATCACTATATTGTACCCCTGAAACTAATGTAACACTGTATGTTAACTACCCTGGAATTGAAATAAAAAGCTTAATTAAAAAAATGATAAACATGATGGTAAATATAAAACAAAGTTTTTCTTGTTTTAATCTTTTTAAGGAGAACTGACTATCAAGTCATAGTAGTTGGTGGGAGGCCTCAGTACCTTGCCAGATGGATCGCTGTGTGAGATTGCTTGAGTGTCCTCACAACATGGCAACTGGTTTCCCTCAGAGTGAGTGAGCTGAGAGAGAGTGAGACAGGGGAGCTGTAATGCCCATTATGACTTCCTCCAAAAGTCATGTATACCTTCACTTTTAGCACTGGTCATTGGATGTGAGTCACAAAGTCCACACACCAGGGGAAGAGAATCTTTTGAAGAAGGAGTGTCAAAAAACTTATGGACAAGTTTAAAAACCACAGGTATGTGTGTGTTAAGCAGCTGAAAGTAATGAATATTATTTTTGTCACACAGAATTCAAGGTATCATCTTTTGTGTCCAAAAAAAAAAACCTACTTTGCTTTTTCAAAATTATCCTTTACTTATCAGCTAGATATGGTAGGAGTATCAGCCCAATAGCAAGCCCTCCATTCCCTCCCCAACCCAACATGTAAATATGTGACCCAGAGGCCACTGGACAATACCATCACAACACCTCTTTTTTTTTTTGGATATCCAGTATCTGTCTTTCCAGGTGAATTATTGCTCCATCTCAAGACACACAAAGATCAGTTTGAGAGGAGGGACATAAATAATGCTGCATAACCATGGACTTCTGTGCATCTATTTAGACACAGGTCTAATAGAATGGAGTAGAGTGAGTGGAGTGGTAAAGAGCATTGATTCTAATGTGACTCCTTTGGATTGGGAACCTGGACCTGCCACTGTGGAGCTGTATGACATTGTGAAAGTTAGTTAAACATTTCTGTGTTACAGTTTCCTCACATCTACAATTGAGATAAAAAAAATAGTGTCTACCTCATGGGGTTGGTATGAATATGAAATGAATTAAGATATATCATAAGTTATGTTATACATTTATACTCATATATGTATGATTATATTTATTTACATGTAGCCACTGGGAGGATCTGAATCTGTGGCTGCAGGCATCCATTTTCCTAGCCATGTAAAAGGAGACTTCCTGTAGAATGAAACCAAAACAAGATAGAATAAAAATTAAAACATGGTACCAATATCATTTTTGAGCCCTAAATCCAGCTGTGCCTGAATCCATACATGGACCCTGCTGCTTAGAAGGCCAATAACTTCTCTTCATTTTTGCCTAGATAAATTTGCATTTGAAAGAGTCTTGAGAAATCAAGTATGTAAAGCTAATAGCACTCACTGTGCTTACCACATAGTAAGTTGCCAGGAATGTTGACTTACACTGTCCCCAGGTACTGTAGTACATTTCAATATAATTTCAATGGGGAAAAAAACTGAATCTGGTAATAAGCTTTGAATGATGAGTAAGTGATCATCTTAGTGTCCAGGTAAGTGAACTTAAAGGGGGTGAACTGATATTAAATTCTCATTTATTGGATCATTATCTGAGAAGATTGTATCCTTGCCCTGAAACAGGAAGGGTAGTGCCAAATGAAGTGAGGCCTGGGTCAATTGCCCAGAAAAAAGAAATTAGCAAAGGAAAATAATAACTTTTAAAACATGTACCAAGAGGGGTAGGGACAGTAGTAAGTGGATGTTAATATAGGAAAATTATAAAAATTTTTACCTTCATTAAAATTTTGCCTAGATGTAGTATGGAGCTGTTGGCTCACCATTTCAAAACTCTCTAATAAATTATGTTGAATTAACTCCTTATCTACCAACTCCCTATAAATCATACCTTAGCTTTATACCAAAATATTCCTAAAGTTATTTTGCCACACAAAAGAAATTTAATTGCATATCTAATAGCTTAAATTTACTTTTATTATTTGATTATATAAATTATAACTTTCTATAAGTATATAATTATTTTTCCTTTAAACTGTGTGAATATGTATATTGTATATGAGAGTATATCAAGATACATAGGTATTCTCTAAGCAAATAATTTTCCATCATATTATATATTTCTTGCTAAAGCATGTTTTAAAAGTGATATGACATTCAGCCTTTTGATAATTCATTATAAGAAGAAAAGGCTAGGAACACAATTTAATAATTACCTTCAACTGAAGACAATAAAAGTATTATTCACTTTCTGGTGCTCGATGGGAAATGCAAAGGTTCTTTTTAATTCAAATAATGGACATTTTTAACAACAAGAAAAATAACATGTATGCTATATTTTTAGAAATAGAGCAGTCCAAAAAAATCACTTGGCACAATATTAGTATCAAAATGTCCTTATTTAATTTTCTAACCGGAAACTGAGAAGTGGTCACAAACACTAATATTGAGGGACATAAAATTTAATTAGATTGGTTTTGCAGTGACAATAAGAAATGCCTATGAGGCCATTACATTTTATTCAATTAAGTCATATGTAAAATATAACCAAAATTGATCATAAGTGTTGAAATATAAAGTGTTCAACACATCTAAAAAATAAGGGATGTTTCAAAATATTGATGTGGCAAAAACACCTTGAAATTTGGCAAATAATCGATTCAGTTTTTTATTATTTGCTCAAATGTGTAAGCCACACATTGACAAGGCTCATGCCACAATTTTATCAACATTATTTGTCAAAAGCACACAATCACATAATATATTGATAGCGGTGATTGTGAAATGTAAAGTTAGAATTTGTAGCTATAGCCTGGTGCTGGAGTGTCATATTCCTCAGAACTTCATGGCAAATTCAAAACAAATATTTTAAATTAAAATTTTTGTGAATTGGAGTTACTTGCCAATTTTCACCACCTATGCAAATTATTCTTTAAACATTCACGCCATGGGACATGTTCTAGAATTCTAAGCCACATAAGTTAAGCAGGTTTATCTTGACCATAATTATAAATCTGGAATTTGGAAAATACAACGAGTAAGAGGGATTTAAAGGAGAGAAAAAGAAAATGACCCTTCTTCTGAGTTCGAAGAAAGCATATCATGCAGGAGAGAACCAGAGGCAACCACAGTGAGAATTGACTTATAGTCATACCACATGCTAATATTTTCAATTTCACTGCTGTTTTTTCTCAGTGCAAATAGTTCACACTCTTGGCCTCATGTCAAGCAACACACCTGGTAGTAGGAAGAAGACCTTGAAGCAGATGATCTGCTACACTGCTCATAGCACTTGCTCTGTGGGGAAGCTGTGCTCATTTTGAACTCTGCTGTGGATGAGAAGACAAACCAATAACCTGTGGTAAGTTGAAACACACACAAAATTAACCTTGATAGGCCAATAATGGAGAAACCAATCAAAAGACAACATATTAGCCAGTACACTAACTCTGATTGATTCACCATGCTTTTCTCTAACAAGGCATTTATGGTTCTTATTAAAGTAACTGGCTTGCCTGCTTTCCTCTAAATTCACATGCTTATAAAGCTAGTTCTCTTTTTAACAATATTTTAGATTTTCTTTTCCAAATGTCACTTTGATAGTCTTCTATGAACTTTTATAAAATCCTTATGTTTGTTCCTAGTTCTTCATAATTTTTTAACCTTTGAATACTATCGTAATCATTAATAGTCATCCTCGTCATATTAATGGTAATGTATAATCATCATCATATTAATTGTGGCAATGCCTCTGATATTGCTGTTGTTTTTGTTATTAATATTATTATTTTCTCAATAAATGGTCAGTATCAAAGAACCATTCCCAACATATCCTAGAATAACTATCCTATTCTTTAATAGGCTAACAAATGGGGAATCAGGATATGAATTATAGTTTTGGGGGGTTTTTTTTGTTTGTTTGTTTTTAGTTTTTGATGTAGTGTTCCATGATTCATTGTTTGCGTATAACACCCAGTGCTCCATTCAGTACGTGCCCTCTTTAATACCCATCACCAGGCTAACCCATCCTCCCACCCCCTCCCCTCTAGAACCCTCAGTTTGTTTCTCAGAGTCCATAGTCTCTCATGGTTTGTCCTAGGTTTGTCTCCCCCTCCGATATTCCCCCCTTCATTTCTCCCTTCCTACTATCTTCTTTTTTTTTTTTAACATGTATTATTTGTTTCAGAGGTAGGTCTGTGATTCAACAGTCTTACACAATTCACAGCGCTCACCATAGCACATACCCTCCCCAATGTCTATCACCCAGCCACCCCATCTCTCCCACCGCCCACCACTCCAGCAATCCTGTTTGTTTCCTGAGATTAAGAATTCCTCATATCAGTGAGATCATATGATACATGTCTTTCTCTGATTGACTTATTTCGCTTAGCATAATACCCTCTAGTTCCATCCACATCGTTGCAAATGGCAAGATTTTGGTTTTTTTGAATTATAGTTTTTAATAAGATAATAAAGAAATGGCAGTGATGGTATTTTTCTGTTTTGAATGATAAATTAATTGAAGTTTTAAATGACTGTTATACTGTATATTAAGGCTAAAATTTACTTAATAAACACATACATTGCAATTATCATGTACAGGCATAATTATAAATGCTTTAAAATATTGACTCATTTAACCCCATAACAATCCTTTAAGATACATTGGTTATTATCACAATTTTAGAGTTCAGAAGACAGTGTGCCAAGGTAACACTAATTGTAGTGGTAGAGTTGGGATTTCAACCCATGTAGTCTGGTTGCAGAATCTCTTAAACACTGCTGTGTTGTCAAAAGAAAAAGACAAAAAAAAAAAAAAAAAGAGAGAGGGCAGGGGAAGGGAGGGGACAGGGAGATTATAAGAGGATGGCTATGGTAATATAATTTTTTATTCTCATAAACATGGAGCAACTAGATAGTAAGACATACAAAACAGCTGAAGAGTGTATCCATAACTCATAAGCAATATTTATAGCAAAGCAAGGTGGCAAGATATCCCTATAAACTTCAAAATACAATTGGTTGAGGACCAACCACCAATGACCAGAAGACCCATATTTTATCAGCTTCTGTGCATGAGGAAGCAGAGGAAAGCAACACGGTGTCTGACAGAAGTAAGAAAAGGAGAACCTCAAAATATGTAACGCACCTAGACAATGGTAGCGCCAGGTGAAAACAGTCGCTGAATCTGATCATGTTTTTGCCAAAACCAATATGAGATGAGCTGAGGGGTCCACAGGAAAAATAATCTAAAAAGGCCAGAGCACTTTGGCCCCTGGGAAATCTGAAAGTGACCAGTCAGGTCTCCTAAGCCAAGGAGAAACTGCCTAGAGCGAAATCAAAATTGAGCAAGACAATTACAATAGAGATGAAAGAAAGAAAACTTTCAGAGAAAAGTGAAGAGGGAGACAAAACCAGGAAATATTAGAAAAAAAGCTTCTATAGTTTCGGTGTCAGATTAAAGTAAGAGAAGGAATTGAGAGAAGTTTAGGAACTCTTCCAAACCTCCTACTAAAAGTTCAGAAAAAAATAATTTCACATCAAATTAGGAAATAAAAAGTATTGAGGTAAAATTCCATACAAAGTTTTTAAATGGAAGCATGGCAAAAAGTATATCCTATATGGATATATGAACTGTTACATGTTAGTTCAAGATAAGCTAAAGTACATTAAAAATTATTTAAGACATGAAAAACACATTAAAAATAACATGAAAGAAAAACTCAAGCATATTGACAGCACTCAAGAAAAAGATAAAAATAAAAGAAACCATCTTTTCAAAAATAAAGAATGAATTAGAGAAACACAAACAAAAATGAACACAACAGGTTACACCTAAGGAGACATAGAGGGTAAAGAAGTGAAAATGTTAAAAATCCAGATGTAAATGAAAGAGGTTAAGAGAGAGAGAGAGGGAGAGAAAGTGACAAATATTGAAGATAAGCAAAGAAAATTCAAGAAAGAAGGCTCAACAAACATTAATAGCAGCACAAAGAATAGAGGAAGAGTTAGGAGGGAAAAAACATTAAAAATTCCAATTCAGGAAAACTTCCTTAATAAAGAAGCATTAAAATTACATATTGAAACATTACCACATACATGAGAGTATAGTCTCAAAATAAACAATGCCAAGAAATACTTGGCTTCAAAGAAAAAAACAAACTTTTTGACATTAGGCACAGAAAGAAATTGAATTATAAGTCAATATAAGGGGAAAAATTAGCTCATCATCAGTCTTTTTGACAGTAAGAGAATTTTAACTCCAAAGGAAATAGAGTAACATATTTAAGATATGCAAGGGGAGAAATGACGGTTTAAAACCACCAAAACTGATTTCAACTATAAAAGTCCAAACTATTATCACATGTCAGAACTCAGGAAATATTGTTCCTCTAAGCCCTTCCTGAGGAATTTACTAGAGAATGAACTTCAGACAACTAAAATGACTGTATAACATTACCATAAGAATTGTGGGCAGCATTAAGCCTATGGATATTTATAGATCTGGTTAAGACTAAACTGAAGCTGAAAATGGAGGGAGAGGGTGCCTGGGTGGCTCAGTCAGTTAAGCTTTCGACTCTTGATTTCTGTTCTGGTCATGATCTCAGGGCTGTGAGAGCGAGCTCTGGGTTGGGCTCTGTGCCCAGCGGGGAGTCTGCTGGAGATTCTCTCTCTTCCTCTCCCTCTGCCTGCCCCCCAAAAATATATAATTACATCTTTAAAATAATTTTTCTAAAGTGGAGGGAGTATTGTTTGACCAGCTATATATTCAGATTTTTAAAATCATGAAATAAATGAGGAGGGTTTTTATGAAAAATCATATGTTTAACTATTCTCATTAATTATATTAGAGGTGGTAACATTAATATTGTTATTCAGAGGTTACTGGATATCTAATGTTGTATAAAGCAAATAAGTAATTATGAATCATTCAAACTATATCATCACTTGTGATAATGAGTATTTTTTGTTTGGAAGAAAGAAGATGTAGATGTAATAAAGAAGAGTTAACTGAAAAAAATCCTGTAGAACTACATTTGAATTAGAAATATATATATGAATTCATGCTACTGTGGTATTCATTTCTACTGTGTTTTGCTGACTGCATAGCTATGGAAGGCAATCCAGTTACAATGAGCATTCCTAATTCCCAGACTGTAGTCTTTAATTTCCATTTAGCACTGAACGAAATAGGGGTTTCATGGAGAAATGGCTGATTCCAGGCCTAGAGCAGGAAATGAATAGGATCAGAGTAAAATATCTCCAAATCAGACAGTAAGAAAGCCTTCAAAGACTATTACAGTCATGTCAAAATGATTCAAGAGCCAATTTGAAGAGGTGCTCATTGGCAATGATGGCGCACCTTTATTCATAATATATTTAAAAAGCAATTGGTTCTGGGCTGAAGCCTTTATTTGTTGGTGCAAGACTCTAGTGCTTTTCCTGCCTCAGTCATGGAAGCCCATACAGAAAAAGGGGCCAGAAACTCAAAGTAGTTTGGTATGCTGAGCCCCCTACCTGGAGAGCAATTGTTCTGGAGAGCCCCACAGTCCTGTGGTGGACATTATGGGAATTAAAAATAAACTTTTGTTAAACTACTGGAAAAAATTAAGTAACTGGTTAATGTTGAAGGATTATAGGGAACCAAGTGTCATGCAAGTAAAAGGATAAACTCAAGCATTTATCATGGCTTTCCAATTTGAATATTCCAAGGGTAACCAAACAGTGTCTCTCTCTAAAAGTACTAAACTAATAAATAAATTAATTAAAAATTAAATTAATAGAAGTGATAGACTGAGAATATGACTTTATTTTGCAGCTTCCAATGAATTAATGGACCTGTGCCTTAAAGATAACTGCTGATAACATCACAAAACAGACATATGCAGACACTGATATACTAACTCCAAAAGCTAAATCACCAGATACTCTACGGGTCAAATACCCAACATTCTTCAACAGACCACGGATGACGTAAAAGATAGCAAAATTGCTAAATTATGTTAGCTAAGAATTCTCACATGGATGTAACATTATAAAGGAGTGCAAGGAAGTGGTCACTGGGATAATGATCACTTTTGGAAGGAGGGAGGGGATCAGAACCGGTATAGGCATCATGGAGAGGTCTCTGAGTTCTATTTATTGACTTGAGTGATAGTTACAAGGGTGTGCACCTTAAAATATCTCACTGAGCCACACATTTGTTTTGTGTCTTTTTCTATATCTGCATTTTATTTTCTAGTACAAAAGATAAAAGTGATAACTGATTTATCTTTTATGAAACATTTACTTAGAGATTAGCATATATCATATCTTCCAAGTATATACTCTTAAGTCAAAATATCTACTTACTTCAAATCCCCCCCCAAAAAAAAAATCTGTCTTAAGAAAGCAGAGTGATTTTGAAATTTATAATACAGAATAACTTCTGACTAATCAAGGAGGAAAAAATTTGAATAAAAACTATGACTATCAACATAGATATTAAGAAAAGGATACCTAAGTCAGTCCCCTAACTTTCTATAACATGGAGAAATGAAATAAAAGAAGTGTTGCACCCAGTTTTTTATCTTTAATGTGAGGATTATATAGAGGAAAATTTTATATTAAAGGTCTTTTTTTTAAAGATTTAATTATTTATTTGAGAGGTGGGGAGGGGCACAGGGAGAGAATCTTCAAGCAGAATCCCCACTGAGTGCAGAGCCAAGTTGGGGCTTAATCTTACCACCCATGAGATCATGACCTGTGCTGAAAGCAAGAGTAGACACTCAACTGACTGAGCCACCCAGGCTCCCCTATTTAACCAATAATAAAAAAAAACACTAAAAGTTGCAGTAAAACTTAGGCTTTCAATGTGAGATTAACTAGTTTACACTTTCATTCCATAAAGGCAGCATTTCCTTTATGTTTTTTTCCCTGAAAATAAGACTTTTCTATTTAAAGTAAATTAAAATTATCTATGTTCCAACTTTAGAAATCATCTATCAGGACAAATGGAGTCCAGAATTTGGTCATAAGGAATTACATTTTAAGGATTAGGTTTATGTACCAAATCAAGATGTAGAAACAAAGGGCATAACTTCAAATGGGAAATCTGAATTTCTACCAGAAAGATGAGACAAGAGTACCTCTGCCTTAGTTTCTTTATCAGAAAATGTTTTTCTTAAACTATGTGGCTAACAAATCCTATAAGCTTACATTTAAAAAAAAAAAGTGTATCAAACATGACTGTTAGATGTATTCAAATAAAAGGAACAATTTGTAATTTCATACTATTTTTTCATTTCCTTTTTAATATTTGAAATAAAAGAATGAAAAGAGGGAAAATTTTATAAAATGACTCTTCTTTTGTTCAGTATCTTTCTTAGCATGTATTAATTATTATTTTCACAAAATCTTACTTATATTCTGATTAAAATTCCATTATTGCTATGTATGTCAGATGAGTCATAATGATAAACCTCATTCTTTCCTAGTGTATGCATATTAAATTAGCTAACCAGATTTAAGTATGCATTTTATCAAATAAATAAGGACAATTGAAATTGATGGGGAAAGCCCTCTAAACAACTGAGATGTTTCCCTTACTTTAAATTTATAAGTACTAAAGGTCTGTTTTCTCTCCACTACCTGATATGTCTCAAAAAATTCATTCTTTATTTTGAGTAATCACACCAGAATGGCAATTCAATGATATCGCATTTGGAAAGTTTTAAAGGACATTGTTTTAAAAAATGTTCACTGTCTTTGTTACTAATGTCAGTGTGTCTGGATTGCCAAAAGAGTTTTTTAAAAAGCTGACAATCTAACAATGTAATTATTTTCATTGTCATTTCAATAAAGAATTCATCTAGTCATCTGACTTTGAGCAATTCATGTGGAATTAGCTGTAAGATAGAGAACTTTTTCTTTTAAGAAATATATTGAGGGGCTCATCCATCAAATCTCTAATCACTTTTCTTTTAGAGCTCTTTAAACACTATATGGGCAGTGATGCTGGGAAGCTAGAAGCCAAGGATCTCTTTTGATTTCATTATTTCCAGTGGGTTCTTAGAAAATCAATAGTATTTATTTTAAGATAAAACTTTGGTTTTTGTAAACTTGGCTCTGCATTACTTTAAAATCGGCTATTTGATTAATATACAGGATATACTATAATGGGCATATTCATGCCAAAAAATAAAATGTGTCCTATTCCTAAAGTAAATGATTCTGATAAACTTATAAAAGAATATTAATTTTCTTTGTGAGATATTTGTTATTTATCTGAATAGATAAGGTAACACTAGGCCTTTGGGTTGGGCATTTAAGTAAGTATGATTTTCTTTTTAAACATCTTGGCAAGACATCAGAACTACAACAGAGACCTTGACAGTTACAACTGCCAATGACTTTCCCCCAACATTGAACAAGAATAAAACAGATGCTTCAATGTACCATGTAGCATTGTTCTCCTTCTTTAAAATTACAGTCTAATAGCTATCTAATTAGTCATTCATTTTTCTGTTTACAAAATAATATCAATATTTCTCTCCTTCTAGATACTAAACATTTTTAATATAGAAAGAAGCCAACATTAAAACAGATAATAAATGTATTTTATGCATTCCTCCTAATATATGCAATTGGTTTTACAATAGAAATGTCACGGCAGGCTGAAATTATATTTCAACATAAATATTAACCAGTAATCCTTTGTTAAAATGTGTTTTAGGA
The DNA here is from genome assembly GCF_004348235.1 of Phoca vitulina. Classification (NCBI taxonomy): domain Eukaryota; kingdom Metazoa; phylum Chordata; class Mammalia; order Carnivora; family Phocidae; genus Phoca; species Phoca vitulina. Next base: position 92,143,026 of record NW_022589706.1, read on the forward strand.
ACTGGGAAATAAAATGTATGGGAAATGGCAAAGGAACTGAGTTTAATCAACTGGCAAATTAGACATTTTGAATATATAATTTAATAATTTTCAAATATACAAAATGTCTAAACACAGGAATACTTGACAACTAGACCCATCTCTACCTAAAGACAAGACTAAATGAAGTGAGCGTAAAATGTAGCATGAGCAAGTTAAGTTGGAAATGCAACTATTGAGGGGTTTGGGCTGGGGAAAAGTATGAAGCTCTCTTCACAGGCCTTAGCGGGGGGTTTCTCTTTATGAGTTATGATTGGATCCCTCATCTCAATTATTTCTTTCTTTTGGGTGTGACTTGTAGACAATATTGAGAAGCTATTCATCAAGAGATAACATTTACTATGCAGTCATATGTGGAAACAGTCACTTAAGGACCTGATTCTTTTTATTGGCAACTTACCTTTACCACTTACTATAGACTATTAACAGAGTAATGCACCATTACTAATGGCTAATGAATAAATCAATTGAAGAAATGAATTCAAATAGAGTGTTCTATAAAACATCAGGCCAAGGGAGAGCAAAGTATCACAGTGGTTAACAACGTGGTATCTGGAGCTGCAGTTAGGATTAAAATCCTGGCTCTTCCATTTACCAGCTGTATGACCCTGGGCAAGTAATTTTATCTCTCTGTGCCTCAATTTCCTCATCTCTAAAATGGGATATCAATAATTAGGTAAAAATTAAATATTTAGGTTAAGATACTGAAAGGAAGCAGTAAAGAAACAAATAGAAATGAATTAGTCACAGTGAATTGAGAAATGCATATGGCATAAGATTCTAGCCCATTTCAACGTAATTATTTCGCTTATAAGCAATTTTCCATTCGATCCTCAGCTTATCATTTGGCATTTTATAGCCTTAATTTTCTTTATATGTGGGAAAGAATCTACTAATAGCTAACACTTTAAAGCCAGCACTTATGTAGTATCTCTTATGTATCAATCATTGAAGCACATTTCACATTTTTTCAGGTTTTTAAGAAAATTTTGCAACATTTAAACACAGTATGAGGCGTAAAAGCAACACTTGGTAACAAGCTATCCACAAGAACCAAATCCTCACAGACTGGTCAGACATCAGGAGAGTGATTTTTCTTCAGTGACAGCAAAACCACGGGCTAAGCCATTGCGTGTCTCCGGAAGGCAGTGTCGGGCAGGAATCTGACCAAGGGCCTGTCATGAAGAGCAGATGGGCAGGAGAGTGCTTCCCAAGGGGGACTCCTCTGTGCTTTGCACACATATCCATGCAGCACATGCTCACCACGACCATCAGACCGACACGGTGGCAGCACAGTCACACTTGACTTGTGGCTTCAGTGCCAAGAAAAGCTGCAGGAGTCAAATTATTACAAGGACCCATTAAATGTCTCTAACTCTCAGAAACATAGAAAATACAGCTATCACTCTTTCTTTCTTTTCCTCAAAAAAAAGGTGAACCATGGGACATGTCTATGAAAATTCCAAAATAATAATTTGAAAGATATAGGACACTTCAAATAATTCATCTACATGTTTTGAAATATTCTCCTTTAGCCAAAATATCGTAATGTGCACAGAGACACAGCAGAAGCTGATCATTACTAACAATATCAACATTTTAAAATTATGAACCTTAAGAATGTTTATATGATTTTCATAGCAGTTAATAAATATCAAAACAAAAAGATATATACTAACCTACTGACTTGTCTTTGGTAACAATTTGTGATTTAAGTGACTGTTAGTAAATCTAAATTGTGTAAAATTTTTCATGAATATCTTAGGATGGCAGACATGTATCAAGGTCAACTTAACTTGCTTTGCTTCCAGGTAAACTCAAATATCACTTTTTATTGACTTCTCATCATGATGACTTTCTACTAACTTATTTTTTATTCACCATTTAAATTGAAAAATAGAATGAAAAACCCGTAATAAAAATTACTTCCCATTTTGGGATTTATGTTTCAGACAGCAAAATCTCTAACTTCCATCAAGAAAATATTAGTTAAGTATAATTTTAGAAACTTATGGCACTATCTTCTTATATTTTCCTTTTTAAAAATAAACTCTACCATAATCTGAGTAAAAATCTATTATCATCTTATTGCTTCAGAACTTATTCTATTTCTACTATTAAGATCAGCTAGACTGACTTTGGGCAATTCAGTTCAACATTCTCTGCTGAGCATAATTCAACTATGGATAAGGAGAATTCAACCATGGTCTTAGGGAAAAAATGCCAAGGAAAGGCTTCTGATTTCTTATGATAAAAATGTGCTTTTAAAAAAAATGTTTTTTTAGTCTTCTTCCTTTATAGTTAACTCAGGCTCTGCTTAAATCTGTTATAGTATTCTGCCCAAACACATTATAAGAATTTTTTCCCTTCAAATATTTCCTGCAAAGCTATTTCTGAATCCATTGCAACCACAGAGAAGAAATCACACTAAAGTTGCTGTTGAGTAAAAGAAAAGGGAAAAGTAAGCATAGAATGACCACTTACTGAGCTTTTAATATGGGCCAGGCATTCAGTTGGGTGTTTCTTTTTAAACCATATAAATAACTCAATCTGTTTTAGAAAACATGGAGATAAATTGCATGAAATTGGGAGGTTGAGATTAGGCAAGAGATAAAATAATGGGAAATGTCATTACTCTTCTTTTTATGTAAACAACAACAAAATCATCAAGGTCATCTCTTTATTTAAGGTTACATTTTATCTATTATTGCCATTTATTGGCACTCTCTTGATTATAAATTCGTTTTGCTTTCAGAGAAGCACAATCACTGGAGAAGGTATTTGTCTGTGAGGAAACAAAAAAGCCAAAAAACAAAAAAGATGGTAACACTGAAAATTGTCCTTAGGGAAACCATTAGACCTCAGAAGAAGGGAATGATCAAATTGCCCTGTTAGCTGTGGTCTCTGTCCATGTATATGTTTCTGCTCATCTTCCTAAGGGGGAAACATTTGTTAAATGTCACACTGGAATCAAAGATGAAATCATTTGCAAATTCTGAAAAAATAAATTAGTGTGTTTGCATATATTGTTTGCCTATTTTTAATGAATGCATGTACTTCAGTACAATTATGCATCCTGATCTGCTGCCATTTGGTGCCTTTTGCATACTTTGGAGATATCATCATCACAGGTTTGGCAAGTGTTCTACAATTGAAAAATAAATGTTTCAAATAATTTTTGAAGGGCAACCTTCAGCAATATACACTGAGCACCCACAAGTAGCCACCCACCTTCTGAACACTTGATAAATGATTCTTGTTCTCATATATAAAAATTTATTTTTAGTATCTCCTAACATTTTGGGTCAATACAAAAATGCGTTTGGTTCAACTTAGCTTTCATTTGAAGAAATTACTTTAGCTGAGTATCTTTAAAAAATAGATGAGGAATTTGTATACAAATATACACAGATTTCAATTTCCCTAGAAATTATGACCCCTGAAAGTTTTCATGTTTTTCTTTGCCAACAATTAAAAAGGTAGAGAATATTTAAAGAATATACAGATAAATAACTTTAATTAGGTAGAATCAATGAGAACAGAGTAGAAACTTTTATACCAAAGAAATTCATTCATTACAAACGTTCTGGCTCCATACAGTCAAGACACTAAGACTGATGTTGGTTTTAGGTGGTGACAGCAACAACAAAGGAGTTGTGAACAAGAACTCCCAGGAACACATTCATGGGGGGCAAAGAATTATATAAAAGTCACTCCTTTAATGTTTATCAATTTTAGAATGTGATAAGAATAATGAATGATATGAACATGAAAACAGTATCTGGAGATAGCTACTTAAGATGGTCCTAAATGTTTACAATTAGACATGCCTCCTCTAAAAACTTACAATTGATAGAAAATTTTAAAAAACAAACAAAAAAAATAGCTTCTTTAAAAATAAGATAAACAGCTCCTTGGGGAAGAAACAAGACAGAAATCCAAGCAATGATCCGACTGAAGACAAAGGCCTACTGAAGGAGGGAGCTTAGAGAAGACAGCCATGCTCTACAATTTTGGCCATCTGCATTCCAACTGGGAAGTAAATCTTGGTGCCCTACTTAGAGCCACTGGTTTCCCTGGGTTTCCTCTGCTTGTGAAAGGAGGATAGCGAAGAAAAACTAGTTGTTGCTAACACAGCCTGTGCTGTGGTTTTGAGCGATAAGACAGCACCGGAAGGTAGGAGAACACAGACATTACCTCTTGACTGAAAACTGAAACAAGTTGCACTCAGTTGTCTTCTGTGGTACATTCGTGTCACCATGAGGCATGGGTCCCATATTACCAGATCCTAGAGGATGACCATGGACTGCTATAAGGTCATGGCAGGTGGCCCCAACTGCAGTGCTGTGCTAGAGAAGAAAACAATGTTTCAGGTACTTGATAATGTGGCCACTGATCTGGAGAATGGATTCTTTTGCTTTCCCACAGAAGAGAAGATCTGACACAGTTGCAACTCACTTAAGACAGACAAGAGAATATTTTGACAGTCTTTCCCCAAGATAATGGTAACTTTTCCACCCTCTGTCATAATATTGTCCAAAGGGACCTGGGGCAGCCAAATATGCTATAAAATACCACAATGACCCACAATACTAATAATATCCTGTTAACTGGACCAGTTAAGCAAGAAGCAACAAATGTATCAGAGGCTTTGGTAAAACACATGCAACCCAAAGAATGGAAGACAAACCCTATGAAGATTCAGGTTGCTGCCACTTCAGTAAAACTTTCAGGATTCTAGTGGTCAGAGACATGCCACACCTCCACTATGAAATAAAAGACCAATTATTACATCCAAAAGGAGAATCCAAAAAAGGATGCCCAATAGATGATCAGCTTCTTTGGGATCTGAAGTTAGTGTATTCTACGTTCCAGAATAATGCTTTGGCCCTTATGCAAAATCACATGGAATGATGCCTGCTTTGAGTGGATCCAGAGTAGGAAGAGACATGCAGCTCATTGAGGCTATAAAACAAGTAGAACTGTCACTTGACTCATTGTCCTGGGACGCTAAGGTGTTGGAGGTGTCAGTGGTGAAAAAACAGTGTAGGGTATATGGCAGGCTCTTGGTTTCTGGAGCAAAACTATACCTTCTGCAAAAGACAGTTATGTGCCTTCTAAAAAAATAGCTCCTGATATGCTACTGGAACCTGACAGAACACTTAAACATGGCTTCCATGTAATGTTGCATATGAAGTGTCCAATATGAGCTAGAACTGACAGACTCACGAACTCAGAAATTTGGGCATGTCCAGGAGTAACCCATTGTAATTGGAAATGGTATGTCTATTACTGAGCCCAAGACAACAGAGTAAACTACATTATTTCATGGTCTATTTATTCCATCAAGTTGTGACAGCCCTGCTCCATAAGATTACACTTATGGCCTGATGAGTTGGGGTCCTTTATGAGCAGCTGACAAAGGCAGAAAAGTCTGAGTTTGCTTTGTGAATAGGTCAACTTGGGTTGTGTGCACCTACTGAAAATGGGCTGCAGCTACACTAAAACCCCACTACTAATGTCCTGCAGAATATTAAGACAAACCTTCTCAATAGGCACTATATCTTCTCGCCTACTTTGTGTGGAAAGGGAAGAATCCCAACATTAGAATATATAAAGGCATGTGAGTAATGGCAAGTGGCCTGGCTGGTTGGACAAAGACCTTGAATATTTGAATAATGAGGCTAAGAAAGTCTGGGCAAGGGCATCTGGGTGGATATACGGGAGTGGACACCAATAAGGAAGATCTTTGAATTACGCATTAACATCCCCCAGGAGAGTTTGAACACAGAAAAGGCCTGATTCAACAATCAAGTAGAGAATAACTTGCTAGTTGACTTTCGTCAACTACTACCATCAGTCACCAGAGTACTGGCAAATGGATACACCAACTGAGTAGGGTCTGTCAGTATGGTCTCTCATTTTTCAAGGCTGATCCGGCTACTGATGATACCAAATGCCCAATGGGCCAGCAAGAAAGATCAAAGCTGAGCCTCCAATATGACACAGAAAACCTTGCAAATTTCCTAAGCTCTGTGGAAAACTGACTACATCAGACCTCTTCAACCTTGGAAGGGGAAGCAATAAATATTCACTGGAATTGGCATATATTTTACCTTTCGCATTCACAGGATCTCATCCAGCAGATTTCATGTTTGACCCAACACCATGTCATTTGTTGGTATAATGCAAATGTCTGGGATCCAAGAGGAGGTAGCAGGAGTGGTCTCATTTAACATCACTCTAAATTAACCCATTTTGGTGAATTCATACTTCCTCTCGCTGTGACTCTTGATTCTGTAGATTTGGAGGTCTTAGATCTCAGAAAAGGGAGACTACTTCTACCAGATGACATGCAAATGTATTATTATATTTTAAACTACAGCTGCCACCCAGTTGCGATCTTGAAAGGGGTAATTGATCCTTCATTCAAATCTTTTTCTCAGAGTTTGCTTTTTGGGGAAACTGACTTGCTACCATTCCCTTCTCAGTGAGGCTTTCCTGACTGCTATATTTAAAATTATACCTCCAACACTTCCCATTCCTCTATTCTGCTTAGTTTTTCTCTTTGATGCCATCTAACCAAGCTATTTATTATAGATAGGTATATTGTTTATTAAAACATGCGGGGTAGAGAGTGTTACCCATTTTTTCATTCCTGTACCCCAAGGTCTCTGTTTCAGCTAACAGTTGCCACAATAGTGCTGCTTAACAAACTAATCCAAAACTCAGTGATTTCAAATAATAACTTGATCCACTCACAGGTATGCAGGTCAGTGAGATCAATTCATTCCATTCTACATGTCTGCACCCCCTGAGGCAGGTACCAGATACGACATCATTCAGAGTCTTTTGATTTGCTACTGTCTAGTAACATTCTTTATGTTATTTCATCTATAATTTACCTCTTCTCTAATATATATTTTATAGAAATCATACTTCTTTTATAAATTCACCAAATTGATGCCTCTAATTTTAACATTTAACTAAAAAAGTGCTACTTTTGGGGCACCTGGGTGGGTCAGCCGTTAAGCGTCTGCCTTTGGCTCAGGTCATGATCCTGGGGTCCTGGGATCAAGCCCCACATCGGGCTCCCTGCTCAGTGGGAAGCCTGCTTCTCCCTCTCCCACTCCCTCTGCTTGTGTTCCCTCTCTCGCTGTGTCTCTCTCTGTCAAATAAATAAATGAAATCTTAAAAACAAAAAAAATGTGCTACCTTTGATCATACTAAAATGTAGAATATGGAATATCATTTCCCAGAAGTTTCTTCTTTATCTACTAGGCATCAAATAAATTTCATGGATTTTGAGAGATCACAAGACTTCATTGTCAACTATTTTATACCCCTAGTCCCTATATTGTGATTTTAGGAAACTGCTTCTGAAAGAAACTTTTAAGAATGCTTTTTCACTTTATCTCAATGCACTAAGATTTTATTTATGAACATTTTCATATATTTATATGCAAATCGTGTTTCTTTGATGTTTCATTTTTGAAGGCAAAGAAGACATGTTTTGCTTCAGGCATTTCATTCCCATTATGAGCTTTATGGCAACAGACAATATACTGTAGGACTTTTAAAGAATTCTTGTAAAGAACTACATGGTAAGCCCATTCCTGTTTATGGAATTCTGATGTAGAAAAGAGCTTCCAAAAAAATACGTTATTAGAAAATTAACATGAAGGATTTGTGAACCAATAGATTTTTTTTTTTAAGATTTTTATTTATTTATTTGACAGAGAGAGACACAGTGAAAGAGGGAACACAAGCAGGGGGAGAGGGAGAGGGAGAGGCGGACTCCCCGCTGAGCAGGGAGCCCGATGCGGGGCTCGATCCCAGAACCCTGGGATCATGACCTAAGCCGAAGGCAGACGCTTAATGACTGAGCCACCCAGGCGCCCCCCAATAGATTTATTTTAATGAGATATGTTAAGATTGAGATATACTGATTATTAAACAAAAGATATAGTGTGAAATATTTATAAAAGTCTGCTAAAAAAAAAGGGGATTTGACTTTTATGAAAGAAATAGAATTTAAGCCAATTAAAACATTTATATCCACACACATATGCCATACAGATATCCACCTACATACATCAGTACACATATATGTACACACTCTATATGGGATACATTTTGCAAAAAAAAGAAAAAATGTCTTGTTTTTCAAAGCTAATTTATTATCATCATGAAGTTGATATTCATTATCCACAAGGTTGTATATAATTATGATGTGTCATTTTTGATTAAAAATAGACATTATCTTCTCCCTCTCACTCGCCCTCTGTGCTCTCTCTCTAGCTCTCAAACAAATAAAAATAAAATCTTTTTTTTTTTTAAGGGGGCACCTTGGTGGCTCAGTGGGTTAAGCATCTGCCTTCAGCTCAGGTCATGATCCCAGGGTCCTGGGATCGAGGCCCACGTAAGGCTCTCTGCTCACAGGGAGTCTGCTTCTCCCTCTCACTCTCCCTCTGTGCTCTCTCTCTCTCAAATAAATAAAAATAAAATCTTAAGAAAAATAAACATTACTTACATTTTAATTAAAGATAACATAACTTTCATACTTTGTTCCTTATTAAAATTTGTCTTTTTTTACTTTAATTGGAATTACATAATTATCCTTATTCAATCTATAGAAAGCTTAATATTATAAAAATATAAATATATAAAAAACATAATGTTTTCCAAAAGGTCAGAACATACATTAAGGGAAAAAAAAAAAAAAAACACCAAAGGGGTGCCTGAGTGGCTCAATCAGTTAAGGAGCTGACTTTGGCTCAGGTCATGATTCTGGGATCCTGGGTCCTGGGATTGAGGCAGAGGGGGGCTCCATGCTCAGTGAGGGGTCTCCTTCTCCCTCTCCCTCTACTTCTGCCTCTGTCCTTCCCCCTGCTAATGTTCTCTCTATCAAATAAAATCTTCAAAAAAAAAAGAAAAACCCACCAAAATACCAACAAACAATGGAAATTAAAACAATAGAAGCAGTAATGGAATTGAAAGGAAAAAAATCTGTGGGATCAGGATATAACCCATCATGTGCACACAAGAAGGGTTTGAGCCTATGGTATCAAAAATATTTAGGCAAGTATCAACAAAGAAAACATATTTAAGAAGTATGAGAAAAAGAAAAGAAGGCAGTGAGGAAAACTATCTGTAAAATGACAACTCTTTATTTTCATAAAGCATTTAGCATATACATGAAACTGATGAAAACATATTTAAGAAGTATGAGAAAAAGAAAGGAAGGCAGTGAGGAAAACTATCTGTAAAATGACAACTCTTTATTTTCATAAAGCATTTAGCATATACATGAAACTGAGAAACAAATATCTTAAAGACATATACATGATATGAGAGAGAGAGAGAAAGAGAAAGAGGGAAATGCCCTCTAACTTCAGAAATTACTCTTAGCCTCACTAATGACATGGGCTCATCTCCACAGTTATGCTAGTAAAAGTGCACACCATTTAATATTCTAGTGTATAAAAGCAACTCGTTGCCTAAAAAATCTTTAACATAGCAGAGTAACATTAGAAATATTGTGTTAAAAAGGAGAGATTCTCCCCCAAATCCAAGACTTTAATAGTCCTAAAGTCAATATAACTTCTCAATAAAATGCATTATCTATGAAATTTTGTATAAAATATATACTTCACATGTACATACAAACCAAAACCACAAATATGCACTCACAATATACATTTTTCATAGGACCATAGAGAAAGCTCAAATTCTCTGGTTATTAGCTTAGACTTGTTTCAAATAAAAATATTAAACTCCAGCATTTTGACCTAGTTAGTTAAAATTTGTTATGGAATTACAATTTTTCTACTTTGTAAATATCTACTTTTTGATTGCCTTAGGTCAGGTTTTAAAACTACATGCATATTCATAGCTATAATATTTTGTCACAATACTAAAAATGATATTATATGAAGTTGATTTTTTTAATTTTTTTTTTTTTTATTTATTTGACAGAGAGAGCACAAGCAGAGGGAGAGAGACGGAGAAGCAGGCTCCCTGCTGAGCAAGGAGCCCGATGTGGGACTCGATCCCAGAAACCTGGGATCATGACCCAGGCCGAAGGCAGCCGCTTAACCGACTGAGCCACCCAGGTGTCCCTGAAGTTGATTTTTTTAAGTTTGCAAAAACATTCATGAGAAATGAATATAACTCAAGCCAGATCTTGATATTTAGATATAATTTTCCTGATTTTTTTGACATCACATAAGTACAAATATCAATATTTACACATACTATATGTATATAGTATGTTTTATACAGTCATGTAAAGCATCATTAAAATAACAGATTTCTGTGGGCACCAGGGTGGCTCAGTCGGTAAAGCATCTGCCTGTGGCTCAGGATCCTGGGATTCACCCCAGGGCTGGCTCCCTGCTCAGCAGAGGTCTGCTTCTCCCTCTGCCCCTCCCCACACTCGTGCTCACTCTCAAATAAAAAATAAAATCTTTAAAATAAGATTTTTAAAAGCATACTAAATAATGCTATACAAGATGAGAATAAAATTTCATTGTGTAGGTCTTTAAAATTCTATAGTATTTGAAAAGGAATATCATATTTTTAGCTAGTGATGGAAAAATTTCCAGATGGTAAAAATGTGAATGATAAAAATAGACAAATTGAAATTAGAACTGTGATGGATTAATTTCCTTTTGGTTGTCCTTATGTTGTTTATATTCATGCCAGGTACATGAGCCAATAGTCTCGAACAACACCTTCAGTAAAGAAAAGGAAAGGAAGATTTCTAAAGTAGTTTTCAATAATGTTTGCAATTTGAAAATCAAAATAACTATCCACATACACACACACACACACACACACACACACAAAATCTTGGTTTCCTTGCCATGTTTGATTTTCAAAATGTGTGCCTTAAATTTTAAAAGCCCTTCCCTCCACACACTTTTGGATGGAAGTGCATATTAGATGAGTACTGGAAATAATGTGGTTAAAGGTGAAGCTTTAGCTTGCCTGTGAAAACAAAATTTTCCTCAATTGTCATATGAACAGGCAATCAAAACATTCCCAATTGTAACAGGCTCACTAATTTTCCTTGAAAAGTAAAAATGAATTTATCAGACACTCATGAAACAAAGTAGGCAGGAATCAAGAAAAGCATAATTCAACTGAAGTGAAGGTTAATTTTTCAATTGTCTCTTCTTTATATCTAAAATTTTTTTTTTCAATGAATGATAAGATTCCCCAATAGCCCAAGAAAGGTACTAGCAATGGTCAGTAGCAAAGTTTGGGGGTTTGAAAAAGCAACAGTGAAAGCTGATTTTTAATCCTCCAAACTCCTACAAGGAATGTCTTCTTGGCAGTTATTTAGCTAAAGACCACCTGTGGAAAAGCCTTGGCATGTGCTGGATCCTTTTTTTTTTTCTAGAGGAAAATAGCATGAAATATCACACAACGATGCATGCAGTAAAACATAGATCAATGGAAATGCTCTGATATTTGGAAGTCTTAACACTGAGCTGCAGAAAATCTTTTGTGTTCAATATTTATTATTGATAACTATTTTATTCTAGTATTTACCAAACATGTTTCAAAAGACCCATATATATACCAAGACTAAGGGTTCTGTGATTAAATACCTGTGACAAAGGCTGAATGAACACACTAAACCCATGTCTTTGGCATAGGGATCCTCCATACTAACATGCTAGTATGTTAATGAGCAACATGGGTCTCCAGGAGGGCATTCCTGACTGTGGTTGTTCCAATATATAAGCTTAACTCATACATCTGCTAGAGTCCTCTTGTCCTTCAGTTCCTAGGTGATTGCCACAAAATTTGAACTCTCATTCTTTGGATTTTGAAAGCCTTTTGCCTACTACTGAATTTTTGCAAACTCCCTGAAGGATCTGAGATGGCCTAAAGAAAGGAAAAGCTTTAGAGTCCTGAAGCTTATTTAATTTTGTAAGCAGTTTCTAAGAAAAGTAATGCAAAGGTACAAATACATAATAAGGCGTAAAAATTAATATTAATATTCACTTGAGAGGAAAGAAGCAATCACAATCAACACTGATAAATTCGACAAAAGTCACAATATCTAGAAAAATATTTTTATTAATTGTCTGAAACAATTTTATTATACTTTTATTATAATTTTTAGCTATACATTCTTTGATAGTTTCTTTACGACAACAATTTTGTAACAACTTTTCTGTAGAGAAAATAAATCCCTCTCCTAGCATAGGTGATTAAAATTTCGTTTTTCTTTTCAAAAATTTAGAAAAGTTGCTTTCAATTTAACAAATTGTTCCTGATGATGTCATATAAGTATTTAGGACAGTTGTCAAATTTGGGGAATTTTTTATCAAATTTCTTTTATATACGGACTGTAATATTTTAGTGTGTATTCAATTTTTCTTGTGTATTGACCAGTATTAACTATTCTTTGAATTGATGATGCTCATTCACCACTTTCTCTCCGATGTCTGTTGAAGTGACATGTTAGAGTTATGTCTGTTATCATTAATGATATCAGTATTTTGTGTTAATCTAATAGTTTAATGTGTGTATTATAATCTATGTGATCTATCTTTATTTACTATGCATTTTGGTATTTAGTTTTCTTTAGGCTCTCAGTTTTGCCATCCAGTATTTAACAAATGGGTTGTTTTGTCTGTGAATTTATGAATGCAAGTACTCTTTGCTAGCAACTCTTAGAAAAAGATGTCCACAGAATTCAGAAGGGAGAAAATGCTTTCTGCAACAGCAAGAAAAAGATGCCAGTGCCACTTGGGATTATAAATTGAGGCCAGAGAACCTGCATTAATGAGATACCAAATTAAGAATAGTGACAAGTGTATCAATGTATTACTTTGTGGTCCTAGACACAGAATTGAATAAAAATGTAAACTTTAACCATCCTTGTCTATTTTCTGTAATAATAACAAATGTAATTGGAATTTACTTGCAAAATAAATAAATTTTCCCAAGTCCCTACCATGTAATGCTGATTGTTAGAGCTTGTAGAACATAATCTTTGATATCAAATGGCCTTGCTTGTCAATTGGTTATCTTGTGTAATAATGTTCAAATTGGAATCTCTGATTGAAGAAGACATGAATATTGAGTGTCTTTTTTTTCATAGTAAGTGAATCTCAAGAATTTTATTTGCCTGGTTTCCTTTTGTGTGTAAAGGGGAATAAATGATGGCTCTGCTGGATTCCTCATACTAATGAAATCTATATAAGAGCATTTCCCATCCACAGTCATAGATTTTAATTTAAATGTGATCCTTTTTAGTTGATATTTAGAATGTTTTCATTGATATTTACTTATGACACAAATGAGACTGAGCTGTATTTTTCTTTTTGATGTTTTCATTGCCAGGTTTGGTATCAGTGTAAAAAATTTCCCTTAAAAGTAATTTAAAACTTTTATTTTTGAGACATGGTGAAAAGCTTAAATAACATTGGAATTATCTAGACATTACAGCATAAATAGAACTCTGGGCCTTGTTCTTGGTTTGGTTTTGTTGGGGAGAGGAGGTGATGCTAAATCTTTAATGAGTCTGATTCTTCTAGATGGCTGTATTGAGTTCATCTCTCCTGGAGTTAATTTGATCCAGTTATATTTTCTTTGAAAACTATTTCTTTCATCCAGGCTTCAAGTTACAGTAGAGAGGAGCAAATTATTCATGGTAGTCCCCAGTCAAGAAAACAGAAACCACTCTAGGTATTCAAACAGAGGATGTTTAATGCAGGGAATTGGTTATGCAAGTGATGGGAAAGCTGAATGGCTACACAGAAAACAGTAAGGAATCCCAAAGGAAGCAATAGCAAGAAGCTGCTACCCTAGATGGATAGAGGAAACAGGTAGTGTAACCAGAGCCGAGAAACCAGGGCTATCAGGTGACAAGAACCCAGCAGAGGACGCCTCAGGGAAGCTGGGACCATGAAAGGGAGGGATTGTCTGGTGAGAGCTAGAATCGCAGACAAGATGTAGATGGCATTATCTAAACGTGGGAGTCAGAAAATATCCTGAATTTTCCTTGGTGCTTTTCCTAGCCTATTCTCAGAAGACAGAGAGCTGGGGAGCCTGGGAAATATAGTTCCCACTGATATGGAGCAGAACAAGGAAATCCAGGGAATGGATCTGAGACCAATCAGGACATGAATTTTTAATTTTCTTTGATACAGCCCCACCATCTTTTCTTAATTTACATACAAATATATAAAGATAATACTTCATATCCTGTCTAGGATAGGCTGAGGCTCTGTTTCACTCCTTTTTTCCAAGATGCAAACACTGCCTATTTCTAGTAATATGGTGTACTAGATGCTGGAAAATCTACTGCTTCAGAAATTTTGGATTCAATATGTGATTTCATTATGTACAGAGCTGCCAAGCACAGCCTCAGCCAGCACCACTCTCCAAATGTGTACAGTATTTGATCCATAGACAGAGAATTCCACATAATATTGCTTGGGAGCAAGGCACTCACTTCAGAGCAAAGAGTTGTGACTGTGGGCACACTCCCATTGGATTCACTGCCCTTATCACAGACTGCACCACTCAGAAGCTGCCAGCCTGATAGAGCAGTCAAAAGGCCAGTTTGGAATGGATACCCCAAGAGCCTGGGGCCCATCTTCCAGGACCCTTATATCGCCCTATATCAACACACATTGTATGTTGCTGTGTCCCCAGCAGGTAGAATGCATGAAACTGGGAACCATACAATAGATACAGACATTCCACTCTTATAATCAACTCACATTGTCTTCTCGGGGAAATTTGTTCCTCTTATCCCCTCAACTTTAGTCTCTATACATAGGATGTGCTATATAAGTGCTCACTGTTATTTTTGTTTTATGTTAATTGTAAATTATTATTTGATATTGTAAGAAGACAAATGCAGATGAGTTATTTTTCATCATAGGCAAGAAAATGCTCTCGAATAAAAGGTCTGTCTCAAAACCCCACAATAAAATGCACCCACGTAAAATGTATATAATAACATGTAATGATCCAAAACATAATACTATATGAATATATGTCTTTCAGAGTTACCAAGAGTTCACAATTGTCCATTTTTTACCCTCTGCTTTGTCTTGACCAAATTTTTGTATGTGTCTCTCTAAATAAGAATTTCTATCCCTAATCTCTTAAAAATCACCTAAAATTTTCTTCAAGACTTTAACTATCTTGATTTTCCTTACAATTCCAGTTGACAGATCGATACTCTTACCATCTAAAACATATTTTGTTTGTGAATTATAACTTATTATGGAATTAGGAATGATCATTTGGCAAGCAATTGTGGTAGTGAAGATACAAGTACTCTTAACAGCTATACCAGTATCATCAGGAGTTAAAGAAAATACATATGTTGGAACAGAGTACATAGTTCAAATAACTATTGTTGTCTGCCTCAACTGGAAAATAGGAGAAGCTCTAAATATATATCTTGAATAAGAAGACACATTTTCAAGGACATGACATGCTAAAAAATAGAACCTCAAAAACCCACCCCGAGTGGAAATGAACAAATAAATTGCCATAAGAATCATCTTTATCAATGCTGATTATTGCAGTGACGACTCTGTTCAAAAATAGAAAATATGTGGGAGGTTATAAAGGAAAATGTCTCACTAAATCTTAAGGCTGTGTGGAGTTTATAAAAATTACAGCGATGCAAAAAAAAAAAATTACAGCAATGCTTAATATAAAGGAGGAGGAGGAGAAGGTGAGGGAGAGGAAGAAGAGTAGAAACAAGAAGAGCGGTAAGAGAAACTTCTTCTCTCAAAGGACCACAGACAAGTATCAGTGCCAATTTAAAAACATTACCCATTGCTTATCCCTTGACACAAGTAAAATTTCAGACATCAAACAGATACGTATTTTAAATAAAAATATAATAGAGCCCATAGACTCCTGAGAAATGAGAATTCTTAAAATGTAATTCGTCTTCCAGTAAGCTTACAATTATACTATGACTTCTATCTAAATAACTTCTTTAGCATGTTCTGTATTAAATATTTTGCCTCCCAGAAATCCATAACCCCAGATTAACTACGAGAAATTATCAAACACAAATTCTCAAAAAATACCTGACTTGGCACTCTTCAAAACTGTCAAGGTCATGAGAAACAAAGAAGGCTGGAAAACTGTCATAGATTGGAGGAAGCAAGGAGGAGACATTATGATTAAATGCAATGTAATATCCTGGATTAGCTCTTGGAACAGAAAAAGATCGTAACTGGAAAAATCCAAATAAAGCCTATACTTCAGTTAACAGCATTGCAGCAATGTTAATTTCTTGGTTCTGACGAATGATTATGTAAAATACTATCATTTGGAAAAGCTAGGAGAAGGGTGTACAGGAACACTCTGTACTACCCTTGCAACTGCCCGTAGATCTGAAATTATTCTAAAATAAAAATTTGTGAGATCTATCTATCTATCTATCTATCTATCTATCTATCTATCTATAACACAATGACACATTAAGTGGTTTTCTTTGGGACATATTTTTGAAGGTGCAACTGAAACACCAGTTTGGAAAGGATACCCCGAGAGCTTGGGTCCCATCCTCCATGACCCCTATATCACCCTATATCAACACACATTATATGTTGCTGTGTCCCCAGCAGGTAGAATGCATGAAACTGGGAACCATAGAATAGATACAGACATTCCACTCTTATTATCAACTCACATTGTCTTCTTGGGGATATTTCTTTTAGGACTGGATAATACCGTATTGCTTTAATGATTTAGGACATTTTGTTCGCTGTTTTCATTATTAACACTATTGGGAGGATTACAAAGACATAACACATACATAAACATACATATCATATCTACTGGATATCAAAGATAAATAGTATTTGTGCACAGGAACAGTAGGTTTGATTCTCTCAAGCCCATCTTAAATTTAACTGAAACTGGTATGCTCCTGTTAATAATAATATAACCAAGATAAATATTCCTCGAGTTTATAAGGCTTCTAAATTTTATAATAATAATAATTAACCAATAATACTGCATATCTGGCATTATGCTAAGCACTTCATTCACTGATTTAACAAATATTTGATAAAATGCATACAATGTGCCTAACACTGTTCTAGAAACTAGAGATACACCAATAAGCAAAAAAGATACCCTCTGCTACAGAACTTATACCCTAATACAGGAGAGGGGCAGTAAATAAATTATGCAACAAATTTATAATATCAGGCAATGGTAAATACAATCAGGAAAAGTAAATTGGGGGAGGGGAGAAGAGCTATTTTAGACATGCAGCTGTTCAATGGAGATGACATTTGAAGAGATCTGAGTGAAGTAAACATAGGATGCTATAAAGATATTTCAAGCAGAGAAATGAACAACTTAAAAAAACAATAATAAGGCAGGAGCATGCTGGAAAAATCATAAAGACAACAATACGTGTCATTATCTATAGTTGATAAATAAATCACTAATTAAACATAATACTTAGAAATATAAATGTTAGTACTAAAATAATTAATTATAGAAAATGCTTGCAGATATTTCCGGGAGTTAGGCTATTACTAAGGAAGTGAGGGAAGAGAGGTTTCTTGTTTCACAATAAGCCTTCCTGAAATATCTGATGCTTTACCATATGCGTATATCCTATTACTTTGCTCAAGGTTAAAATATTATATCTAACTCTAAGACTTCAGTCAGTACTCCCATACTTCTGCATTATAATTATCAGATTTATACCCAGTAGGAGTAGAACTATGCCTGTATAAAATACTCAATTTTAAAATAGGAATTGAAAATCCCTGCTATTAACTCTGCAAAGTTGAATATATATGTTTTCCTTCTGTTCTCCCTTCTCTAGGAGCAACCTCTCAATCATGAATATGCTCAGCACATACATCCACTTTCTGTTCTTCAAACTTACTTAGCCTCACCTCCTTCTAAAATCTGAAATAATTTGTAAATTGTTGACTAAAATTCTCAATCCTCATCAGAACTAACAAACACTTTAGGTAACTTCAATCCTCAAGCATATTGCCTGGTTAAAAGTTTAAGGCAAGTTTCTGAACATATTGTGAACATATCAAAATGCATATTTTCTTTCCTCCATGTCAGCATTTTACAGAAGTTTCTTAAAGAGTTCTGGGGGAGATCAGTTTGTAATTACACATGGAAAATAGGACCAGGAAATACAAAAACATTTAGCATGATAAAACTTTGATGAGTTGCACATGTATTACTTCCTATGCAAATTTTTTGAAAAGGGTACTTTAGAGAAATTTGTCATAGGTATTGAAAATAATGGGTCAGGTTGATACAAATAAACATTAAAATCTATAGAGCCTGTGTTTGTTTTGGTTCTCTATCAAAGGCATTATCAAACTGTAGCATAATGCTTAAATATTACCTTTCTTAATAAGTGGGAACACATCTTCAGATACTCTCAGATATTGACAGTAATGTACTTAAATATTTGATTTTTTTCAGTAATATGTGTGAATAAGTTGAACTATTTGAGAACAAGAGTAAATTAAGTAGGACAACATTACATCAAGGATCAAAGGGTTGAAAAGAGCTTCTATTTTTCTAAATATTCCTTTACCTTTTAAAGTATGTTTTTCATAATCACTCCCTTTTTTCTCTTTCCTGAAGCACATAACGTCATATATTAAACTTCCAGGTGTTCATGATCAAACTGAGTGTCTTCAATTTAGTTAAGTCCACATTAGCTTTGGCTAATTGTTAAAATAATCAAATTGCTGAAGAAGAAATTGATAATAACTGGCAAGCTAGTGTCTTCAGTCCTATCAGAAAGAAAACTTCAGGACGCCTGGGTGGCTCAGTCCGTTAAGCGTCTGCCTTCGGCTCAGGTCATGATCCCGGGGTCCTGGGATCGAGTCCCGCATCGGGCTCCCTGCTCCGCGGGGAGCCTGCTTCTCCCTCTGCCTCTGTCTCTCTCTCTGTCTCTCATGAATAAATAAATAAAATCTTTAAAAAAAAAAAAAAAGAAAGAAAACTTCAGGGCACCTGGGTGGCTCAGCCATTAAGCCTTCAGCTCAGGTCACGGTCCCAGGGTCCTGGGATCGAGTCCCACATCGGGCTCCCTGCTCAGCGGGAAGCCTGCTTCTCCCTCTCCCACTCCCCCTGCTTGTGTTCCCTCTCTCACTGTGTCTCTCTCTGTCAAATAAATAAATAAAATCTTAAGAAAAAAAAAGAAGAAAGAAAACTTCATTCATAGCCATTTGGTGCACACTAAAGGACTGCATTTTGTTTTAACATTGGTATTTGTAAAAGTATGTTCAATTTGGGTGAAAATTATTGGAGATTAGTATTTATGCTACAACGTGAAATTTAAATATAAATGGATATAGCACATAATCGGTGATGAAGCAGAGTCACTTCTAGGAAATTCACATCCAAAGTAATGTGAAATTCTTAAAGAGTGCCTAAAATATGCAAATGTTATTTAATGAAGATATTCATTTATTCATCAAGTGTATATCACATATGTCAACTATGTGCCAAGCACTATCTATCTGATGCACTGGTGATTCAAAGTAAATGGAGTAAAGGCCAGTGTTCACAATCTATAGCTGGAAATAATAAGAATGCCTTCCCAGAGGAGGGGTGATCTAAAATGAGTTTTTGACAAGTGAGGCTGGAACAGCGTCCAGGCAAAGGAAGAACCAAAACATGAGTCCTGAGCTAACATCACACAGCTGTTTCAGAAATGGCGTGAAGGAGGACTTGGGTGAGCTTTAGAAGAGAATGCCGGAAAACATGGATGGAAAAGTGATCAAGAAGAGCCTTATATGTGTGGCTAAATTGTTTGAACGTTATTGTATATACAGAAACCAGAACTGCCTTGAATGTTTTTGGCAAGAATTTTATATTCTATAGCTTTCTAGGATTGAGGAAACTCTTATCTATGTAGACCAAAAAGCTACCAATTTAAGATATTTCTTTTTATAAGCAAGTCAATTATTCCTCTTAAAAAAGGAACTCAGTTAATTCTACCTCTTCCTGTATTTCTCAATTATTACTTCTGCAACATAAACTGACACGTCAATGTACCTATCTTTAAAATTACGATAGTTAGCACTCCGAAAGTCATTCCCCCTTCGACTGTCCCTTCCTAAACATTATCAGAAATCTAAATTGTATCAAAGGAAAATACAGAATTCCGTAATTTTCTAGCCACCTTCCTTTTCACTGTAAAGATCTGGAAACCAAGACCGAAAGGAGAAGACCACTTCCGCAAGTCCTACAGCTTTGCCCTAGAATGCAAGCCTTCCTAAAAAGGTAGAATTTTACTGTAAGTTATTCCTCAATAAACTTGACTTCCAAAAAAATGAGCACTGTTATAGGCATACATACAATGGGGGAAAATATTACAGAAAAAATTATGCATGGAAATGATGAGGAGACTAAGTACTTTAATTTGTGTACCATTAGGACATTATCATTCTGTTATCTTTTTTTTTACATGTGTCATTCTTATAAAAACCCATGCAAGTAGGAAGAGAATATTATCTCATATTTACATGTGAGGATAACTGAAACTCTGAAGAATTAAAACTCTTGCCTTACATAACACAGCCAGGAGCAGCAGAGCATTATCTAAACGCTGGTCTTTTAAATCTGGTTCAGAGCATTTTCAAACACGTCTTCTGTCCTCTACCCCACTCCCTATCCTTCCCATAGAAACTGGTAAAATGCAGTAAAAATTCCATTTCTAAAAACTGATAAACCACATGAACTCAATGAAATAGACTAGATACATCCTACATATCCTCTACTTCTTTTTTTTTTTAATTTATAAAAATGAGTATAGCAATATCTCCCTCAGGAGGATTCATAGGATGAAGGATAATGAGATTATTATGGCCATGCTAGTCCCAGACAGTGACTGTCACACAATAGACACTCAATAGACTTTAGCTCCATTCTGCCCTCGTTATACCTTGGTATTAGTCTACACCCATACTTCTCAAATTGGGCTATCCCTATGAGTAGGAGGATGGCATATTAGATGATATACAGCTGACAATGACCCCCTGGGTGCTTCAATTTTACTCACATTTTGGATGATATTAAATAATTTAAGTGATCCGTAATTGTTGCTTTGTTGAAATAAACTCAGACAAGCAAGAAAATAAAAAATAAAGCGGATGTATATTTTTAGGATTTCAAAGAAATTATATTCTTATAGATGACTTTGGGCAATGCCTGTATTTGTTCTATGCTGTGATGGGCATTTTACTGGAAAGGTGTGAGAAGCAAGCAAGAGAAAATTTTAAGATAAAGTATATATAACCACTTTCAAAATCTTCAGCAGGATCTTCTAAATCTGAGCATATGCCTATCCTAAACCCAGCTATTCCATTCCTGGGTATATGCCTAGCAGAAATGTATACATATGTGCACCAAAAACCATGCAATCAAATGTTTATAGCAATACTCTGCTCTATCTCCAAACTTGAAACTACTCAAAATGCCTGCAAGAGTAGAACTGATAAATTATGATTGTTCACAAGAAATGTACAGAAATGAGAATCAATGATCTAAAATCATATGCCATACAGGATGAATTTCAAGACATAACATTAAATGACAGTGACTAGAAAAAAGAGTACACACAGTATAACTCAACTTACTTAAAGACCAAAAACAAGCGAAAATAATCTACACCAACAGATTTCAGGATAGCAGTTACTGTTGGGGAGAGGAAGTCATCAATAAAGGGCACAAGGGGCTACTGTTTCTTACGTTGTTGCTGGTGACACAGGTTATTCAGTTTGGGGAAATTCCTTGAACAGCACCCACTTACAATAAGTGTTATTTTCAATGCGCATATTATAGTTTAGTAAGTTTTTTTTAAATTACAGAGATATAAAAAGGATCTATCAGAATTTCACAGATTACTGTTCCATTATATTTAGTGGCTGTGACTGAAGATAGTCCTAGTTTTCATGGAGATGGATACCGTACTGGGAATTTCATGGAGATGGATATTGTACTAGTAATTTCTAATACTAAAACATGGATTTTTATTCCATATTGGATTCTAAAGTTTTACTCTAAAAATGTACCTGAAATTATTTTGAAATATCTATAGAAAAAAAACAAACTTTTTATGATAATGAATAATATTTTGATCTGTATTTTTAAAAAAGAACTACATTATGTGCTTACTTCAGTGAATGTGATTTTACAAAAAGATATATTTAATAATTTACAAAGCTATATTTCAAGAATTCTGTTTTGTGTTCCTTTGTATAAACACACTAGAAAGTACTTAAAGGCAAGAGCTTGGTCTCATTTATTTTGCCATTTCCACTACCTCTCATAGATTGTGGTACATAGTAGGTGCCTGATGCATGTTCCTAAATCGGAGAATAACATGGTGATAGATGAGTTAAGATGCAGGGAAGATAAGTATTGTCTACCTTTTGTTTTTCTTTTTTTAATCACACCCCAGTCCATCTTCCCCAGGTGACATGCCATGAGGCTCTTCAAGTAGCCCTCTAGAGAAGGCCTCATGGCAAGGAACTGAGGCCTTTTGCCAGCAGCCAAAGCAGCTAAACAGCTATGTGAGAAAGCTACAATGGAGGTATGCCTACCATCCCCAGTTAATATTTCAAGTGACTACATCCTGATCAATATCCTGGCTGGAGCCGCATGAGAGATTCCAAACTAGAATGACTTGGGTAAGTCATTCCTGAATTCCTAACCAAGAAAAAAGTGAGATGGTAAAATATTTTTGTTCTATATCAATTTTTAAGGTAATTGGTTACACATCAACAGATAATATGTCAAATTTTGTTGACTATGAATAAAGCTGCTATAAAACTCAGTCTTTGTGTGGACATGTTATTCGTTTCTCTCTTGGAGGGAGATCTCTGGATTGTATTGTTTATATATATGGCTGTACAATGTTGCATTTCCACAGGCAACATGAAAGATCCAATGGTCCTGAAACTTTTCAGCTCTTGGTATTCTCAGTTGCTGTTTGAATTTTCTGTTGTTGCTTGATTGTTTGTTTTAGCTATTCGAATGGGTAGGTAGGGGTATCTCATTGGGATTTAATGTGCACTTTCTTAAGGAGCATCTTTTCATGTGATTATTTGCCAGTCATTTTTCTTCTTTGGTTCAATGTCTGTACAAGTCCTTTGGCGTTTTGTAATGGATTGTTTTCTAATTTTTGAGTTTTGGGAGTTCTTGTTATAATCAAATATAAGTCCATATCAGACATATGTTTACAAATATTTTCTCCCAGCCTCTAGGTAGTCTTTTCATTTTGTTAAATGTCTTTTAAAGAGAGGATTTTAATTCTGATGCAGCAAAATTTATCAATTTTTTTTTATGATTCATTCTCTTTGTGTCCTAAGAAAACTTTGTCCAAGCCCAGGAATTCTTTCTGTTTTCTTCTGGAAATTTAGAGTTCTAGGTTTCAGTTTTAGGTTTATAATCATTTCCATAGCCACTGCCCAGAGATCATCTTTTGTTGAAGTTGAAGAACATCACTCTGACACCTCACGCTGGAAGTGCTACTCATCAAGCCAGATGACAGATGATAGAAAATTTGCTTGAAAGCATCCTGGATTCTCTCAATGGCCTACCCCTTCCTACTGAATTGATATTTAAATGATCCTTTGTGGGCTGAGAATTTGGTGGAATGAAACAAGGCAGGTTGCCGGGGCGGGGCGGGGGGGATCAAATAAATAAATAAATACATAAATAAATAAAATCAGATTATCAGTTCCAACAAAAAGTCTGCTGGGATTTTGACTTGGGTTGCTGTAACTCTACGGATAAATTTGCAAAAAAATGTTAATAATATTGTTTTTTGGGGTGCCTGGATGGCTCAGTCGTTAAGTGTCTTTCTTCAGCTAAGGTCATGGTCCCAGGGTCCTGGGATCGAGCCCCACATTGGGCTCCCTGCTCTGCAGGAAGCCTTCTTCCTCTCCCACTCGCCGTTTGTGTTCCCCCTCTCACTGTGTCTCTCTGTCAAATAAATAAATAAAATCTTTTAAAAAATAATAATAATATTGTTTCTTCTAGTCCATAAACATGGTATATCTCTTCCTTTATTTAGTTCTTCTTAAGTTTATCTTAGCAACATTTTACAGTTATAGATATACAAGGCTGGCATATCTTTTGTTGAAGCATTTCACACTTTTGATGCTCTTTTAAGTTTTTTCTGTCAATCTCCACTTATTTTAGAATTTAGAAATACATTATTTTATATACTGATGCTAGCATTGAGATGTGCTAAACAACCTTATCATTTCAACTATTCTTCTTTTTTTTTGCCTAATTACAATGCCTTGACACACTAGTGCAATTGAAATTGGAAGGGTAGTTATTGATTAGTTACCAAAGTTAGGAAACTAATATAATTCTACCTGGTTTTCAAAAATGGTTGAAGAACTTCTACACACACAAATTTGACAACTTAAATGTATTGAAGAAATTCCTTGAAAATCATTATCTGCTAAATCTCACCAAGATGAAATACATAACCTGAACAGCTAAAATTATTAAGAATAATTTAAAAACCTCCCCCAACCCAGAAATCTCCAGGCTAAGACACTTCCAACGGAGAATTTCACCAAACATTAAAGAGGAACTATCACCAACTCTAAACCATCTCATCCTAAAAATAAAAGACAAAGGAACACTTTCCAATTTATTTTACGAGATGAGTCTTTCCCTGGTACCAAAACAGACAAAAGACAGTACATAAAGAAGAAAAAAGAAAAGCAAAAGAAAACTACAGAACAATATCCCTCATGAACATAGATACTAAACTGCTGAAAAATATAAAATCAAGTAAAATCTACCAATAAAGTGGGTTTTCTTCTGGGAATGAGAGTCTGGTTATATATTAAGAAAACTAATTCACATAGTCTACTGTATTAACAGAAAGAAGATCAACCTCATGATCGTATCAAATGATGAAAAAAAACCATTTTATGAAATTCACACCCATTCATGATAACTCTCAGCAAACTAAAAATAAAAGGAAATTTCTCAGTCTGGTAAAGGGCATCTGCAAACCCTATATGTCACATTTGTTTAAAAAAAAAAATGGATTCCTAACTCACAGTATGACCAAAATAAATTCCAAATGAATCAGAGATTAAATGAAAAAGAAATATCTATACAAATATTATAGGTAAATAATTTGTGATGCCAAATCCAGAAGCAATAAGAGACAAGATAAATGTGATGACATTTTTTAAAGTTATTGCAAGAAACATCAAAAGCCAAAATACAAATGACAAACTAGGAGACAATATTTGCAAAATATATCTAAGAAATATGTTCTTAAAATTCAGAAAAAAAAATAGCAAAACAGACATGAGTGGCCATCCCTCAGGAAAATATGTAAATGGCCCTTAAATGCACGAAATATGCAACGCTTCATTCATAACAAGGGAAATGTGAATGAAAATGGCATTGCAGTGTCCTTGCTTGCCTATCGGAGAGGCCTCATCATGTTGGCAGGGCAAACAGTCTTCTGAAACACTGGAGGGGGATTTGGCAATACTCAATAAATGACATTTGTGTTTGAACCTGTAACCCAACTTCTAGGATCCTTTTAGGGATCTTTCTAAAAATTCACCTAGAATATATATGTGCCTCCTAATATACAATACTTCAAGTGTATAAATTTAATTATTGATAATAAAATATTATAAACCAGCAAATTGCCCAACCATAGAAGGTGAATAAATTACAGTATATCTATATGAAAGAGTTCTCTGCAGCCAGAAAAAGGATGTAAATCATTCCTATAAACTGATAAGTAGTTGTTACCTAGGTAAATTGAACAAAAGCAATGACCTTTAAAATACCTCACCAATAAAATAAGCAAAAAATAACAACTGGATAAAGCAAGAGTGGCAAAATCTGAATTATTTTAAAAACTCTATTTCCATACAATTCTTGTTTCATCAAATATTGTCAACATAATTCATGCTAAAAAATTTAAAACTTAGGAAGCTAAAAAATCATATACAACAGTTTTGTGCACTCTGGAATTTTCCTTGTATTTACATAAGATTCGATCTACAATTTCAAGCAAAGGAATGATGACTGGTTACCCACTTTTCCTTCCTTGGGTTTCAAATGGAAAAGAAACAATTGGAAGACGCATACTTTGATACTTAGAGTTTAACTGTTTTCAACGTAAGGTGGCAGTGAATCACTCAGCTGAGAAAGCAGGTTTTACCATTTTTTTTACTCACAAGAACCTCTACAGACCACCAGGTATTACTCCATCAAGGGTATGGGACTGAGCATATCCACGCCTAGGAATGACAGAATTTGCTGGCCCTGATAATGTGCTTTCTATTGGCCTGCTGTTGCCCAAGCATTATAAAAAGCATTCTGTTCTGCAGTTCTCTCTTTAAAAAATTCAGTAACTTCACTTCTTTGTAAAAGGCATCTAATTTTAAAAGCACAGATAGATAGACTGAGTTTTATTCCCTTGATGGAAAAAAAAATGTACTCAACACCAAACACTGGGCAGTCATCTGTCAAGAAAATAAACAATAGACCTCCACCCCCAAATTAAGCAAAACCTATGACTTCAGTTTAATTTTGTAAACATAAAGGGTACTATTTAGAACTTAAACATGGAGAAAAATGGAAAAATATCTTGGACCTTACTACCTCAAAGGGAAAATCCTCTGAAATTTTCAAAATGGGAGGTTATTTTTCTTTTAGTTCCATGCCCCAAGAAGGGGATGTTCAAATGCTTCACTTGCACTGAAATCATGCAATATGGTTGCCCTCAGCCAGCTGCTGATGATATCCTCAATCCTTAAGTATGCCCTTTAATATTTAAGCTTTCACTTGTGTCTCTTCATCTGCCAAACACTGTGATTCTACTGGAATGAAGAGACAGGGAGGGAAGTATTACCACAACTCCTTTGTAGTTTACACCACTATATGTCTCATGAATTTGCTTTCATTGCTGAAGTGGAAAGTGTCACTAACTTAAGTCCTTCTAACCTAAGTCTATCCTCCCCACCTTGTCTCCATCGTGGTCTTACTATGTGATTCCATCACACACTTCTTTCAGTTGGTTGTCTATAGTGTTAGATTGTGAATCATTTGAAAACAAGTACTCTCTTATTTTTTCATCATCTACACTATCCACAAGGTGCTTAATAAATATTTTAAATACATAAGTAAATGAATGGCTGATAGAAACATCTACAGGGCTTGGTGTTTCCTCCTGCCCTCGGATAGCTGCAGAGCACACCATGGCTGGGACCCATCCTTGACCCTTGTTCTGCTCTTCTTTTGCCATTCAGGGCAGGTGTGTGTGAGGAGGACTCACGTAAAAAGGTGGAAACAGAAGTGTCTGTGTGTCGGGGGTGGGGGGGAACGACACACAATTTGTTCTTCCCCCTGCCCTGAGTGCAGCTGGTCTTCTGTTATTGTCAGTTTCCTTCCCTTATATTCCTTATCTCCTATTCTTTTCCACCTACCTTAAAAAGGAAAGTTGTTTACTTTGAAATGAGGTTGAATATTACTGCCTATCAATAAAACTGTTTGTGAAGCAAACAGAACTTGAGGCAGCATTCAAAAGGTAATAAACCCTGTAGAGCTATAAACTCCATGAGAGAGCAATTTGAGAGCTCACCATAATAGTAATAATTAACTTATTGAGCACTTAATATATGCCAGATATTTTGCTAGGCAGTTTACAGTTAACCCTTTAGCAATTTTTTGTGATAGGCTTTATTACCTTTTACAGATGAGGGAGCAGTCACATAGCATTCAAAATAGGTTTATCTGACATCAAAATACATTCACTTAAACATGCAGCTAGAGGTGTAAAAAGTAATCATGGAAAAGAGCCACGGCTTTGCCTAAATCCAGTGGAACTGTGGCATCCTTTTGATCCTAAGACATTCACAGGATGGACTGGTGGAGGGACATGATAAATACTTCTACACCACTGGAGTTGTTCTAAAGTGGGGGGTGGGGAGTGGAGGGGAGCTATAAGCCTTGGAACTCAGCACAGTGATTATGTCCCTTAAAAAACCAACCCATGCAAGCAACTGAAAGAAGTCTAGTGCTGTTCTCTACAATATGCAGTTACTTCCCAGATTTACTACCAATAACACCAGTCATTTCCTTGTACAGAATAATACCCTTTGTGTTATCACAGTCATAATTACTTTATTGATCATTAAGATTAGCACTAAATTCAAAAATCCTTTCACTTCTTTAATTTTACACACTTGAACAACTAAGACACTTAACTAGAAATATTCCAGTATCTTCCAGTAGTTTATTAGTCCTAGTGCCATCCTATTATAATCTTAACATGCAATAAATAGTCTGTTCTTTAAAGCAAGTCTTAAATCCTTAAAAGAGAAACAAAACAAAAACCAAAAGAACTATACCACCTGTCTTTTTATATTTTTAACTGATTTAGATTAATATGAATATCAGGCTTATTGATGTCTATAATGCTTTTCTTCTATGATTCTCTAAAATGTTCTGAATCAATTTTAAAAACGCTAAGCCTCTCATCCTCCTCCAAAGCTCTTCATTATTTTTCAAGTCAATAGCTTCTCTTTAAATTCCTCCCACCTCTCTTTTGGCATCTTTCCTGATCATTCTTTAAGTTCTTTTAAAAACCTCCCTTATATCAGCATAGAAAGTCCCATTTCCCCTCCTGCATTTCCACTATGTTGTCTTAGTGTGATAGAAGAATGAAAAACAAACCATTTCTTTACACTGTGATGATTTACATTTCTTAATTAAGTGATATATCCCAGTGGCAGTGAGAACAGGGTATTTGGGGAGGGCAGGGAGAAACATTTTGATCTGAAAGTACCAAGCAGAAATAAACATAATGATGGCAGTTAAAGCACAGTGCTGACTTGGGAGGGATTATAAGAGCTGAAATGTTCACAGAATAGTCTGGCACATAGTGCCATTAACAAATATTTCAGACTCATCATACACATAGCAATGACAAAGCTTTCGGTGGAGTTATTATAAATATTCAACAAGAGATATTTTTCTTCATTCCTGCCTAATAATTATCAAAATATTTTCTTATGGGCCCAAACTGATCCAACAGAAACACAAATATGTATTCATTTATTTTGCAGTTGGTTAAAAGAATTAAAGGACATTTATTTAAGGTAAGCATGCAATCTACCTACATATATCTTAACTATGTATGTAGAAGTTAATCCTATTGACCCACTAAGTATATCTGAGTATATAAAATTAGAATAAAATAAAATGAGTGTTGAGTAAACTATAAATAAGGAACATATAAAGAGGCATTAAGTTAATGTATCATTTTATTCATGTGATACACTGGATGATAAGTTGAGCACATTTCCAGAGCTTACATGTATTTCTCATTAGATTCACTTAAAGGCAGAACATTCACCACTAGGTGAATTGGAACTTTAACAGATATGAAAGTTAAACTTCAAATTTCTTTAGCTATATAAATTGTAAAATTAAAATGCATCAACTTCTTTAAAATAAATAACTCTATCATAAAATATTAGTGATGAAAATGCAATTTAAAAAAAACAAATGCATTCAGAATAAATGTGCTTATGAGTGATGCATAATCTTAAAAAGAATTTAAAGTAACTCCAAAGGTACTGATTTTCTCCATTCATTTCATAAAAGCTACAAATTCATTTTCATGATATACAAAAGAAAAATGTTTTAAAATAATACAACCTCAAGGAGGTTTTGTGTTTACTGATTGCAGTAATAGACTAAATCCATCTCTTTAAGATGCCACATTAGAATTTTTTTTCTTAAACTAACAAATGTGTATATATCTTCAGTTCTTTTAACAATAACCCTTTATTGACCTTCTAGGAATTTTTATCACTGCACTTTGATGTATTGTATTAATGATGTCTTGATGCATGTTTTGGTTTAACTGGTATTGTTAAAGGTGACCTTTTGATTTGATTGTTTAGCTGACTTTGGTGCTAATAAGATAAAGAATGAGGTGTCTAATGAACCTTGTGTATGGAAATAATGATAGATGGCTCATTTGGAATTCTACAGCCGTGGCACTGCCAAGCCTGCTGAGGAGTCTTTGGAACCTAACTAATTTTAGAGAGAGGTTTTATTGATTACACAGAGACGGGGCACATTTTAATCATTTTTACAGCACTGTATAGCCTGAGGTACCAAAATCCATTAAACAAGGATTATAAACCTTGTTTTAAACTGGATCCTAAATTGTTTCTTGATGTATAGTCAACAACAGCTCTGTAAGATCAATCACAGTTACTAAGGCGTATTAAAATCAACTTGTTTAATTTTAATTGCTCATATGCTGGACCCTCTGAGGTGCAGCTGTTCATGAAGCTAAATTACTTTTTTCCCAGAGAGGAGTTTCATTTGAGATTACATTGTAATCATTTCTTTCCTAAGGCCACCAACATACTCTACTTTTTATACGTTGACTTTTAATTTACTCTGCCTATCCTTAAAAAATATACAGGAAATGATGCCTAGATATGAC
The DNA here is from genome assembly GCF_004348235.1 of Phoca vitulina. Classification (NCBI taxonomy): domain Eukaryota; kingdom Metazoa; phylum Chordata; class Mammalia; order Carnivora; family Phocidae; genus Phoca; species Phoca vitulina. Next base: position 92,173,597 of record NW_022589706.1, read on the forward strand.
ATTTTGGGTCATTTTATACATCTTTTCATCTTTTTAGGGAATAAGATGTTTCAATAAAATTCAGTTGAGTGTGAAAATACATTGTGCAACTGTATATAGACATTTGCAAAAGTTTCAAGTGGATGTATTCTTACAGAATCTTAATAGTTTAACTAAACTTATATCTGGGAGTAAAAATGTTTATTTAATGGCATGTAAATTGTCTTGTTTTAAATGGTATTTTATGTGTTTGATGTATTGCATAGATACAGTACAAATACATGTACATATTAAGCATTTATTAAAATGTAAAAAATTATAAATCAACACCTTTATTCTATAGCATATGAGAAAAAAGGAAAAGAAAATAAACATGCAAAGCATAACTTACCCGGGAATAAACTGACTTTAACAATCAGAAGACCTGACTTAAAGATCTAGAATCCCATTAAATAATTATGTAACCAACAAGTTAGTTAATTTCTTTGGGCCCCCATTTCTACATCTGTAAAACAGGAATAAAATAGAAATAAAATAAAGATATGGAAATTTGAATCTCACTATGCAATGCATCTGACAATGTTTCAGAAATTTAAATTGTGGTACATGTGTACACATATCCATATGCTCATACATACATATGATCATGTGATCATATGATATATATGATAACTCAATTTGCCAAAGATTCAAGAAATATACAAATAACTGTGATAAGGAAAGAGGTGACAGAAAAGAGTAGAGGGCAGGGGCAATTAATCTAATTTTAAATTACACATATTATGTTAAATGAGCTTCATGCATTTTTAAAACTATGGGTTCAAAATAACTAGACCAACACTTAAAATTCCAGGCTTGCTAGGTTAATAGTGAGCTAAGCACTAAGATCGCATTAGTACAAAATGTATACATTGCATGTATATATAGTCAAACTTTAATTAACTTAATTGTTCTTTAACTCTCTAGCTTCAACTCAATAAAAATGTTTAAAAATTAACTTCAGTGTTTTGAATTTCAAATGAAGTTGAATACCACTGTTGGTGACATATCCTTAAGCACAAATTGAGTGAGAAAATTACTAGCATTATCATATTTAGTAATATGTATATTACTTCATTTCTTAAATATCAAAATGTGCTCACTTATGCATCGATTATGAGTCACTGATTATTCTGATCAAACTATTTAAGGTACAGGAATGAAATGTCAATGTTAGATTCAAGTTTTCCCTTTTTTCAGTCTTTAGGTGCATCATAAGTTAACATCAGTAAAACACTTTGTCAATTTCCTAAGGCAAAGAAGTAAGTATAGCAGAATATGGTGTGTCAGTCTATGTTTGCTAACTGGTAACTCTCCACCCCAGAATGTGCCATGTAAATTACATTGTGCTACTTGGTGTGGTTGGTGAAGGCAAAATCCAACTGATAACTGAATAGCATTTCCTCCATTGACTATTCTGTTCTCTTTAACTTCCTTGATACTTTCTCCTCCATCCCCTGCTATCTCTCTTAAATTCATCATCCTTAAAGATTTTGGCCTTCCTCCAGGTTTCCTTTTTCTCCCCCCATCTCTATCTCCTAAGCAATCACTTAGAATTATCACCAATGTGAAGATGATCCTTACATTTTTATTGGTAACTGGACTTCCTATCTAAGCTTTAAAATCATATATCTAATGATTTCCTCAGTGGTTACTAAGACATCCAAAAAGGCAGAGACTACAATTTGACTTTATTAAGTGTTATCTCCAACACTTAACATAGTACCTGGCACATGGTAGGTAGGCATTCAATAAATGCATAATGAAGAAATGAATGAATGCACATTTTATAAAGATTAATCTGATGTCCACATTAGACGAAGAAGACACTGTTGGAGATGCCGATTTAGTTTGAAGCCTCTGGCAATCATTTAAAATGAAATGATGAGGCTCTACAATACAGTACTGAGTGCAGGACTAGAAGAAAAGTTATCTAAAGAGCCATCATTTAGAAGAAAGGCCTTACATGCCTAACTTGCAGTTTACGCCATTACCTCAATCTGGAGAGCCTTCCCCTATTTAAATTATTCCAATTCTAGAAAGAGGCTTAAAGCTTATTTATTCCATTAAATTTAAGCTGCTTACCAGATCCCACATTATTTTCTGCTCTCAACTCTTACTAATAAATGAATAATCTCTCTCACACACACACACACACACACACACACTGGAAATAGCATTAACTTTAGAGAACAGAGAATGTAAGATTTAGCCCTGTCAATCACTACTTCTGTGGCTATAGGCAATATTTTTGTAACGTTTCTGAGAAGCGCCATCTTCATATCCTACAAGATTATTGTCAGGATTAACATTGATAAAATAGTACATAAAATTCATTTTGTATAAAAGACACAGAACTTGCATTTCTATTGTACTTAAGATGATGGTCATACACTTGGCACTTAGTTTTTTTCTCTGAATACTTTGGGTTTGTCACTTAACAGAAAGAGATATTTAATGAAGGTTATATAGGTCTTTGTGGCCTCCATGGTACACTTTATACTTGATATATTCTTGATTATTATTTGAAATTTTTGCAACTAGCTCCATATTTATAAATATTTTATTCTATAGCATTTGATTTGAAAATGTTCAAAGTTATGCCCCCAGGCAGGCAGGTGTTTAAAGCCATAGAGTGATGGAAATAATAATGCATTAATCTGGATCTACTAAAATCTTGCTTTTTCTGGGTGTATTTATTATGCTAGAAAAAAATATCCAAATTCCACACCATAAATACTAATATTTGAGGTTCTAATAAATTTATTAGTTATTAAATCTGAGTTTTCAGGGTTTTTTTTAGTGAAAGGTAAATAAAATGTTGACACTATCAAATATCAGTATACTTTGGTTCTTGCATGTACTTCTATAAACATTATTCTATAGCTACATAGTTCAACCCAAAACTTAAACATCAAGTTGGATGCTTAAGTTGATGAGAAGAGTGATTGAATTTTGCTAAAAGTCAGAGATAGTAAAATAATCTAAATACATATTTTTTCAAAGTTCCTATGAATTTAGTATTTCAATAAAATATTCACATATAATTCCAAGAATTTTAAGTATTTCATATCACACTTTCAAGGGCAGAAGCCATTATAAAGCATTTTGTATTTTGCTCTAAACTACAAATGGTCTTGAGAAACCTGAAAGTTTCTGCGTTTTCCTAGTTGCTTGATGCTAATATTCATCCCATTATCCTATAATTCACTCAGGCATTTAGGATTAGACTTCTAGTGAGTTGGAACCACATGTTTCACAGCATTTTGTCAGATTACTCTTTGCCAACATCAACAAGGAAACTTAACGCGTCTCGATAAATTCACCAAGTCAATAAACAGACAAGTTAAAAATTGATAAATTACAGTCACCTTTTCTTACAAATACCAGGCTTTACTATGTTATACTCTATGCTATTTAGATATTTTGAAGTTAAAAAATTTAAAAATACATTGTGTGAAACAAATATTCTGTGGAGTCTGCTATTTAGACTTTTGTCAAGAAATCATCCAAGTGAAAAATTGGACCATCTTGTTACTGTCACAGGATTTCCTATTAGCTACTAACCTGTATTGCCTTAAATTGAACATGTGGCATTGCGGTACATTTCATGTCACATTTCTGTCAGAAGTTCAGCTTTTTCTAAACATTAAATGGTATTTGTTGAAAGTAAGGTCCTAAGAGAACCGTGAGTTTGAGAACTTTGGCCAACATGAAAAATATGGCAGAAGGACATTTGCTCCTTGATGACCTGGTTCCAGGCACTTGTACCGCACTTCCAGAATCCAAAGCTCAGGCATTACTTAGCAGTCAATGACAAAGCCCAAACTCAAAATACTAACAGAATATACGGAGAAGATATCACATGATTATATGGAATTAACAACATTTTTTTAAAGATTTTATTTCTTTGAGAGAAAGAGAGAGAGAAAGCATGCATGAGCAGGGGGAGGGGCAGAGGGAGAAGCAGACTGCCTGCTGAACAGGGAGCCCAGAATGGGCTGAGATCATAACCTGAGCTGAAGGCAGATGTTAACCAACTGAGCCACCCAGGTGCCCCTAACAATATTTTTTAACTGTACAACTGTCTTAGTGAAAGATAGAAAATTGAAGATGCTACATAAATATCATTGGATCGGTGCATTTAAAAGCAAAAACATTGGAATTATCAATTAGCAAAGAAGACAAAGAGCTTGAGTTTTAGCTATACAGTTTATATTGCATTTTTAAAACAGTTATGAGCCATTCATGCTGGTATAGGGAGATAAACATTTTCAAGAAAAATAAAGACATTTCTAAATGTTCTAAACAGCATTTTCAGATTGTTTTATGAATCACCAAGCATTCATTAAGCACCTGTGACTTGTAAGGTGCTGTGTTCTGTCCAAACTGACCTGGACCGTGGACACTAAGTATACCATGGAAAAAAGTATGAAAAACTTCAGTGATATTACAAAAGGAAAAACAGTGTTTTAGAAGGAAATAACAGGGAAGCATTACAAACCTGTTATCCTTTGCCAATTAAATCAGCTATAATACACCTTACTCTTATATATGTTTTTGCACATAACCTCGAAAGAAATGCATATGCATCAGTGGGAAGAATGGCACACTGCATTGGTCAGGCAAAACATCCACATCAAACCTAGTAATTAATATGCTGGAAGTTGTTGCAGGCAGTAAGATTTAGGGTAGTCAGAAGGCAAATCAGTCAGGAGAAGAAAGACCACACATTGAGTTTGTAAATGTCAATTATGAAGTATGAGGACATATTAAGTGAAAAGATGACCATAGGAAATTGGAGAGGGAGTGGTGCATTGTAAGGCACAAATGAGAGGTTGAAATAGGTATGTATATTCAAAAATCATCCATGAATAAGTAGATGGTAAAGCCACTGGTGATTTACAAGGGAAGACTAGAAAGAAAAGGGAAAGCTGAGGATAATTCTTATATAAATACTAAAAAAAGGAAAAGGAGCTGTACTTCAACATAAGATTTTCAGATAAGAGTCCCTTATACCTAATGTGCTTCTACTGAATATATCGTAATTTTGAGATACTACTACCCTATTCACTGAATCATCAAAGATGAAAAGTGGTTAAATACCAGTTTAGCAAAATATTCCTATTTCATAATAATGCTACTTCAAGTGCTAAAAACAAATTCTAACATATCACTACTTAGTAAATATCTCTGAACCAAATTTACAGCAAAAATATGCACATCAACATATACTATGTCTTTAGAGAAATAGCAAGACAGTCCATCTGGCTCCACAGTCTATTACTTTTTCTGTATCTAACTACCAATGGAGAAGTTATTTTGAGAAAATGAATATCAAAGGTGAAAGATAAGCTGCATAAAAAAAGAAAAAGAATCATAGATGATTGTCTATGTTCTGTTAATAAACAATCTAGCTTTGCAATAAATTATATGAAATGTATAGACAATAGAGTTAACTGGCTTTATTTTTATAAAGATTAATCTGATATTGACATTAGATGATAAAGATGCTATTGAAGAGTCTTGTTTTGTGGTAGAGTCGTAGCTGAATCACTTCCATGTGTCAGTCCAGATCCATCTAAAAATCATACAAAGGGCTTCCAAAACTGGCAGAAGCAAGTTAACTATTACTCTATAAGAAGAGAACTTTTTAATATTCCTCCTCTTATTATTATAACCTTAAATGTTATTATGGGATAATGATATTAGTATTTCAGGTACTTTTTCCCCTTTCTTTTGGTTTTCAAGTTTTCTAAAGCCATTATATTTTAATAAACCATTGGTTTTAATATTATTTTTCTGGTCATAAGTTTACTAAGAGCTCCTCACCCATAGATTTTTTTAAATCATGCCTTGCACTGATAAAACCTAAAAGTGGCCAAGAACATTGAATTTTTCTACTCAATTTAGAACCTGATTTCATTATTCCAAATCAAGATCTAGCCCACAGCGCTTTTTCAATGAATGCAAGCAAAGTTATGGATGGGGTTAGAGGTGGGCAGTTATCCCGATTCTCAGTGGTTCACTATTATAACTTTAAATGAAGTGGCAAACACATTGCTTTAATAGACTTTTGTGAAAAGTTTTAAAATATTATTATTTTGATGGCATGAAGGAATAAGTTTTTAAAGTATTATTAATAATATTCAAAAATAATAATTCTCAGAATATAGTTTTAACAAATTAGAATACAAAAAGACAAAGAAATATATTTAATAATTATAGCTGAAGAAAAATAACTTTTCAAAGAGCTCATTTTAGTTACAGTTCAGGTTTCCTTGGCAGCCCTTTTAAAAAATGTAAGTGGTACTTATTTGTGGAAGAATTTCCTGAATTTCTAAGCTCACAATCATAGCTTGTGGGCTTTGTATAGTAAGAGTCACTTCGGTTACTCTCATTATATCTTCTTAAGCTTTGATTTTGCCAGCAAATATCTCTCTGCAAATGGGCTGGCCCAAAACAATGGCACCATTAATTGCTAAGTGAGCTGAAAAACAATGAGACCTCCAGGCTCTCGTACAAATTGGACAGTCAGAGCCGTCGGCCTAATCAGATACGGTTGTGCTCGTCTATGGACCAGTTGGACTCCTCGGAAATGTTCTCCACATCTGTCACTTTCCCACTTCTCACAATAAGCACATGTCAACCTTTATAGTTCTACAGTCCTGTTTTCTAAGAAATCCGTGCATATATGTAGGCAAGAATCATATTGGTTTGGCATAGTCCTCCAGAGGGAGCTCAATTAGAAGCCAGGCTCAGAGAAAAACATAAAAAAATACATGAGTATAAGAAAGGTTCACGATTTGTGTGAGTTAAAGGGAATAATACAGTAGTAAAATCTAAAAATCTTTCAAAAGCCATGGATGGATCTTATTAGCAACTGTTAATTTTTTATCTAAGTCAATACACCATTTCAGGACCCCATGCACCCATTATTTCCCATCTTATGCAAAAACATACTAATCACATTTAATTTTAAATCAAAATTAAAAATTCAAAATTGTTTGTGTAAGAATTTCAGTAATTACGAAGAATTGACACTCCACCTTTGGAATTAACATAAACAAAAATTATTGCATTGAATCCTTACATAAGAATGATTATAATTATTTCCCTCATTCTCTCTGACAGGAATGAAAATATCTGATAATATAAGCAGCAAAATAGTCTCATATAAGTACATGATTTAAAACATACATAAGTTTTGCTTTTAAACAAGGTGGTTTTGGAATCCTCTCCTTGGACTTGACTACTTCACTTTTTTTGAAAAAATATTGGAAATTTATCAGTTATTGGGGTGCCTGGCTGGCTCAGTCGGTAGAGCATGCAACTCTTGATCTCAGGATCACAAGTTCAAGCCCCACATCAGGTGTAGAGCTTACTTAAAAAAAAAGAAAAAGAAAAAATATGTATTAGTTACTACTCTTTTTTTTAATCATCTATTATTACTTCCCTTTCAGGGCTTATTATGTTTATCTTACAAACTAAACTATAAAAGCACAGAGGACTTATTTATGAATAATAATAAATCATCCACACAAAGGGTGATCAAATACAAATGTGTGTTTATTTATTTAACAAATATTTGTTGCACACCTAGCTCAAGTCAAGTCCTGGGCTAGCCTGGAGATGCCAGTAGTAAATGAGAGACAACTACAGCCACAGATCTGAGCCAACTTGATGCATATACGTAAGTTCTTCAAGTAGTTAGCCTACATTTTGTTTGTCTATTCCAACCTGTTCTTTTGAAACAAAGATGTAATCTATGAGAAGCGCATAGACCTGATATTTGGAATCTCATCCCTGACATTATTTAGCAGCTATAATTTAGGAGAGTCACTTAAACTTTGTGTCTTTGTTTCCTTATTTGCTTGTCATGTGTTTTTCTTCATAGCTCTGCCTTTGCAGAAGTTCATATATACAGGGACACTGGTACTGTGTCTTATTTTTCTTAGATTTCCCTGTGGCTTAGTAAAGTGTAGTAAGAGTTCAAATTCTTCAACCTAACTAAACTTATAGGTAAATAAGAATTTGCCCCAAACTACTAAGATTTCTTTAATATACATATAATAATATATAGTTATAGGCAGTATTGATTTTAGCCCAAACTTTATGGAAATAAAATGAATAGCTCTTAAGTCTGGAATTTGTTTTACAGGCAGGCATTGTTCTATGTGATTCAATGCAAACATCTCATTTAATACTTTCCACTGTACTAGTACTAAGGAGTCGTTAAGAGCAGTAAAGATTCACCCAAACAATCCCGGACACACCTTCGGTACATCTATGTCCTTAGCATTAATGTAAAGTTCGCCATCACACAAGTGCACTACCAGTTAAGTCACTATCTTTGTCTTTGTTCTTTTTTTCTTAACTTTCTTATTAGAATTATTAAACAACACACAAGAACATAGATATCCATATGCAACTATCACCAACCTCTTTCCCCTCTCTCCACTGAATTAGTTTAAAGTAAATCCCAGACACCATAGCATTTCACTCTAAGTACCCTCAAAACATTATCACACATAAAGAAAACAAAAATCATTTCTTAATATCATATAATACACATCTACCAAGTTTCAAATGTCCCCAATTTTCTCATAAGTGCTTTTAATAATTGGCTTGTTCAGGTCAGAACTCAAACAAGACACACATTTCTTTTCTTTCAAAATCCTTCTTGTAATATCTAACGTATCGGTTAGGTCTTCAAACTTTTGACTCTACCACTTGTTTTGTCAATAACTCATTATTTTCCCATTTTCTCATTTCATACTTCCAAAAGCCTGTTTATCCTAATACAAGAATAGCCAATTCTACTCTGCTAATTTGACTATATTGCTACACAGCTGGAATCAAATATATTTAGGCTGGAACTATGTCCTGTCACTATTAGAACAACAGTGTGCTATTTGATGATCATTCTTAATTATTACTTAATTATTACTAAAAAAGATATTTTATGTACAGTGGTCAATAATTTATTTTCCTATATCAATCCCAATACTCTGTCAATGTAGGACTATTCATGGAGAGTTGATATTTTTGTTTCAATAAAAATAAAAATATTTATAACAAATGCTTTAAATGCTTACAGAGAAAATACAGATTCTTTTAATTGATCCAGCCAGCTCAGAGATAACTACAATTGTTATTTGCTATACTCTATTTTCTTGCTTAAGTAAGAAATAGAGAGGTATGGATTGAAGATACTGAAAGACTGATAGGAGTAATGGGGGCAAACTCTAGATTCAGATAGAACTAATCCAAACCCCATTTCTGGTAATTATTAGCTTTTTGATCTATAAATCTCAATCTTTCTGAGCATGTTTCCTCACTGAAAAAAAAAAAAAAAAACATTTATATTGTTGAGCAGCTTAAAGAAATGTGTGGCAATTAAGAATGCAAGTTCATTCATTATAGTGCATAGACAAATCTATTATTAATGGCTTCAGAGTGTGAACTGTGAAATGGAATTAATAATAAGATATAAATGTGCACTTTATATTGAGAATTTGAGAGAGCCTGTGGCATTTTAAAAATGTATTAAAAAAAAACAAACAAATCTTTCACTAAAGGTATTTCTTGTTTGAAATCTCTGATCATACTCCTGTCACCAAATTTTAAATATTTTAATAGCCATGCCTTCAATTATATTATAGGCTCAACAAATGGAAAAATAGTTATGTACGTAACCTAACAATACAAAGAGCTCCCCTTGCTGACTCTGTTCACTTTGATTATTTTTAGCCAAACTAGTGACCGATTTGAATTGCATAAATATAAGTTAATGACAATTATCTACGATTTAAGGACACCTCTGCCACCATGTGAAATGAATATATATTACTGCGATCTTAACTAGTAGATATAAAAATAATTCTCTTCAGCTTTGCAGCTGTCTAGATGCAAATAAAACATTTGAGATTTTGCACAACCTATACTCATTTTCAGACTTGAATGTGTCATTTCTTGTCCCTCCAGAGAGAGAGATAACCAAAAAAACCTACCAAAAAATGCTGTCTTTGATTTTTATTAAAACGTAAGCAGAGTCAAAAGGCTCTCTTTGGGCCAGAAATAATTATTTCCATAATCCAAAAGAATAGTCTCTCTGCCTGATGTAACTGCCTTGATTATTAGAAAAATACTGTATCAGAAATTTGACACAAAATGGACATTTTTAAGATTTTAGTCACATAACTGCTTCTGTATTAAATTGCTTTTGTATAATGTCCAAGTAGAGCAACAAAAAATATTACTATAAATAACTGATTATTTAAAATAATTTTAAATGTGGTCCAGAAGAATAAAAATAGTTTACTTTAAAAAAGAGAGCCTTACAAGAAAACACTTCCAATACATTAAAATTTTTAATGCAACTTCAGAAAGCAATTCAGAATCCCAGGAAAGAGAATTTATGGAACCCTAGGGAGGAAACCCAGATATGACACCTCTGGTTTCCACCTGGACAGTTCCATTAACACATTTGAAACACAAGAGCCTCCTGAGACTCAGTGGAGAGGTTCTGTCTCACTGACTTTATCCTATCCATCTGACAGTCACCCTTTGAGATCCAGGCCTGGAATGTGTCCCAGCTACAACACAGTATTAGTTATGTTAACTGTGATAGAATAAAGAATGTACTTTCAATAAACTGGAATGTATAATATAATTAAACAAATATAAGAAATCCAAAAGATTTAGAAAAGAAATTAAAATTATCAGGCTTAATGGCTTGAAATGAACACAAATAGTGTCTTAGGCGAGCGTGTAGGGATATATGACTGAGTTGGGCAAGTGGCTTATGCAGAAGGGACACAATGTCAGGAGTGGTTGAGGAAGTGAAAAGGCTGCTTCATGAAATCAGCCAGATCAGTGAAAAGCCTGCAGAAGTAGAAGGGAAAGCAGATGGTACACACTGGTTACATTTACAACAGCGATACCAATTCTAAAAGCCCTGCTTTTTCTTTTGTGATTCAGTCCAAACTATTCAGACATTTTTTGCTACACTGAGACAAACACACACAAGGTCTTTGCAAAAGTTTATAATACTTTTCTTCCCATTCACAATAAAAAAAAGAAAACTAGGAATTTTCATTTTAAAATAAATATTCTTACAATTAGAAACCTAATGTTTATTCTCAAATGTATTCATGACTTTTAGTGAATAATGTTATGTGAAATTTAGGGCTCCTTAAAGCTCACTTGACTTAATATAAATTGTTATGTGTTCTCAAAACTTTCATTCTGGGACTAAGGAGTATGCTGGCTTGTTTTAAACTTTTTCCTGATGTGAATGAAAAATCAAAACTTTTTAAACCTTCTCTAAAAGTAATATAGTCATTCTCTCTTTCACCCAAGCATACACAGCAAAATACTACTGCAAAATAATGGTCTACTTTTTGAATTTTCCCATTGTGTTTTTCACAGAGACTCTACTTCTTCTCAAACATCTCTGATACTCAAATCTCACTGAAATATAGAAAAATACAGTTAAATATGTGCAACAATAATGTGTGATATAGGCACATAAAAGAATGACAATGAGCAAATCTGACCCAACTGATTGATATAGAATACCACATACCAGAATAAGAGAATACATCTTCTTTTCATATAAACATTTATCAAAATGAACCATATGTTAAGTTATAAGGGAAGGCTAAGCAAAGATTAAAATTATTTACAGTAGGATCTCGGACCACAGCAGAAATACAATATAAGAAAATCCCCAACTTCTAAAAAAAAAAAACAGTCAAAGAAGAAATCAGAGTGAAAAGTATAAAATATTTTTTAACTAATTGACAATGAAAAAACCATATGTCAAAGCCTGAGGAATACAGCTAAACATGTGCTTGGAGAAAAATTTATAATCTTGAACATTTATATCGCACACACGCACAAAAAAGAAAATCAATGATCTATGTATCTATTTCTAGAAATTAGAAAATAGCAAATTAAACTAAAAGAAAAAAAGGAAATACAGTAAAAGCAGAAAAAAAAGTAAATTTACAGCAGATAGAAGTCAATAAAACCACAAATTCATTCTTTAAAAAGACAAAAAATGTTGACAAACATATGGCAAAACTGAGAAAGAAAAAAAAGGGGGAGAGAAGGCAGAACTTATCCAACATGGGGAATGAAAAAGATGACATAATTACAGTCTTTAAAATTTATGAAGAAAATATATATACAACTGTATACCAGTAAACTTTAAAATTTACATGATCTGGAAAATTTTCTAGAAAAACAATTTATCAAAACTTTACAAAAGAAGAAATTAAAAAATGTATTTCTATAACTGCTATATCTTTATTTGTCATCTTTTTATAAGGAAATCTCTAGCTCCAAATTAACATACCAGGAAAATTTTCCAAATATTCAAGTAAAATCCTACACAAAGTCTTCTCGTAAACAGAAAATGGAGTAATTCCCATATCATTTTATGGAGTCAGCATAACCTTGATACAAAAACCTGAAAAAGATGTTTTAAGAAAGGTAAAAAATCCTGAACAGAAACATTAGCAAATCACAGCCAGCCATATAAAATGAATTAAAATTTTATACTGAATATTGAGGGTTTTCTGTGCCTGAGAAATTGATGGCCACTAAAGAAATATGAATAATATTTTTTTAAATTATGGTTGATCTTAATCCAAAATACACTTCAAGTATAATATGATGATTTACATTTATAAATTAAGTGGGAGACTCTCAAAACAAAATTTAAGCAAAAATGGTTACTATTCTGGCCATAACGTACAGCATATTTTCCGATGTAGCATTCCTCACAGTTCTTGGGACCCGAATAAATCAAAGAGAATATATGTAATGAAAGATTTCTCAAATATGTTCTGTAGAATTCTGGTACACTTTAAGAGGAAAACACACTAGAGTTTCCCAAATTTGTTTGATCTTGAAACCACCATCTCCCTTTTTCTGGCATGAAACAGTACTCTTTGAATCATCTTGCTTTAAGTAAATTTGACAATTCAAAGAACTTTTTGAGGTTGGTATACCATGTATTACACCAATGAGAAAACTAAAGCTCAGACAAGGAAGACTTGCCTAAGGACACTGGGCAGGCAAGTTGGAGAAATCCACGTTTCACTTTCGATGTCTCATGAAGTCCATATAGAAGTCTAAGATGCTATTTTATTCACTTAGACTATGCCAATTTTGTCACATATTTACAAAAAAAAATTTTTAGTCATATGTCAGCAACTTGGGAATTATTTTAAAAATTCATCCCTCTTATCACAATATGCATGCAAAATATGAAAGGTAAGAGATAACTGACAAACTTTTATCCCTATTTTTAGTCCTGCTTTCTTTTTTAAAACATCAGATCAGTGGCAATGATATTGAATATAGCTAGTTCTCCCATTCCAATTTTCCTTATCTGAATCTTGCTGGATCAATATCCTTTTACTCTTTGACTTTATACATCTGCCTTGCCAGTTTCCAATTATGGGTCAGCCCATCTGTCCATTTCTTTTGTTCCTTTTCCCAGGCTGCTAAGAATATATTGCAGTGAAATCAACACCGCTATGCAACTTTCTTGCTATTTTTAAAAATACATTTGACATTTATCCACTTATTGTCCCAATTCTTTAATCAACCATTAGTAGGAGATTTCAAATCCAAGTTTCGAGGCCCAGCAAATGTCCTTGTTTCATACTATCAGGAAATAGAAACCATTAGGAACAAATATTTTCAACCTCTGCTCCACCTCAAAATTTACTAAAAAAAAAAAAAAATCACTTTTATCAATTCTATTTGCTCTTTTCTCAAAGAAAACCATGCTTTCTCTTCCAATAATTGATTCTCTATCAATTATCATCTGCCTACTCAACTCTTCTTAGAAGAGTCATTTGTATTTGCTGCCTCCTCCTTCTCACTTTCACTCATTCTTCCATTCATTATAATCTACCTTTCCTCTGATTACTCCACTAAAAATGTTCTTGGGAAAAAAATCTCCTATTGTCTCATAGTTGTCAAATCCAGTGACTTCTTAGAAGTCCTCATCCTTCTTGACCCCACAGTCCTGATTTTCTAAAACTGACTGCCCTATCTTTGAAATTTCCTGATCTTTGATCTTCTATTACACCTCTGTTTTCATAGCTTCCCTAAATCTCTGATTATGCTTCATCTTCTTTAACAGTAACTTCCCCTTTTTTGCTACTTAAATACTGTTTTTTCCAAGGTTCTACTGCTATCCATATTCTCTTCCGTCTATCTTCATAGACACAGTAATCTTATGATTCACAGGAATTCAACTATTAGTTACACAGTCAGAACTCAAGTCTACATCTTTAGTCCCAGCCAGTATTCTGAGTATCAGAGACATATGTTTCAAACACTGCCTTATCAAACTTATCTTACTATACCTCCAACTTAACTTGTTCAAAACTGAGTTCCTCATTTTCCCTCTAAAGTCTGCTTTTCCACCTGTCTTCCCACATAATAATGAATCATCTTTTAATCAGTTGCCACAGCCAAAAAACCTACCATTCACAAGGGTCTCTAAGCTTCTAATATTAAATATAGCTTTTGAGTCTTATTTTCTTTAATTACTTATCTAAGGATTCCATCCTATTTCCATTATCCTAATGAAAAAGCTCATTATCATGCCTAGTTTTAGAGTCTGATGATACCCTTTGCCCACTTTCTCACACCAAAAATACCCTTTGCCTTGCTACCAGAGTTCTTTCAGTACATATTTTATTATTTTCATCTTCCATTGAAAGAATTCTTACCCATTTCCTTACTATCTACAGTATATAGATGAAAATCTTCACTATATAATTCAAGACCATTGGTAATATAGCCCCAAACACCTGCCTAGATGTTCTTCCAATTGCTGACTTCATCATTCTATGTTCTAGTCATACAAAGTAACTCAGTTACTTTAATACATCGGTCAATCACCACACCTCCATGATGACGTACAAGGAACACCTACAATGTGATTTTTTAAACTATTCTTTGCTTTTAAAATCTTACTTGCTTTTTACCTAGCTTTTTACCTAGCTACCTAACATGCATGCACAGTCAAGACCCAATTAAAATGCACCAAATTCTGTCAAAGCAAAACCAGCTCATCTCTTTCCTCTTTATTCAGCAGAATCACTTTACTTTTCCATCTAAAATTACATAGCCTTTAGTGAGACTTTTCATGTTATACATAGTTGTGAAGTAGTGAAAATAAAACCATATATCATCTGGGAAGTCAGAGGTATCTTAATCTTCATCCCATATCTTTTTTTTTCAACTGTGAAACCTTGGAGAGGTCATTTTTTTCCTGTCTAAAACTTAGTTTCTTCATCTTTCGAAGAGGTGTAACAAATATATCACAGGGATGTTGGAAATATTTAAAAAGGCATAGTGCCTAGAACATTAACTATTTGATTTAATTTCATTCACTTTAATAAAAACAAAAACAATGTAAAAGTAACATCTGTTAGGTATACACTAATGTTTTATGCACTTTACATATGTTGATTCATTTAATTCTCACAATACTACTAGATGATTTTACTATAATTTCCCCATTTTATATATGAGGAATCAAATACTTAAACACATTAATTAACCTGACCAATATCACAGATATAGTAAATAGGAGAGCCAGGATTTCAACCTAGGTAGTCTGGTTCCAGGTTTCTCTCTGGCTAATAAAGGCAAACATCCTTTGATTTTTGTGTTGTTTGTCTAAACTGTCTCCCTTTCTACTTTGCTATCAGCTCCAGTTCTGGCTTCATCCTGCCCAGCTTCTCCCAGATGGTTCATTCCTGCCTTTGACCTCTGACTTTGTCATTTAGACTGTCACTATAGTATTTGAACATCTGCTTTGCCCAAAGGTTGCTTTGTTTGTGGATCCTTTTGCATTTTCAGGAAACCCTCAAACATCTCCCCACCACCAACACCACCAGTTCCTTACCAGACCAGTGGCCCATATTTCCAACAATTCCAACTGTGGTCACATGGCCAGTATTTCTAAAGATCAGTGCTTTTCAAGTGAGAAGGTATCATGATAGTACTTCATAAAAACAAACCAAATGATTCTCATTTTTCTTAAATAAGGAAAACTAAAACTAAGAGAAATTTAATTTAATTTAGGTCTTCAAATTGCAAGTTAGTGTCTGAAATGGAAATAATCGGTAGTTTCGGTAAGAGAGTTTTATATTGCTTGCAAACATGATTTTCTCTTATAAGTCTCAATCTTATTCTTCCTTGTCTTCTGAATATGACCCTCCACTTATCATATCCACTGTTTCTATACTTAGATCTTCATAGCCAGCTCTCTCCCAGCTTTTTACATTATCTTCTTGAAAATATTCAGATGATTGAAGCAGACAACCCTAGTACTACATTACTGGACTTGAAGCATTTTCTTTCTTTCTTTTTGTTTTTAATTGTTTGTTCTAATAAATCTACAAGACAAACCGAGAATTTTCTTAATCTCAAGTAATTCTAGTTATAAGAAAGTTTCTCTTGTATGAAGAGCTATAAATCATTAGAAATACAAATAAGTAAAAATTAAATGGATATCGGGGACATGCAATATTTCTCTTTTACCTTTATTTGCTACAAATAAGTTTTCAGTAGAAATCATTAATCCAAGTAATTCAGTTAGCAAAACTGAAGGGGTTGTAAGTTAAAATATTTATTAAGCTTTAAAGACAGATAAAAAGTGATTGCTTTTTTGGAGGTATGTAAAGGAAGAAATATTGGGATCCACAAAAGGAATCTGAGCAGTAGGAATGTCAACATGCTTAGCAAGTTCTCCCTTTAGTACCTACATCCTAAGCTTAGATGTTCCAAAGATTGTATACCCTGTGGCAAACCAAACAAAGAAACATGATTGGTTAATTTTTTATGGGGATTTTAGGGATGTGTGTATTGCTTAAGATTCTGCTTCAATGTCTAGGAAGAAAATAAAAGGTAAGACATTGTGGCTCACTGACCTAAAACTGATGCTAAGAACTGAATGATCACAAAGACCAAGGATATAGAGGTGTACAGCATAGCGGACACCAGCATTTGGAACTTTGTGGATACTGACTGTATGAAGAAGAAAGCTACCTGTTGTACTTACCTATGTCATAGGAGAAAATACTTTTGCGGAAAGATGTGGTATTAATTATAGCAAATTTCTACAAAAGAGCTACAGGTTTTAGAGAAGTCAAAAGCATTTAATATAGTCTTTAGCTGCAAATATATAAGGACCAAATAACACAGTCATATCAGAAATCAAGTTTGAAATAAGTGACCACGGGGCCCACAGTAGTAAACCTACAAACCCTATTTTTCACCTGTATTGTTAATGCTGTGCAACAGTAAGACTATCAGCCTGTAAGGAAAATTAATACCTAGGATCTATGCTAGGGAAAAGAAAAATGCTTATAACTGGGCCAAAATACTCACATAAACACCCTTACTCCATATTTAATCAGTGTCATTTTCCAGCATAAGAAATCTTCATCTTTATTTACAGCTTCTACCTTGGGGAGCAGAATATTCATGATCTGTTTCACTTGGAATGCTTTCAAAATTCTGTTTTTAAAAAAAAATGAGTTTTTTCCAACATATTTCCTGTAATAAGAAATGGTCTTCCCTCTGGTAATAAAGCACTTTCTCAGAGGGCCCATTATAGCCCAACCATCAAAGTAGACTGTGAGTGGACATTTGAAATAAGGAAACTTATCCCATGCAGAGGGTATAAAGAAAGTCTATTAAGACTTTCTTCTATTCTCAATCTATCAGTGGACCAGCCAGGTTCTTTTATCAAATTATCTAATTGTTGCCTTGGGAAAATGTAATTGGAAACACAGAGTTGGAGTTGAAGGTTGGGAAATGGGGATCCAGGACAACAGCACAAGTTCTATAGGCGACTGAGAGTATCACAAGGCAAGACTTAGACAACAGACATCTGGAATAGCTGCTGAATTGGATCTTTTAAATTCAAAGAGTTGTTTTTGTTTGTTTGCTTTTTTTTTTGGTCTGGTCACAGAGAATTATGATTGGAAGTCAGAAAAACCATTATTTTCTACTGGCCTGAAGGAAAGAAAACTGCAGGTAGTCTCTAGGAGCTAAGAGAGGACCCCGGCTGACAGCCAGCAAGAAAAGGGGAACCTCAATTCTACAACCCAAGGAACCAAACTCTGCCAACAACAAGAATGAGCTTGGAAGTGAATTCCTCTCCAGAGCCTAGAGTTAAAACCTTGCCATGTGAGAACTTGATTTTAGCAGTGTGACAACCTAGGCATATAACCCAGCAACTCCGTGTTCAGACTTTTGACTTACAGAACTGGGAGCTAATAAATTAAATGGGTGCTACATTTGTAATAATGTATTACAGAGCAAAAGAAACTAATACAGTTGGGAAAGTGGTGATGATAACATTAAGCAGCAACTATAAAGAATAGAAAACCCACTCAGGCTGGCATTATACTTCAGGAGTAAATGCAGTATCTTATTAGGACTTAAACCTTCTGCAAACATGATATTTCAATTTGGCAATTTGGGAGCAGATGACATAAATAAGGCAGAATATAGAAGCAAGATGTAATTGAGTTCCTGTGGTTGAATTTGTCTATGGTGTTATTCCAGACACTAAGAACAAATCTATCTTTCTTTTTCTTTCTTTCTTTCTTTTTCTTTCTTTCTTTCTTTTCTTTCTTTCTTTCTTTCTTTCTTTCTTTCGTTTCTTTCTTTCTTTCTTTCTTTCTTTCTTTCTTTCTTTCTTTCTTTCTTTCTTTTCTTTTTTTCTTTCTTTTCTTTCTTTTCTTTCTTTCTTTTTCTTTCTTTCTTTTTTTTAATTACTGGCTTGGTTTTTGTTCCCTGTAACTGAAGAAAGGCATTCTATTGAACTGTTTTCACACTTTGATGCACATTACAATCACCTGGGGAGTTTTGATTACTCACAATGTTAAGGCCTTTCCCCATTCCAGTTAAATCAGAATCCCTAGGAGTGGGATCCAGGCATAAATACATTATTTTCAACTGCCCAGGAGTTTCCATCCAATGAGCAACCCAGTTTTTGAGAACCAGTGCTCTAAAGCCCATAATCCAAAAAGTGAAGACTTTATATTCAAATCCAATTTGGAGAGAAATTCAACTGAAAACTAATGGATTTTCATATGGGAAATAATAATAGCTATTATCTGACAAGTACGTACTGTCTACCTGTCTGTTTTAAACATTTTTCCAAGTAAAGAAAAGTCCTATGAGATAGGTATTGTTATTTCCATTACCCCAATTTAGATGAGAAAACTGAGGAACAAATAAATGAATAACTTGTTCACAGTGAGTTAGTTCACCACTGACTGCCCCTACAGTTCCCATGCTAAATCTCCTCTCCATTATGCTTATATTTAATGACAATTATCCAGACTATTATGTCCCCCTTTATCAAATGCAGACAAAAATCAAATGGCATTTTCTGCAATTCTCTTTCCTCTGTCGTTTTAACCACCCCCCCCATATGCAGAACAGAACAATTTTCTTTTTCTCAAAAAGATTAAGTGCTAAATAAACCTCCTTGATTCTTTCATTTTTATTTGATTCAAAGGTGGCTATTAAATAATACAATTCACTTAGGGCCTATAATTAGAGAAGCATCTTTTCTTTACTAGGGTGAGTCAAAATGTAATATAAGATATCCAAACAATATTAAATATATTTCTCAGAAAATGATATAAGAAATCTGAGGTGATTACAATTAGAGAGTGTAAATAAGTTAACACTTCACTGATTATTGGATGGCTGATGAAATATGGCCCTCATATGCCTCCACCATTGAGGAAATCTTCTTGAGAAGATTCTTCTTGAGAGCATCTTCTTCCAGAAGCATTTTTCATTGTTACATGATGACTAGATAGAAACACTTTGAAGAGAAATTCATACCCACAAAATCTCCATGAGAAGTGTGCTAATTTCTGAATTTAATTAATTTGTCCGACATATTTATAGGCATCTTCTAGGTACAATGCACAGTGTTAACTGTTGAAGATATTAATAAATTGAAACAGAACATCCCTCAAAGAGATATTACCTGTAGAAGAAAATAAAAAGATTGCTTCTGATCAGGCAGGAATAAAGAATGGTCTATGTATATTTTTATTTAAGTCACTTGCACATATTGGAAAACCACCACCATGCTTGCTCTTGAGTAGAACCCCATGAGACTCTCTTCTGGCCTTTCATTAGTATTTACTTTTGGTTAATTATAACTTAAAGAGATTTTTTGTAACATTGCAGTTTCATCCATAGAGCATGTGTCATATATACAGAGCGTTACAGTGAAAAACAGCTATAAAGTTTTGTTTCCATATGATTTACATTTTAGGTGTCTGAAATTTTAATCTTTGACCAGCCCAATTACAATTGAATTTTATGACATTGTTTGCCTTAAATGTACATGTTATTTCATTGTAGTCCATCTTTCTTTCCAGCTCTCAGGCCTAATGTATCTTAAAGAGAATTTATTATGTCCTCTGTTTTCCAAATGAGGAAACATCAGTGAATTTGACTTTCTAAAATAACCCAGTAAATGACTTAACAAGACTAGTGTCAAAGACCCTAACTTACCTGTATCTGTGCAATATGCAGTCCTACCCCTTCTCTTCTTTGCCCTGAGTGACCATGTAGATTACATTATGGAGGCCCTGAAATTGTTAATAAATCATCCCTGCACTACTAATTTGCATTAAACAGAATGAGTCATGGAGAACAAAATGGAGGATCTGTTTTTAGCATTTATTATACCAAATGAGTAATTTTTACCCTACAAAAGGGGCAAAGTTATCTTTGCCACCATGTGCTGGAAAGAACAGGTTTTTAGCCAGAGAGAACACTGCTTATGGCAAGGAAATACAGGTTGCAGTTCAGTTGCTAAAATGAAAGAAAGAATTGAAAGGTCAAGTAAAAACAGTGAAAACACTCATAAAGGTGCTACATAAAAAGATTAGATGGCCATCAGTTTTCAGAGCCTAGGAGGGTAAAAGAAAGATTTCCACAGGGAGCAATTGATAAATATTGGGTACTTAAATATTTAACTTGAAAATAAGTGTTTAAGACTGAGGATTTTCTGTGATTTTTAATAAGGACTCTGAAGCAACCTATTTCATAAGACATAGATGACAAAAGAGAATCAGAAAAACTTGGATAAAGAGATACCACACCAGATTAGAGACTAATCCATTAACCATTCTAATTAAGAGTTAAAACAAGTTCCTTTTTAATGTGAACTGGAAGTTGATATCAGAATATTACTAAATATCTTTTTACTTATTAAATATATTTATACTAAAATTTGCTATAAAGTGGATATCTTTGGGGCGCCTGGGTGGCTCAGTCGTAAGCGTCTGCCTTCGGCTCAGGTCATGATCCCAGGGTCCTGGGATCGAGCCCCGCATCGGGCTCCCTGCTCGGCGGGAAGCCTGCTTCTCCCTCTCCCGCTCCGCCTGCTTGTGTTCCCTCTCTCACTGTGTCTCTCTCTGTCATATAAATAAATAAAATCTTTAAAAAAATAAATAAATAAATAAAGTGGATATCTTTAATATCTCAGAGTATGCATTCAAGTTATTCCATGCTTTAAAACTCTCCATATATTGTTTTATTTGTTGTAAATAAGAATATATTTACATTCATCTCCTGACTTGTTCCCCCCAAAATTAATGTTGATTTTAGAATTACATATAGACTGAAGGGAGAAAATATATAAAATAATGTTAGATATAGGTAATTATTTCAGTTACCATAGTGGAGCTCAGTGAACATAAAATGAGTGACCAGCATTCTCATAGACTATGACCTTACCAGGGCTTAGGCTTCACTGGATGTCACTGCATTTTATATTTGAACATCAAAACACTGCAATAACTAGCAAAGAAGTTGTGTTTAACTACTTGAAAATTAGCATTTTACTACAGTCACTTGTTAATAGCATGGCCTTCTTCTACTACAGGACAAAGAATGGTAGCTACTTTATCACTTTATTCCTCAAGCTCATCATAAACTTAGTGAACGAGTAAATGGGCATAATAAAACTCTTCAAGGGAAATGAAGCAATTAATGCTATGAAGACAACAAGCATATGAAATGCATGATGTCACAGGTCTCAAAGTCGTTATTTGCCTGTTTCAAATCATATAAGTACTCATTGTTATGAAAGCAGAATTCAGTCTCTGTGAACGTCAAAAAAAAAAAAAAGTCCAGAACTTTGAAAGTTAAAAAATGAGGCAAATTAAATTAAAAATTAACCATATTATGCAGCCATCAAAAAAACAACAACAACAACAAAATCTTGCCATTTGCAACGACGTGGGTGGAACTGGAGGGTATTATGCTAAGCGAAATAAGTCAATCAGACAAAGACATGTATCATATAATCTCACTGATATGAGGAATTCTTAATCTCAGGAAACAAACTGAGGGTTGCTGGAGTGGTGGGGGTGGGAGGGATGGGGTGGCTGGGTGAGACATTGAATGGAGCACTGGGTGTTACATGCAAACAATGAATCCTGGAACACTACATCAAAAACTAATGATGTAATGTATGGTGATTAACATAACATAATAAAATAAAATTTAAAAAAATATTAACCAACCTTACCAAAAAGTAAGTAGACTTTAATTCATAGAGTAATAGATTTTAAGGATGGAGAAAAGTTATACTTTAAAATATATTTTTTAAAGATTTTATTTATTTATTTGAGAGAGTGTGTGTGCACAAGCAGGGGGAGGGACAGAGAGAGAGGGAGAAGCAGACTCCCCACTGAGCAGGGAGCCCAACACAGGCTCCATCCCAGGACCCTGGGATCATGACCTGAGCCAAAGGCAGATGCTTAACCTACTAAGCCACCCAGGCACCCCTACTTTAAAATATTAATAGAGACTTT
This sequence comes from Phoca vitulina, assembly GCF_004348235.1. NCBI lineage: Eukaryota > Metazoa > Chordata > Mammalia > Carnivora > Phocidae > Phoca > Phoca vitulina. The sequence goes on from NW_022589706.1 coordinate 92,196,525, forward strand.
TTTTCTTCTGGTCAGGATGGAACTAGATTTACCCTTCTACCTGAAACAAATTAAGAAAACAACAACAACAACAAACTACACAGAAAAACAACCCTCAAGGAAATGACATCAGGCAATAAGGACAAAGATCCCTGACAGAAGGGAAACAATAGAAGCGAACACTAAGATTGCCTGAATTTACTGCCTTAAGAAAAATTTATACTTTATGATACAAAGAGGAGGAACCAGGCATGGAAAAGATAAAGATGGATAGCTGGAGGAGTCAAAGTAGCTTGAGTTCATAGGACAAAGTGCCAGAGAGGAGGAAACCCCAGACATTTACAGAAGCCCCTCCCCAAGTCTTTAGCTAAGTACCACTGAGCACATGCTTTTAAAAAAATTAACTTAGTATGGAAAAGAACCATTGGAAAGGAGAAGAGGGAGCAAAGAACATTCCTTGAAGATAGTACTAAACTAGAAATATTTCCTGTTCTTACCAGCCTGAGTAAAAAATTTCATTGGTCAACTTAGGGAGGAATACTCAGAATGGTTTTGTCTCAGTAGGGGGATAATTAGACCAAATGTTGTTCTGGACTACCCTAACAAGGCTTAAAGCAAGACCTGAAAGGATAAAAGTTTTTATTTCAGAAATACAAGTTTGATTAAACACTAAAAGCAAGCAACGTAATTCATCAACATACTGCAGAAGGAAAACTATGTAATCATGTCAATTGATGTCAGATTTTATCAAATGTTTTTTTACACCTATTTCTTATAAATACTCCAAGAATAGAAGGGAACTTCCCAACTCAATAAATGGTACTTATAAAAAGCCTACAGTTGGGTTGCCTGGGTAGCTCAGTCGGTTGATTAAGCATCTGCCTTTAGCTCAGATAATGATCCTGAAGTCCTGGGATGGAGCCCCCATGTGGTGTCCGGGTCTCCCTGCTCAGCAGGGAGTCTGCTTCTCCCTCTCCCTCTGCTCCTACCCCTGCTCAAGCGCTCTCTCTCTCTCCCTCTCTCACTCACTCTCTCAAATAAATAAATAAAATCTAAAAAAAAAAAAAAAAGCCTACAGTTAACAGCCTACTTAATGTTGAAAGACTAAATGCTTTCCCCTTAAGATCTGGAACAAGGCATCTCCTCCACTATCATCACTTCCATTCAGCATTGTACTAGAGGTCCTAATCAGTGCAGATAGTTTGGAAAGAAATGAAATAAAAGGCAAACAGTTTGGAAAGAAAGAAAACTTTTTACTCTCAGATAACATAACTGTCTATGTAGAAAATGTTACAGAATCTACAAAAATGTTACTAGAACAAATAAGCTAATTTAGAAAGCGATGAAATACAAGATCAATATAATAATCTATTGCATATCCATATAATATCAACGAATAATCAGAAATTGAAATTTTAAAATTATTTACAAAGCATCAAAAGTGACAAAATACTTAGAGATAACTCTGACAAAAGCTGTCTATGTGCACTGAAAACTACAAAACTTTGCTGAAATTAAAGAACAAAATAAATTGAAAGATATATGATGTCAATGAAACAAAAGACTAAATTTTGTTAAGATGTCACTCTCCTCAAAATTGAACTATAAATTTAAAGCAATCCCAATCATAATTTCTGCAGGGTTTTTTTGTAGAAATGACAAGCTGATTCTAAAATTCATATGTAAATGCCAAGGACAAAGAGCAGTGAAGAACATAACTTTCAAAAAGAACAAAAAATCTGGAAGATTCACTCTACCTTATTTCAAGACTCATCATAAAGCTACAGTAATCAATACAATAGTATTAAGCAAATAAGAAAGAGATTTGAACAGAAAAGAGATTTTACACATAGACTCAAATATATTAACCACTGATTTTTTGGCAGAAGCCATTCAATGGAAGAAGACTAGTGTTTTCAACAAATAGTGCTGGAAAAAAAACACATCCATGTGCAAAAATATAAACTTTAATCCATACCTCAGACCATGCAAAAATGAACTCAAAGTGGATCATGGACATACAACCCACAACTATAAACTTCTTGAAGAAAAGAAAAGTATAATTCATTTTAAAAATGATATACTTTGTCAAAATTCAGAACTTCTGTTCTTTGAAAGATACTGTTAAGAGAATGAAAGAATAAGCCACAGACTGGAGACAATATTTACAATCACATACCTACCAAAGAACTTGTATTGGCAATATTTGAGGAATACTCAATGACTCCATAATAAGAAAACAACTCAATAAAAAAAACATGGGCAATACAGATACCAAGTACATAAAAAGATACCCTATATCATTATTCATTAGATAAATACAAATTAAAGACACAGTGGTGTACCACTATGCATCTATTAAAATAGCTGAAATTAAAAAAGACTGATCACACCAAACATTGGCAAGGACATGGATCAAAACTGGGACTCTCATACACTGGTGATGGGAATGTAAAATGGTGTAGCCATATTTTAAAATAATTTGTCAGTGTCTTAAAAATTCAAGTATACAACTACCTACCACATGAGCTGACCATTCCGATCCTAGATATTTCCTCAAGAGAAATGAAAACATGCCAAATTTTATGTCCTTTTATATTTAAGATATGCTTATACGTAGTTCATAGTTATTTCTTTAATATTGTCTGATAATTTTCATATTTTAATTGAAACACTTATTCCATTTTGTTTTAATGTTATTGCTGACGTATTTCTGTTTAAAGTTTCATGTTTAAAGTTTTATTAGTAACAGTCAAAAACTGGAAACAACTTGAATGCTCATAAACAGGATGAATGGATAAAAATTTTTTGTATATTCATACAATAGTAATAAGAAGACATACTTCAACAGAATGGATGAACTTCAAAATAATCAGGCTGAATTAAAGAAGCTAGACCAAAAAAAAGTATATGTTGTACAATCATATTTATATAAATTTCTAGAAAATGTTAATTAACTCTATAGTGACAGCAGATCAGTGGATGCCTGGGAAGGGCTAGGATGAGACAGAGGGATTATATAGGAAAAGAAGAAAACTTTGGGGGATGATGGTATGTTCATTTTCTTTATTGAGGTACATATACACAGGTGTATATATATTTCCAATTATTTAAAGCTGTATACTTTATGTACAGCTTATTGTGTGGCAAACATTACTCAATAAAGCCATCACAATTTTTAAAATACTAAGTATCAAAATTATATTCTAGATTTCTGTACTATGGAAAGTACAATTTTAAGTAGCATAATCTTTCTATATGTTTGAAATGAAAAAGTTTTTGCTTTTAATGGGAGTATATCCTCTATATTTTGACTAACTGGAAAGATTTTGTCCTAAGAATGAATAATAAACTTAGTAAATAAAACTTCCCAATCAAGATTCAGCCTAAAGCAAAGTTTTACAAGGAAACATTCAAATTCTCAAGAAAAGTGTCTATAATTGTAATTTTTGGCCACAAGTCACTCAAGTTAAAAATTACCATAATTCTAATCATATTGTCCAAGTTTATTTGCATCCCAAGGGAGAAGATAATGACCAGCCTGTAAAAGATAGTCATTCCCATCACCTGAGCCATTTTTTGGAATAATTATCTAGCAAGAGAAATAGAAAAAAATGTCTTATCAGCAGCCAAATATCCCCATCTTCACCTGACACACAAAGCTGCATCATTTATTTTAAAAACCATGCAATTACTTGGTATTGTCTGTTATATCCTCATCAGATGTTTCTTATTTTCTCCAAGTAGTACTGAATAGAAAGTCATAGCATCCTGGGCGCCTGGGTGGCTCAGTTGGTTAAGCAACTGCCTTCAGCTCAGGTCATGATCCCAGGGTCCTGGGATCGAGTCCCACATCGGGCTCCCGGCTCAGCGGGGAGCCTGCTTCTCCCTCTGACCCTCTCCCCTCTCATGCTGTTTCTCTCCTGCTCACTCTCTAATAAATAAATAAATAAAATTAAAAAAAAAAAAAAAAAAAGAAAGTCATAGCATCCTGCCAATTATTATAAATAAAATACAGAAACAGAGAGGGGTCAGCTGTCATTACCCATGTCCTCCAAAATGTGAAATGGCTGTAGGCTTATTACTTTTTGTTTTACTCTTCTGAATCATCACCCCATTCTTAGAAATATCCTCTATAATGTAGGTAGGGGTCAAGAAATTGAATGAATAACATAAAAAATGATAGTGTACTTACTATTTCTAAGGCCCAACAGATTATTTTGACTTTTAAAGTGGCAAACTATCAGTTAAGCTTGTAGTAATCACCTTTTCTATGAGTGGTTTCATAAAGATGTGTTTCTGTAAGTTAATTCCTACATAATGCTTTCTAACTCAGTGTCATTTAAAACAACAACAACAACAACAACAACAAAAATCAGAAAAGACCCCAAGTCACTAGGGGGATGTTGAAAAAGAAAACCAAAGCTAGAGGCATCACAATGCCTGACTTCAAGCTCTATTACAAAGCTGTGATCATCAAGACAGCATGGTATTGGCACAAAAACAGACACATAGATCAATGGAACAGAATGGAGACCCCAGAAATGGACCCTCAACTCTATGGTCAAATAATCTTCAACAAAGCAGAAAAGAACATCCAATGGAAAAAAGACAGTCTCTTCAATAAATGGTGCTGGGAAAACTGGACAGCCACATGCAGAAGAATGAAACTGGACCATTCTTTTATACCATACACAAAGATAAACTCAAAATGGATGAAAGACCTAAATGTGAGACAGGAATCCATCAAAATCCTACAGGAGAACATAGGCAGTAACCTCTTTGACATCAGCCACAGCAACTTCTTTCAAGACACGTCTCTAAAGGCAAAGGAAACAGAAGCAAAAATGAACTTTTCAGACTTCATCAAGATTAAAAACTTCTGCACAGCAAAGTAAACAGCCAACAAAACTAAGAGGTAACCTATGGAATGGGAGAAGATATTTGAAAATGACATTTCAGATAAAGGGCTGGTATCCAAGATCTATAAAGAATTTATCAAGCTCAATAACCAAAAAGCAAATAATCCATTCAAAAAATGGGCAGAAGACATGAACAGACACTTCTCCAAAGAAGACATACAAATGGCTAACAGACACATGAAAAAATGTTCAACATCACTAGCCATCAGGGAAATAAAAATCAAAACCACAATGAGATACCACCTTACACCAGTTAGAATGGCAAAAATTAACAAGACAGGGAACAACAAATGTTGGCAAGGATGCAGAGAAAGGGGAACACTCTTACACCGTTGGTGGGAATGCAAGCTGGTTCAGCCACTCTGGAAAACAGTATGGCGGTTCCTCAAGACATGAAAAATAGAGCTACCCTATGACCCAGAAATTGCACTATGGCGTATTTACCCCAAAGATAAAGACATACTGAAAAGAAGGGACACATGAGCCCCAATGTTCTTAGCAGCAGTGTCCACAATAGCCAAACTGTGGAAGGAGCCGAGATGCCCTTCAACAGATGAATAGATAAAGAAGATGTGGTTCATATATACAATGGAATATTACTCAGCCATCAGAAAGGATGAATACCCACCATTTGCATCGACATGGATGGAACTGGAGGGGATCATGCTAAGTGAAATAAGTCAAGCAGAGAAAGACAATTATCATATGGTTTCACTCATATGTGGAACATAGGGAATAGCATGGAGGACCACAGCGAAAGGGAGGGAAAACTGAATGGGAAGGAATCAGAGAGGAAGATAAACTATGAGAGACTCTGGGAACCAAACTGAGGATTACAGAAGGGAGGGGAATGGGGGAATGGGGCAACCAGGTGACGGGTATTAAGGAGGGCACATGTTGTGATGAGCACCGGGTGTTATATGCAACTAATGAATCACTGAACACTACATCAAAAACTAATGATGTACTATATGTTGGCTAACTGAACATAATAAAAAAGATAAAAGTAAAACAAAAAAATCATGATAAATTTTTAAAATCACTTCCTTTTAACTCTTAGCATAGTTGGTATCATTTTTCCTTTCCTTTGTGTTATATGCATTTCTGTTTTCAGGAATGTGTATCAATACATGGCTGAAGAAATATAGAGGTACTAAAATTTAGGCAATTTCATCCAGAAATGTTACTGATAAAGTTACAGTGAGTCTGAGACCAAACACAGTACACTCATATTAAGGCCATTGACTTAAGCCAAACTGTACCCAAAGGTTTTCTCCAAATGTTTGGTACCAGTGCAGCACATCTTATTAATGTTGGCATTGCACTATCTGAATATTTACCTATATAGAATTAACTAGATGGAGAAGAGAGTAACATCGGAATCAGGAACTGACTACAGTATATGATTTTATTGTAGAGTACGTTATTTTTACACTATTTGAGGGAAATTCACATGCAATAGGAGACCATTTTTGCAGGCTCAGAGAACAAAAACCACTTCGGATGGCAAGTGGCAGCAACACAACCTGCTAAAAGTCTTCTCTGGGCAGATCAACCACCCAACCGGCTGACATTATTTTGAGAAATGCTTACAAGTCATGTAATATTCACGGACATCTAAAACAAAATCTAGGCATACCTCTTTGTTTTTAGAGTTTAGAAACTAAGTGGAAAGCAAATTAACATAGACATAATTCTGGGTGAATAACTGTGAGGAGGGGGTGCTCCCCGGAGAGCTGGAATAAAAGAAGTTAGCAAGGCTCCCAACAAAGCTTCCAGGGATAAAGAGAAAGAGAGAAGACCTGACTGAGCATGCAGACCTTGGTTTCAACAGGAGCACCCATTGAATATACAATGTGCCACTAAGTTGTGCTCCACATCCTCTGCAGAGGGGGAGGGCCAGTAAGGAAGAAACCAGGATGAGAGGGCAGTACTGCAAGAGGGGCCTCAGCCTGGGACCTGTGCCTCATCAACACCAAAATTATTACAGAACTCTAGATGCCTGGGTTACCCAGATTGTGGCACTCACTGCTGGCACCCCACAACTGTAACCCCAAATATCCATCATCAAAATGATAACATTCAGGCCTTAGGGAATCACTACCTGGCATCTCTTATGCTAGGTCCTCAAAACAACAGCAACTACACCCCAAAGCTGAGCAAATTTGTGTCACCGCCAATATAGACTCCAGTTCAGAATGCAGGGAGAACTTTGAACAGCGGAAGCGCTCAAGCAAAAATAATTATTTTATAATGATAAAAAATGATTGCAATAGATTCTTGGATGGTGAAGCATAACTCCTGGTAGTGCCATGGTTCGATTTCCCTGTTTCTAATCTCTTCCCTTTTGCAGTTTGGAGGTACTTTCAAATTAGCAAGCGCTTTCCAGCATTGCCCTTGAAAGCCACGGACCACAGCATAGTGTTTGCATCATTTGCTCTTTATTTGTTAAAAGGCATATTTGTTGATGAAGAAGAACAGGTTTAAGTCTGCTTATGTAACTATGAAATATTTAGACAATGGTATGTGGACCTGCATTGGTACACTCACCCTCAAGTCTTAGAGGCATTTAGGCTCTGCCAGCACATCAGCTCTGCAACAGGAAATCCCTCTGACAAGAAGTGGAGGGGATTTCCCTATCAGCGTAAAAGAAAGAAGAGGGCCCCCCATCAGGAATTGATGGGGGAAAGCAAAAGGGCATTAAGGGTATACGACATAGATATTAAGATCATAAAGAACTACAGCAGCAACTCTACTTGTATGTGAGACCACTCTATCCACCAAGAACTTGACGGGGAAAATGACTGACATCTACCCCCATACCAGGAGTGCCTAAAAGCTATCTAGGTAACATGTAAATGTGTATGGGAATTCTTAAAAATATTCTAGGAGGGGGCGCCTGGGTGGCTCAGTCGTTAAGCGTCTGCCTTCGGCTCAGGTCATGATCCCAGGGTCCCGGGATCGAGTCCCACATCGGGCTCCCTGCTCGGCGGGAAGCCTGCTTCTCCCTCTCCCACTCCCCCTGCTTGTGTTCCTGCTCTCGCTATCTCTCTCTCTGTCAAATAAATAAAATCTTTAAAAAAAAAAAATATTCTAGGAGGAAAAAAAATATATTTGAGGAGGAGATCCTGAAAAAAGTCTAGAACTGCTGACAATCAAATAGTAAGGAGAACTGAAATCAATAAGATTTGAGAGGTTGCTGTAAATTAGACATATTTTTAGTTACCATATTTTTAGCAAAGCTGGGGACATACCAAAATATTTAGCCCTGATAAAAATGCATAGGTTATATATTTTATAAAAGGAAATCTAAACACTTCACATGAATGTTTTGACTGGAATTCAGAGTGTCCATATTAATTAAATGTTGAGAAAAAAAACCTTTTTCTGTAGGAAATCGCACCAGCATATATTGAAATGGAAGAAGTTGCCCAAGAATCCCAGTTCCTTGTAAATGCCACTGAATGTGCTTATTAGATTATGCTGTGCTATTTACATGATTGATTGATCGTACTTTTACTTTGAATACACTTATCAGAGGCCATTTCTTCTGAAAGCTCCAATATGATGAATCATATATGCAAAAGAATTTTGAAATTCTAAGGTACGATAGATATGAAAATTACTATATTATTATTGACACTTAAAGAATTTAATAGGATACAACGACACTATGCTGATTTCTTGCCTAGTGAAGTTATGATTGTTTAGTTTTTATTTGGGGGCAATAAAAATATTAATAATTTATGAGACCACAAAAGACTTCTGGAAAAATATTGCATCATCATTCCGAGTCACTACTGCTCCAAATCAGAGCAATCTAGCAGCTATTTATAAAAGAACAGATTATATCTGACATAGATATAAGTATTTTGTCAAGATTCATCAATATTAATTTGAAAAGATTATATACTGAAAACAATAATCTTTATAGGGAATTTTTTCAAGAATTAAGTGTGTTTACCAGAAAATACTCTTATTTTTAAACATAGCATGATTATAGATAAATTAAGCAGAATGAAATGGTGATGTATAGTATTTTTCTGAGGCATTTTAGCAGAAAATACTTGTGTTATCTAATTACTAAATATCTTTAGATAGTCAGAAGTTTCCAGGAGTTCTTTCTAGTATCTGAATGAAACTATAAAATTGAAATCTTGTCACCGTACCACAACACTTTGGTTTTTGTTAAATATCAGATTTAGGTTTCATTCTAGGAAGAGAAGAAAGTAGAAAATACTTCAGTTGGGTTGGCTTAACTAGATATACAAATATTTCATTGAAGATCTAATAGTGTACACATACCCTCTCTACCATTAAGTTTGCTTTGTACAATATAAAACCTATCGTTTTCACCAGTCCTGAATTACTTGACTAGAAATACTTGGTTGACCACTGGAGTTGTTTTGTTTTGCTTTTTCCATCCCTACATCCCATGTACAGATTATGACTATAAAAGAAAAATTTAAAAACTACAAATGTCCATGTACAATTTTAATCCTTGTACTTGCCCAGAGAAAAAAATTAACAGATATGAGTAATAATATAAATAGCAAATCACACCTGAGAACCGTGGCTGACACATGTAAGTTAACTGCCAGCCTATTGATAACAGGACATTTCTCAGGTTTTTTTTTTTTTTTTAAATAGCAAGCAGTGCCTAGTATCAATTCTTATAACTCATCATTCTGAGTAGTTGGCTTTGCATAGGATTAAAGAAAAGCTGAAGTGTCCCAAGGAAAAAAAATAGCATGCCACTTCTCAGCAGCATATCAAGTGTTGGGACCTATTCTCTGCTAGCAGGAAGTCCAACACTGATTAGATCTTCAACTGTATGTAGTCAGTGTGAAATGCAGTCTTTACTTAGGCACAGTAAGAAAGTACATGTTGACTTTTAGGAAGGTATGAAAAATGAAATGCAAAATATTGCAGAAATTGTTATGATTAAAATTAATACAGCCATATTCAGGCATAAGTTCCATATAATATGTCAGTCCTTAATATGCCATCAAATGCAAGTTCCATGAGATCAGGATTTTGCATCTATTTTACTTTCTGGGATGGAAAGGTAGAGATCTTTTTTTAGGAATTCAGAAATAATCACAATTTGACCTCAATGACATTAGGAGTACCTTTACATACAAATTTCAAGACTAATTTAGAAATACACACACACACAGCTGACCCACATTATTTATGATTTCTGTTTGCACATTTGTCTACTCAATAAAATGTATCTGTAACCACAAAACCAATACTCAGGTCATTTTCATAGATATGTACATAGCTGTAAAAAATTTGATTCGCCTGACCTGCATGTTCCCTGCTGAGATCAAACAACACTATATCATATTGTTTCAGGTCTCATATGTAAATAAGTGGGGTGTTTTTTGGTGTGTGTGTGTGGTCTCTTTACTGCTACCTTTTTTTGTGGTTTTTGTACTTTTTCTTGATTTTTTTTAAATGCCCCACCAACATAGTGATAAAGTACTGTCTAGTGTCCCTAAGTGCAAGACTATGATGCCTTACAGAAAAAAACATGTGTGTTGAATAAGCTTTATTCTGAGATGAATTATAGTGCTGTTAATCATGAGTTCAATGTTAATGAATCAACAATATAGTACATTCAAAAAAAGAAAAAATGTGCCCATCGATATGTAAACTGTTCCAGAAAGCGCTAAAGTAACATCTATAGTATGTGATAAAGCTACAAAAAAAAACAGCTAAATTTGTGGATTCATGAGATGACAACTGAATAATAATAATGATGATAATAATCAATAATAATGATAATAAACAATAATAATAGAAAAGCATAGTGGGCAGCATTATTGTGAGGCTCAAAACTAAAGAAAATGACAGTCATGTTATCCAGGAACATATTAAATCCTCAGCTAGTGAGGGCTATCTCACACATTTCAAAAGGTGATATGGTATAAAAAATGTTAAACTTGCAGACAAGGCAGGTTCTGCAGATCAGAAGGCTGCAGAAGAATTTTTTTTTAATATTTGCTAAGTGTTATGTAGAAAAAGTTATGTGGAAGAGATTTTCAATGCTGATAAGAATGGCTTATTTTACCTTAGCTTCAAATAATTTAAAGCTCATGCAAGTAATTATCCATAAGAAGTATATATTAAATAAGGCTTATGTTTTATCTATATTTATATATAAATAAGGTTTATGTTTTATATATATATATGAAATACATAGAACAAGGTTATATCTTGTTTAATGAAAATGTGACCAGATGCTCACAGGAACATAACCTTCTATTTCCCCTAGGAGCAATGGTTTAGTGTGAACTAATTCAGTGTTCAATGCAACTTTATAGAACCTAACTACCAAGAATAACAAGAAATATGTGTATATGTATAGATGTATATATACAAGTATATACAACTGGCACTATATACATTATATAATATACATACACCCTAGACCTTTATCAATAGAATTGGATATTTAAACTATATAAACAATTTTATAACAATTTACTATGTCAAAGAAAAACAAAAAGGAAACTCATCTCTGTGTGTGGTTCTTGTTTTGATCAGTAATTCTTTGGTGCTGGCAGTCATTTGCAACTTTCCAGATATCAGAATCAGTTCCCCTTTTGTGTGCCCCTTGACTTCTGTGGTAAATGTTCATGGCTAAAGGGGCAGGCTTGCCCCTTCCACTGTGTTGATACAGTTGCTCAGAGAGACATTATAAAGTTGGCTTAGTGTACTTTCTGTATTTTCTGCCTTAATCTGTATAAAGCGTACTTTTGATGCTGCCAACCTGTTTTAACACCCTTTGCATGAGACTCTCAACATGATGAAGAAATTCTATTTGCAGTGTAGAAATAAAGACTACGAAATGGTAACAAGCAGAGGTTATTTGCAGAGCTTATTTGCATAGCAAGGGAGTCAGCCACCATCACTTGTGTGGTAGGCCAAATAATGGCACCCCCAAAGATCTTATATTAGTTAAGATTCTCCAAGAGAAACAAAACCAATAGGAGATATATATCTAGAGATATAAATATTTATCATAGTATATATAAAGAGAGAATCATAAGCAATCGGCTTTCTCAGTAATCAGAAGATTGTTATAAGGAATTGGCTGAGAAGTTCCAAGATCTGGAGTTGGCAAGCCGGAGACTCAGGAGAGCTGATGGTATAAGGTCTAGTTTGAGGACAGAAGACTGATGTTCCAGTCAGCAAACAGGTGTGAGAAATCCCCTTTTACACAGTCTTTTTGTTCTCTTCAGATCTTCAATTTATTGGTTGATGAGAGTCTAACACATTAGGGAGGACAATCTGCTTTACTCAGTCTGCTGATTAAATGTTAATCTCACCCAAAACTTCTCACAGACACAATAATGTTTGGTCACATGTAGGGATACCCCATGGCCCAGTCAAGTTGACTTATATAATTATTCATCATAAATGTCTATGTTTTAATCCCTGGAACCTCTGAATATGTTACCTTACAAAATATGTTACCTTACCAAAAAAGTCCCTTACAAAAGGGACTATGCAGATATGATTAACTTAAGGTTCTTGAGATGAGGAAATTACCCTGGATAATATTGGTGGGCCAAATATAATCACTGGCAGTCATAGATCAAGTCCTGACTGTTCTGAGCCAATTGTTTCAGAGGTTGTGGTTTGGCTTTCTGGACTGGTTCCTGCAGAAATTATTGGTCAAAGCTCTATTGTCATGTTTCATTGTGAATACAGGATTCCCCTGGAACCTCAAGCAATAGCCCCTCTGGAGTGTGTTGTATACTACTATTGTGCTGTTTCTGATGAGAAGTATGTACATATGGCCTTTGTGATGAAGGCGAGGTCTTCTTTCTCAGCTGCATCTCATTTTCTCTTCTCTGCTTTCTCTAGATTTCGTCTTCACATGTTTGACAATGATATCTCTAAGTGTGATTAAATTTGTGTTCATCTTCCTTCAGGTTCACTAAGTTTCTTGGATAAGTGGGTTGATACCTTTTAAAATTTTTGGAAAACTTTTAGCTACTATGTGGTCAAATGGCCTGGTTCTCTCTCACTTCTCCTTTTGGAACTTCAATTACACCTGTGTTAGATCCTCTGGTGTTGTCCTTTAGCCCCTAGAGTTCTGTTTATCCCCTTATTCATTTGCCTTCAGGTTTTTATGAATTTTTTAATGAATTTTTTCATTAGAAAAAAGAAAAACCAAACAATTAACATATGGAAAAGTGCTCAACTAATTAAACATCAGAGACATACAAACTGCAAGCAAAATTAGATGCCTCTCCACACCATCAGAATGGTTATAATTTAAAAGGACAGAAAACACCAACTGTTAGTTTTGATGTATAACAAATAAAATATCTTGCTCCTATATAATGTTAAGACTTCTCTCTGAGATCTAGATTCCACTCTCTCCCATTATTCCAGCAGTTGCCACTATCACGTCATGATGGGTTGTTTTTTTTTTTTTTTTTTCATTTCCTACTGGATTATACTAATCAGACTGCAAACCAAAAATAAAATTTTTATCTTAATCCTAAATCTGTCTTTGGTAACTGCCTCCCTTCTGCACTTGCATTTACAACTCCCTTGGTGACTTCATTCAGAATCATGGCTTAAAATATATCTATAGAGTGATGGCTCACAAACATATACTTTTAATTCTGGTCTATCTCCTAAACTCCAAATTCATACATCTATCTCAATCTCCATTGAATGTCTTATAGATATCTTAAACTCCTTCTATCCCTACCACCCTGAAGAAAAAAACAAAACAAAACAAAACAAAACAAAAAACTGCTTCTGTTAGTAAATGACCACTTCATCCATCCAACTGCTTAGTTCAGACACCTTGAAATCATCCCCGACTCTTCTCTCATACCTTAGGAGCTAATCCCCCCAAAATGCAAATTTTACCTTGAAAATACATCTAAAATATCTCATCCCAAGCCACAACCACTCACCCTTTTTACACCTTGCACTCATACAACCTGTTCCAACACAGCAGGCAGAATGATCTCTGCAAAACAAGTAAGATTCTGTCACTCTTCTGCCCAAACTCCCCGATGACTTCACATTGCTTTCAGAATAAAAGCCAAAGTTCTTATAATTTCTCATAAATCTCAAATGATTGAGTCCTCATCTCCCTAACTTCATGTCCTGTTACTCCCCTTTATGTTCTCTATGATCATTAAAAATTTCATTATATAAACCAAAACCTCAGAAAATATATTATCCTGAAGCAATACCAGATAAGGAAAACCAAAAAACATTGTTCTAGTAAAAAATAGTGAGGAATTTTGATTATATCATTTTTACTGCTCTTTAAAAATATGAAATAAGGATGTTACTGGTCGATATTGTTCTTAACGGCAAAGATCAAAACATTACAAAATGAATTAGTCCTTCATTAGTTACTATACCTCCAATCTCTGTGATGTGACCTTAAATCAGGTCTGAGACTGAAGTCTTAACATCTTTAAATGAACAGGGAAATATCTTTTTTGCAATATCCTCAACTCCTTAATCATATGCTATTTTATACGGATTATAAACAATATCACAAAAAATCAATATTATGTTTTTACCAATATTCGTGGGCAGAATATATAAATTGTTTATTGGAATGATTTTGCCATTAAAATAAGAGCATTTTAGTAGTGGTATTTAATTATTTCCCCTTAAATCAACTTGTAAAATGCTAGCCATTTCTCAATGTCCTTTATATGGGATGTTAGCAATAGACTATTGATTGCATAAATTAAAAAGTGTGTATAAAATAATACATACATATATATGTCTTTTCCCAGTTCTTGACACAGAGCTCCTAAAATCCTTGTAATCGCCTGAGTACTAGGAGTACGGGAGCATCTTTTGTTCTAATATTTGGTCTCTGACCTTGGTTCCTGACAAAAGAGCTTCTAAGACTACTGGAATCTCCAGATTGTCTTTTGTGTATGCTAAAGAGATGACTGATGACTGGGGGCCCCAAGTAGTTTCGGGATGGAGGCCAGTCACCAGAAAGACCAAGCCATGTTTAAAACTTTCAGCTCCCTACACCATCCTCCAAGAAGAGAAGAAAGGCTGGGGATTGAGTTAGTAATCAGTCATGTCTCTGTAATAAAGACTCCACAAAAAACTTTGGGGTTTGAAGAACTTCCAGGTTCACCCTGCTAGAAGGTAGTGCTAACTCCACGGGGACAGAAGCTCCTGTGCTCAAGACCCTCCTGGACCTTGCCTTAAATGCATCTTCATCTGGCTGTTCATCTCTATTTTTTATTGTATCCTTTATAATAAACCAGTAAACATTAGTATTTCCCTGATATCTGTGAGCCATTATAGCAAATTACAAGACTGCCCCCTCCACCTCAGATGTCAACCATAAGTAGTGGGTCTCCAGGTTACCTACACTTCTGTCTGACTTGGCTACAAATCAGGGGTTCTACAACCACCTCCTCGAAGTTTGATAATTTGCTATAATGGAGGTTCCCAGAGAAACTGTTTCCTTGCATTTTCTATCTCCTAGAGGCCATTTGTTTTCTTCCACATTCAAGGCAGCAATTCAGGCTAAGTCCTCCTCAAGCTGCCATCTTTCTGGTTCTCTCTTCCTATTCCCTTTATCACTTTTAAATACCCTTGTGATTATAACGGTCCCCTTGGATAATGCAGGATAATATAACTATCCTAAAATCAGCTAATTTGCAAACTTAATCCCATCTATAGCCTTATTTTCCTTTAACTATGTAACCTAACATAGTCATAGGTTTCAGTGATTAGGACATAGACCTATGTAGGGAACTATTATTCTGCCTATGACAGTACTTAATCTTCAAATTTCATTCTTAACTTCCTGGCAATCAAGTCCATAAGGGAAAAAAATAAAAAAGGAAGGGGATAGCAAGATAAATTCTATATTCAAAAATGATAAAATATGCCTAATTCTCAGAGAGGAAAGGTCTTCCCTAACCATATTTGTTGAAAAATATTTATTAGAAAGGTCTTTAATATAAGAGTGTGAGAGTTATAGTGAACTATGGCATCACAGCACTGTTTTATTCTATAAATGGAAAATTATATTTCACATGGCTCTTTTTGGGAGGGGAAATGATGCTTGCAAAAGCATATCATTAAACACTATTTAGAGATTTCTTTTTCTCATTTAAAAAAAATTTCATGCTGAGAACTTGCCTCATTCAGGAAATACTTGTTGAATTGCTTAGAGCTCTAGTGACAGGCATCTTGAAACAATCAGTGGAAAATATCATTAATAAAAATCCTTCAGCCACAGAAAATTTAAGCAAATGCAATGATTCTTGATCTTTCTTTTCTTATATTCTGAAAAAGTGGCCAGCCCAATAGGATTTAAAAACAACAGTTCACATCCTGCTTCATCAGAGAATAGAATTCACAAAATAAAAACAGATGCAAATCATATGTCCAAATACTACTGTAATACAAAAAGTTCATAAAGTGATCTATTTTTGCCCAATAAGAGATCTACAGATACTGTACAAAATAAAATTTTCTTAAAATCATAGCTTCTTTCTTTAATGTATGCTACTTTTTGTTACTGCTGGGCTACAAAGAAAAATGAACATATAAAACAACCTATAAAAGGTTAGATTGATACGGAAAAGAATGATCTTAAAGACCATTGTCTATAAGAAGCCTTTAGGAAATGTAAGTAACTAAGAGGCATTAGCAAAATAATTTCTTATGTGCTTGGATCAATAAAATGACATTTTTTTGTAATTATAAATTACATTTTATCTTGCTATATATCTAGAAAGATAAAAATAAATCTTATCACCTAACTCTGTTGAGAGGTTGATTTTTTTTTTCTAAAGCAAGCAAACAAAAATCTTTGTTCTAAAAAATTTTTAAAGGTAACCAAGCATCCAAAGTTTTAGTTGATGTGTTTTTGGCATTTAATTTTTTTTTAATTTTTTTCTTCTATAACTAGAGGCCCAGGGGAGTGAGAAGTATTGGTTCCCAGTGTTGTTTTTTTAAATTCAAGACAACCAACATTTAGACCACTTATTTTAAACCTAATTTTAGAAATTAAAAATCATGCCTACCAGAAATTAGTTGCTTCATAAAAACATGTCATCTATTTTTATACCAAATATTTTCAGTGAAATGTTTGGACTTCCAGTTTCTAGTCTGGCGTGTAAGAAGCTTATAAGTCATCATTCTATCCTCACAAATAAAAAGCCAAACAAAATGAAAAATCAACAACTCTTCTTGGATCCATCAGAAAGTGAGGTCACAGAGCTAACAGCCTCCCCCCAAATTGGAGAAACAGAGAGGTGAATACAAGAATGCCTTTATTTAAATGTACTTCATAGAAGTTGTGCTTTTTGTTTTTACAAATTGAAATTTTGTGACAACTTTGCATTGAGCAAGCCTATCAGCACCTTTTTTTCCAATGGCATTTGCTCACTTCATGACTCTGTATCAAATTTTGGCAATTCTCACAATATTTTAAAATTTTTCATTATTATTTTACTTGTTATGGTGGTCAGCAATCTTTGATGTTACTACTGTAATTGTTTTGAGGCACTACAAACCACACTCATGAGAATAGCAAACTTAATAAATGTTGTGTGTGTTCTGATTGTTCCACTGACTAGTCATTTCTCTCTCTCCCTTTCTTTGGGCCTCTCTATTCCCTGAGCACAACAATATTAAAATTAGGCCAATTAATAACCCTACAATGGCCTTTAAGTGTTCAAATGAAAGAAAGAGTCACAGGTCTCTCCCTTTAAATCTAAACCTAGAAATGATTAAGCTTAGTGAGGAAGACATGTTGATACCAGAGATAAACTAAAAGCTAGGCTCCTGGCACCAAATGGTTAGCCAAGTTGTGAATGCAAAGGAAAAGTTCTCAAAGAAAATTAAAAGTACTACTCCAGTAAACACACAGATGATGAGAAAATGAAACACAGTTACTGCTGATATGGAGAAAGTTTTAGAGGTCTGGATAGAAGACCAGACCAGCAGAGCATTCTCTTAAGACAAAGCATATCCCAGAGCAAAGCCCTAATTCTCAATTCTATGAGGGCTGAGAGGGGTGAGGAAGATGCAGAAGAAAAGTTGGAAGGTAACAGAGGTTAGTTCATAACATAAAGTGCAAAGTGAAGCAGCAAGGGCTAAGGTAAAAGCTGCAGCAAGTTATCTAGAAGAACTAGTTAAGATGGTACATGAAGGTGGCTACACTGAACAATAGATTTTCCATGTAAATGGAACAGCTTTCTATTGGAAGAATATGACATCTAGAACTTTCATAGCTAGAGAGAAGTCAATGCCTGGCTTCAAAGCTTCAAAGGACAGGCTGAATCTTTTGTCGGCCACTAATGCAACTTGTGACTTTAAGCTGAAGCCAATGCTCATGTACCATTCCAAAACTCCTAGGGCCCCTAAGAATTGTGCTAAACCTACTCTGTCTGTTATCTATTAATGGAACAACAAAGCCTGGAAGACAGCACATCTGCCAACAACCTAGTTTACTGAATATTTTAATCCCACACTGTTGAGATCTAGTGCTCAGAGAAAAAAAACCTTTCTTTTCAAAAGATTAGTGCTCATTGACAATGCACCTGGTTACCCAAGGGTTCTGATTGATATATACAATGAGATGAATATTGTTTTCATGCCTGCTAACACAACATCCATTCTGCAGCCCATGGGTCAAGGAGTCATTTTGACTCCCAGGTCTTATTATTTAAGAAATATATTTCATATGGTTTTAGCTGCCATACATAGAGATCCTCTGATGGATCTGGGCAAAGTCAATTGAAAGCCTCTGGAGAGGATTCACCATTCTAGATGCCATTGAGAACATCTGTGCTTCATAGGAAGAGGTCAAAATTTCACCATGTATGGGAATTTGGAAGGAGTTGCTCCCAACCTTCATGACTTTAAGGGGTTTAAGACTTCAGTGGAGGAAGTAACTGCAGATATTGTGGATATGGCAAGAGAACTAGAATTAGAAATGGAGCCTGAAGAGAACAGTAAATTGCTGCAATCTCATGACAAAAGTTGAGCAGATGATGAGTTGCTTCTCAGCAAAGAAGGTGGTTTCTTGAGATGGAATCTACTCCTGATGAAGACACTATGAAAATTGTTGAAATGACAACAAAGGATTAGACTATTACATAAACTTATTTGACAAAGCAGTAGCACAGTTTGAGAGGACTGACTCCTATTTTGAAAGAATGCTATCAAACAGCATCACATGCAACAGAGAAACTATTTATGAAAGGAAGAGTCACAGTTGATGCAGCAGACTTCATGTTTTGTCTTATTTTAAGAAACTGACACAGCTTTCCCAGCCTTCAGTAATCACTTTCCTGAAAGGTCAGGTGATGGTTAGCATACATATTGGTTCCTATATAGTGGAAACATAACTTTCATATGCACTAGGAAACCAAACCAAAAAATTCATTTGACTCACTTTATTGCAATATTTGTTTTATTACAGTTTTCTGGAGCCAAACACATAATAGCTCCAAGGTATACCTGTACCAACAATTGCAATTTGCTAGAGTAGAAATCTCCACAGGAATCAGTGCCAGGTACTTTTACCCAGTACATCATTTCTGACTGTCAAGACAAAATTACAAGGCATACTAAAAGGCAAAAATACAGTATTAAGAGGCAGAGCAAGCATCAGAACCAGCGTCAGATCTAGCAAGGATTTTGGAATCACCAAACTGGGAATTTAAAGCAACTATGATTAATATGCTAAGGTCTAATGGATAAACTAGACAGCATTCAAGAATAGATGGACAATGTATAAGAAAAAATCTTGAAAGGCGGCAGATGACAAATATATCTTACTTATAGAAGAGCAAAGATAATCATACCTTTCTTTTCAGAAACCATGCAAGAAAGAACAGAATGAAACATTTAAAGCATAGAAAGGAAAACCAACAAGCACAAATCTAGAATTCTGTACCCTACAAAATTATCCTTCAACACCAAAAAAGAAACAAAGACTTTCTCAGACAAACAGACATTGAAGGAATTTGTTGCCTTGAAACTTGCCTTGAAATAAATGTTAAAACTTCTTCATAGAGGCAGAAAATTATATCAGTCAGAAACTAGGATCCACATGATTGGAGAAGGAATAAGTAAAGATGAAATTAAAACTTTTAATTAAAATTAAAACTGTTATTTTTCTTATTCATAATTGATCTAACATTTGTTCAAAATAATAGCAACAATATATTCACTACATATGCATATGTATCTATATATGCTTATATATAAGAAAAATGAGTGATAGCAATAATATAAAGGTTAGGAGGGAGGAATTAGGATTATTTTGTTATTATAAGGCACTCACTATCATGAGGTGGTATAGTGTTATCTGAAAGTGGGCTTGGATTAGTTATAAATGTGTATTGTAAATTCTAGGCCAACCACTTAAAAATTTTTAAGTATGATGGATATGCTAAAAAAGGACAGAAAATGAGATCATATAAAATGCTAAAATAAAACCATATATGGCATAAAAGAGTGGAAGACAAAAATAGGAACAAATAGAAAATGGTAACAAATATAGTAGATATTACTTCAACTATACCACTATTCACTTTAAACATCAATGGTTGAAATGTGTCAATTAAAAGACAGACATTGTCAGAATGGATCAAAAAACAAACAAACAAACAAAAAAAACCAACTATATGTTGGTACAAGAAACCCACTTTAACTTTTTTTTAAGAAACCCACTTTAAATATGAAACCATAAATTAAAAATAAACTCATGAAGAAAGATATACCATGTTTGCACTAATCACAAGAAAACAGGAGTTGCTATATTAATTTCAGTCAAAGCAGACTTCAGAGCAAGTAAAGTTGTTGGGGCTAAAAAGGAGTATTACATAGCAATAAACAGGTCAATCCTCCAAGAAGACCTAGCAATCATTAATGTGTTTGCACCTAACAAGAGTGTCAAAATATGTAAGGCAAAAATTGATAAACTGTAAGGAGAATTAGATGGATCCACTACTATAGTTGGAGACTTCAACACCCCTCTATCAGAAATGGACAGATCAGCAGGCAGAAAATCAGTAAAGACATAGATGAACTCAACAGTACCACCAATTAACTGAATATAACTATCAACTGTTTCATTCAATAACAGCAGAATACATATTCTTCTCAAGTTCACATAAAACATTCATCTAAACTGTATTTTGGGCCATTAAACACCCCTTAACAAATCTGAAAGAAATCATACAATGTCTGATCTTAGACCACAAGGGAATTAAACTAGAAATCGGTAACTGAACATATTTGGAAAATCCCAAAATACTTGGGAGATTAAATATTTGTAAATAATATAGGAGTCAAAGAACAAATCTCAAGAAAAATTTTTAAATGTTTTGAATTAAATGAAAATAGAAATACAACTCATCAAAATTTGTGGGGTACAGGGAAAACTGGGTTTAGAGGGCAGTTTAGAGCACTGAATGCATATATTTTTAAAAATACAGTTCTAAGATCAGTAATCTAAGCTTCCACTTTAGGAAGTTACAAAAAGAAGAGCAAATTAAATTTGAAGATACATAAAATAAAAAATAGAAATTACAGCAGGAATCAATGAAATTGAAAACAGGAAATTTAGAGAAAACCAACAAAAGCAAAAGCTAGTTCTTTGAAAGATCAATAAAATTGATAAGCTTCTAACTGGCCTAACTGAGAAGAAAAGAAATAAAATAAAAATTACTCATAACAGAAATGAAAAAGGGGCCATCACTACAGATCCCATGGACATTAAAGGAATAATAAAAGACTATTACGAACAACCCTGTCCCCAAAATTTTATAACTTACATGATACAGATGAATTCCTTGAAAGATACAGTTTCAATATTCACACAATATGAAATAGACAATTGGAGAAGACACAGAGAAAATATTTGCAGAAGATATATCTTACAAGACCGTTATCCTAAATATAAAAGCACTCTTAAAATTCAACAATAAGAAAAACAACCCAATTAAAAAATAGCCTAAAGGGTTGGCCTTCATCAAAGAAGATATACAGGTGGCAAATAAGTATATGAAAAGATGTTTAGCATCATATGTCATTAGGGAATTACAAATTAAAACAATGACAAACCATTAAATATCTATTGGAACAGCCAAAATCTGGAACACTGACAATATGCTGCCAAGACATGGAGCAATAGGAACTCTTATTCATTGCTGATGGGAATGCAAAAATAGCCACTCTGGAAGACAGGTGGTTTCTTATAAAATGAAACATATTGATATCATATTATCCAGAAGTTGTGCTATTTGGTATTTACTCAAACAAGTTGAACACTTACGTCCACACAAAAACCTGTATAGAGATGTTCACAGCAGCTTTATTCATAATTGCCAAAACTTGAAAGCAACCAAGATGTCTCTCAGTTAATGAATGTGCAAATAAACTGTAGTATATACAGTGGAGTAGGAACATTATTCAGTTCCCAAAAAGAAATGAGCTATCAAGCCATAGAAAGAAATGGAGAAACCTTAAATGCATGTTACTAAGTGAAAGAAGGCAATCTGAAAAGGCTACATACTAAATGATTCCAACTCTAGGACATTCTGGAAAAGGCAAAACTATGGAGAGTAAAAAGATCAGTGGTTGCCAGGGGGTAGGGAAGAGAGGAATGGATAGGCAGAGCACAGATAATCTGAAGACAGTGAAACGACTCTGTATGATACTATAATGATAAATACCTGTACTTATACATTTGTCCAAACCCACAGAACATACACCACCAAGACTGAACACTAATGTAAACTACAAACTGAGTGATAATGATGTATAAATGTAGTTCATTGACTGTAACAAATGCATCACTCTGGTGTGAGATTTTGATAGTAGGAGAGGGTATGTATGTGGAGAAGTAGAGAATATACGAAATCTCAGTACTTTCCACCCATTTTTTCTGTGAAACTAAAACTACTCTAAAAAATTAAGTCTATTAAAAATTAAAATAAAAATATTTTTAAAGACTTCAGTGTTTGCTACAGATGGACGTGATGCATATGGATTAATGTAATAGAATCTTTTTAGTTTTATGTTTTCAATTAGTTAAATTTTCAGTATATGTTATTCTGTGAAATAAAAATTTAATAATTTTAAAAAAGCATTGCTTCTGATTTATATAAGATTCTTCATTATTTATTAGTTTTGGATGCCTGTAATTTAGAAAGATAATTAGTAAAGTTAAAATAAAAATATTGAGACTAAAGAGATTTATAGGTCTCACCTCCTTTCACACCCTAAAAAGCAGAATTTTCAAAAAAAAAATTTTTTCTTCTATACACTTTTAGAGGATATTCTGAAATAATCTCCAAGGTCATAAAAGGATTGGAATATATATTTCATTCATTAAATGCTCATGAGATTCACAAGTAAAGGAAATGTTATTGCTCCTGAAGACTTCATGTTTATATGAATACAGGTGCCCCATTCTAAAAGGTATCAGATATATTACCAATAATTATTAAGCATTTACCTACTATGTCCTCAACCATCATGAATATTGATTTGATATAATGAAAAAGAAGGTGTGGCCCTGTCATATTTCAAGGAAAAGGAGGAAATAAAGAAAGCTTTAATATGGAGATAGTATATGAATTGAAGAATGGGTAAAGCTGGGAGCACAGACATTACAGTTTATTTAAATATAATGATTTTTCTTTATTTCTTGTTTTGCTGTATGTATAGGAAAGAATATTTTTGTAAAAGAATAAAGTAAAAGTTTAAATTAATGTCATGGCTGTCTTCTCTACCTACCCATAAAGACTGAAGTTCTATCGCTTATTTCTAATTCCCATAAGCAAAGATTGGTTATAAAATTATCTTTATGCTATAAAACCTTTTTGGATAATATAGGTACATATGTTTACATGTAAATACATATATAATAAATACATGTCATTGAATATATCAATAAATAGAATTATATTGATATTAATAAATATCTAACATATGGAGGTATATTAGAAAAGGTCTGGATGTATATATAAAAATCTTTAACAGTTGTTATTCCTAAGTGGATAAACTTAGTTTTATTTGAGTAATGGATCCTCCTATTTTGTAGAGTTTTGTTTTACTTTTGTTTTCTGGTGACTATCCATTATCCTCATAATCATAGAAAATAACAAGTTCATGAAAATATTCATTTCTAAAATTTTAAATTTATATAGTAGTGAAATAATCATAGTCCACCATGAAATTTACAGTAGTATCTATAAGAAAAAGTAGTTAGGAAAGTGAAAGTGTCCAAAACACATCATATATATATATATATATATATATATATATATATATGATTTTATTTTTAAGTAATCTCTACACCCAATGTGGGGCTCAAACTTAATAACTCTGAGATCAAGAGTTGCATGCTCCACTGACTGAGCCTGCCAAGCACCCCACCAAAAAATATATTTTTAACATAGATCTCAGATTCTTTCAAGATCAGAATACATAAACTTGAACTAACTGTAATAATTTCTAAAAACTCTGTTATTTAGAAAAAAAAGGTTATTATACACATTGTGTGATTACAATAATAACTATAAAATTGTAATTTGGAAAAAATATGAATTACCTATTAAGGTTTTTCCTAGGTTTGTGAATACAAGAAATAAAAGGAAAACAAGGGAGGGATTTTTGTTTCATGGATATTTATCTACTATTTTATTTGTAACTCTTCAATGATTACAAAAATCAATTTTGACCTGTATAGTTATAATGGATCACTTCACAGAAGGAAGTTAATCAGCCTCTAAAATCCATCCCACTTTAGGAAAAACAATTAAGCAGTAACTTTCTGTTCTTTATTATTTTAACAGACGTAATGCAGGGGAAACATTTGTGGAAATGCAATAACTACTCAAAGATCATGATACAAATTTTTATGAGCTGCATTTATTTTTAAGAGTTTGATAATAGTGCCAACATCTAGAAAGCATTTTCATCCTTAATAATACACATCACTTCAATCTCACAAGCAGTGGCTAAATAATGAAGCATGTTAACAAAAGATTTAATTTATTTAAAAGTCTTCTCTAAATGTTTTTGGTTTTTTTTTTTTTTTTAGTATGTGTGTGTTTAGAGACCTATTAATAAAACATTTTACTGAAAAATTAATTTAGAAACAAAACCTTATCCTTGATTTAAAAAATGTGTGCATATATATTAATGACAGTGAAAGGTAAATAGACACACATATTTAAATAAAACTTGCATGCATGTACATTAGCTCTCTACAAATTGCCAGTTAGTTGCACTTTAAATTACATATAAAAATGTAGTAGCTCCAAAAACTGTTCTAACTCACAGGAGAGATTTTGTGTTTCACAAATCAGAACGTTTTTTATCCCTCATACATTTTTATTACTCTATTAGGCATGTAACAGGGTGAAAGAGTATACAAGCTGTTAAGCTTTGTTAACAAGCCATGGCACACTTGTATTTCAGCTCAATGAGGCTTCTGTAGTTTGGGCTTTTATCAAGCCCTGTGATATTCTGTGCATCACAGACCATATTTGATTAAGAAAAGCATGTTTTTGAAACATCTGTCTGTTTGGTTACATTCAAACTGTCCTACATGAATACAATATTTTCTTGGAGTCTATTCCTGATGGGTGCCAAAGGGGAAAAATATACTCTCCAAGGTCATCAGAATTCATAAATACAGCTGACAACATTATAGTAGAAGGGGAAAAAAAATCTTTCCAAGTCTGTATACAACATTAAATTCACAAATGTTTGTTTACTCTTAAATGAATCAAGCAAATACCAAAGGAAGAACATGGTTATAAATAGTGACAGGTGCTTCTCAGCTCGTGTGGTTCTTTGCATCATATGGGTGACAGAATAGAAATCCGGTAAATCCATCCCTCAGGGCATTGAATAGAAACCAAATCATGTGGCCAGGCCAAGCAGGGTGGATTTAATTAGGAAGAATGTAGCATAATATTCACATAATCTCCTAAAATTTAATTTTGGCCAGGTAAGCACTAGTGATTTTCAGAACTGACTCACCAGTGGAAAAGAATTCCCAAAAGATTACGTGATCTTGTCCCATCAATTCAACCCCAACAGCAGGGCTGGGACTATACAGGTCTGGTCATTAGTACTAATGCTGGACAAGGCTAGAATAGGCAGAGGTAGCACTGGCTGAAAGAAAAATCCCCAAACATTTGGCCTTCTTAAAACAATGCAATAAGACTTTGAACACAGCTTTATGGGAGTAGCAGATAGTCTTTGAATATAGGGATGACCTAACTTTTTTTTTTTTTATTACTCACTGTCGAGTGCTCAATGATGCTTACCATGAGAACCCTCTTTAAAAATTATAATTCTGGGGCGCCTGGGTGGCTCAGTTGGTTAAGCGACTGCCTTCGGCTCAGGTCATGATCCTGGAGTCCCTGGATCGAGTCCCGCATCGGGCTCCCTGCTCGGCAGGGAGCCTGCTTCTCCCTCTGACCCTCCCCCCTCTCATGTGCTCTCTCTCTCTCATTCTCTCTGTCTCAAATAAATAAATAAAATCTTTAAAAAAAAAAAAAATTATAATTCTGATGCTTCACACCCTGATTTTTATCATTAACTTCTTACCTCATACTATATCATTTAAGCATTCCTTTATTATCCATCTTTTCTTCACTAGAATTGTGGAATTTTGTGTTTCATTTACTAATATATCTTAAGGTTTTGACACATAGAAGATCAATAAAGATTTGTTAAGAGAATAAAACTTCTGAATTTCTAATAATTTCCCATGGAATTTCTCCATTAGGAAGAGAACTGTAGTGAAAAAATTCTGGAGATTTATGAAGTCCAAAGAATGTCTTCCCTAGTCATATACACCGACCTCTGTACTCTCATCATGTAAGGAAACTTTAAGGTCAATGGCTCACCACCTTGACACTAAGGACAATTATAGCTGGAAGGACCATGGTGTCCTGAAAAAAAGCAAGCATAGGAGTGCAAAACAACAAGTTTCACCAACTCATAACTATACACATTTAGGCACATTTCATAACATGTCTTACTCTCCATTTTCTCCAAATAAGGGTATTACCCACATGACAGATTTGCTGTGAGAATGAACGGAGATTATATATGTAAAACATTTGTTGAAGTGCTAGGCACATTCCAAAAATTATCATTCCCTTGACCTCAAACTCAAGTCCACAAGAATGAGTTCCTAGCCTTTTCTACTACAAATAAATCCTTGCTTAGAATCTCAAGGCCCAAGCCTCAAACACTGACTTTCTAACTGGGTGTCAACACCCATCCCCTATGTCCCTGCTACAGACCTCCACCACCCTGAACCTCTTCCCAATACCTACTGCAGGTTTCTACATTGCTTGCTGGCGCTCTGCTCAGACAGACACATTGCTCATTTCTTGAGCTGCTTAAAGAATCCTAGCCTCAGCTTCTTGGGGGACCTGGCCTTTCCCCTAAAAACTCATTCTTCAAGCCACTAACTCTTAGCATTGCCCCAATGTTTCTGTACAAGATACCAGTTCAATGAAAGAATGACACGTCACTTTCTTTCAGCCCTACAGGTCATCCTACCTTCTTCAGCCCAGCCAGTCTTGCTACCATGTGAAACCAGGCTCTAAAAGGGGCCTCACTTCAACAAAATGCCTAATATATTTTGAAGCAAAAAAAAGTTTTTGATTAAAAAGTACGTAGATGGCGACTTCTGAGATAGATCTCTTAAAAAATTAAATTTAGGAGGAAAACAGAGCAAACAATCACAAAGAGCTATTTTAGTGGAGCTGTGGATGGGAGAATCATATTCATGGCACCAGGTCAGTTGTATTTCTTAAGTGTTTCTCAAAACCATCCATCTCACTTTTCACTGTTATATCCACAGTCTTAGTCTAGGTTCTAGTAATCTCTTGCCTAGCCTACTGTCACTGATATATAATTGAGCTCATTGTAATCAGTCTTGCCAGCCTCAAATCCATTCTCCACAGAGACACAAATATCTAAAATGCTAACCTGGGATGCCTGGACGGCTCAGTTGATTAAGCGTCTGTTTTCGGCTAGGGTCATGATCCCAGGGTCCTGGGATTGAGTCCCGCATCAGGGTCCTTGCTCAGCAGGGAGCCTGCTTCTCCCTCCCCCTGCTTGTACTCTCTCTCTCTCTCAGACAAATAAAATCTTTTTTAAAAAATAAAATTACCTTGTAAAAAAAAGATTTAAATAAAATGAAATAAAATGCTAACCTGAGCATCTGAATGGTTAGAGAAAACTTTAATTCCACCACAAAGTATAAAGTAAAACATATACACCAATGATAATCAAAATGGTGTTCCACCAATTGCTTGCTACCAATTCATGATTAGGGATATACAGAAATTGAGAGTAAGCATTTAGAATCTTTAAAGTAATTTAAGATTGCCTTGATACCCATGCATGTGGTTTTATATTTTGTAAACATATCAGTCCACATCATATTGGAAATCTTAACCAGCCCCTCACCGAAGATAGTTGAAAAGTCCTAATCTTCTGAACAAGGCATATAGTCAACACCTACCGCCTATCAGTCTCTCCAGCTGTGTCTTCTGATTTCCCAAATCAGGATTGTTATCCAGTAATTTTTACTCACTTATAGTTCACTACAACCATCAGTAAACTATAGCAAAATGCTATATAGTATGGTGCTTAAAATATGGACTCTGGAGTCAAACAATATGGCTGTGTCATTTACTGGCTATGTAACGTTGGGTAATTTACTTAAACATTCAGTGCTTCAGCTTTTTCACAAATAGAATTAGAATAGTAATAGCTGCTTCATATATTTGTTGGGAAGATGAAATGGTTTAATGCATCACTTAAAATAGGACCTGAAATATGATAAACATTAAATAAATGTTGGAATTCTTTTTTTATTATTATTTTAGCCTCCATTCCTTGCTGGTGCATTCCCTCTGCCTTCCTAGAACTTTGCATCTGGCTAATTTCTAACTAATTTTATTTTTTTTAGGGGCGCCTGGGTGGCTCAGTTGGTTAAGCGACAGCCTTCGGCTCAGGTCATGATCCTGGAGTCCCGGGATCGAGTCCCACATCAGGCTCCCTGCTCAGCGGGGAGTCTGCTTCTCCCTCTGACCCTCCCCCCTCATGCTCTCTCTCTCTCATTCTCTCTCTCTCTCTCAAATAAATAAATAAAATCTTTAAAAAAAAAATTTTATTTTTTTTTAAGATTTTTTTTTATTTATTAGAGAGGGAGAAAGAGCACGAGCTGGAGGGAGGGGCAGAGGGAGACAGAAAAGGAGAGGAATCTCCAGCAGTCTCCCCACTGAGCACGGAATCCGACCAAATATTACCGGGGCTTGACCTCAAGACCCTGAGATCATGACCTGAGCTGAAACCAAGAGTTAGATGCTTAACCAATTGAGCCACCCAGGCACCCCCTCATCAATTTTAAAGACAAATCAGACTTTGTCTTCTCCAAGAGGCCTTTATTGATTTTCCTAGGCTGATTTGTGTGCTGGTTTTGTGCTTCCCTATCACTCTGAACCAACTCCTCTATCATGGCATGTACTACATGGCATAATAATTCTCTTTATGTGTCTGTTTCCTCTACCATGATGAGAACTTGATTCATATAAAATGCTTAACATGTATTAACAGATCCCATAAACACTCTATTTAACTGATTTCATTTTGATCCTTAGAGGGACCAATGTTCCACTGTTTACCATTTCAACCATGCATTGTTTCCTGAAAGAAAAGCTGAATGAGGAGAGAGATCTCTGGTGCCTAAGTAAGATAACTTGGGATCAGAGCTTTTTGATTTGCCCTCCCTGTACTTAGCATTGTAATATAAAGAGTGATGAGAATGAGACTTACAGTTTTCTTCACAATTAATCCATGTTCTACTTCTTATTATGTTTTGACCATAAGTAAAATTACTTGGGGAAGCAAAGAAAAGCTCTAGATTTTAAATTAAACTGAAAAAATGAATCACCCATTACCAATTGTACATCATTCTGTAATTAATTAGACTCAAAGATGTCTGTTTTTGAAGACTTCTATTCTCATTATAAAATAGCTAAAACCCCAATTATCAATGACCATATGAAAAAAAAAAATTGGTACTCCAACACTTTATAACAATAATAAAATCTCAAATGATAGTGCTACTGCAAGCCTCTTCATAATTTTCATTAAATAGAGCATAGAAGAAAAACAAAGATTTGTCTGGCTACAGATTTCTCAGAAATGGCTAAAGACCATGCACATTACAGCAGATCAACAGGTCCAAGGCTATAAAGAAATCAGTCCTCTGAGGAAAAAAATTTAAAAAATGGAAAATATAATTAACTGGATTGATTAAGTCATGCAGAAGGAAGGGGAGAGAAGAGTAGAAACATGAGTGATTTAAAATTGCAGACACTCTAAAATATTTTAGCACACTATTTCAACCTTTCCTACACCATTAACCTACTTTTTAAAGGCATTTGAGTTTAAGTTCTTTCCTGTGGTCTTATTCAGTGTATGATTAAGTGACAAGAGCTATAAGATGACCAAAAGTGTGAGGAGAAAGCAGGATGAAGAAATCCAGAGGTCTGGCAGGGCCACAGTCTGAATGCTGTGACTGAAAGACATTTTCCTATCTAAATGCTTACAGGTTCAAGACCACATATACAACATTCTGCAGGAAAGTTTAAAGGAAAGAAAAATTTGGAAAATCACATCTAAAAGATAGCCTGGTGATGGGTATTAAGGAGGGCACGTACTGCACGGAGCACTGGGTGCTATACGAAAACAATGAATCGTGGATCACTACATCAAAAACTAATGATGTATTGTATGGAGACTAACACAACATAATAAAATAAAATTTAAAAAATTAAATAAATAAATAAATAAAAGATCGTTAATACTATGCATGATTTTAGAAAACAGGCTCTTTTAATTGCTACTTAATTTGAACAATTTCCCTAAAATATTTAATGCTGCCCACTTAAAGATGCAAACTGCGAAAACACAAAGTCAAATAATTTTAATTTCTCATTCTGGAACATATGGTAATGAAAAAGTGAAGATAGTCAAAAGGAAAGGCCTCCGAATAATAGGAAAATCTTACAGGTGGTGGTTAAGTCAGAAATTATTCTTCTCCATCTATATATAGGAAAATTTATTAAGCTCCTTCCAGGGCAGCAACACTAAAAAAGCATTTTTCCACCACTCTTGCAGACAGCGGATGCAAATGTTAATTTGTGCTTCAGGATAATCACACCTCCAGGGTTTTAGCATTATATGGGTCTGTGCAGATGCAAATAATTTATCATCTAGAGAAATAGGAGTATGGTAGTTGAGATTTGATGCGATCGAAGGGGGGAAAATAGCGTACTTTAAAAACTAAATGAATGCAGAGAAATTAAAAGTGAAGAAATCATGCTCTTTTTGAAATTAGTTTTGCAATCCGAACATCAGTAAGAAACAATATGTTACCAGTTCAAGTTACCGATGTGGAGAAGGCCATCATTCAAACAGAAATGAAATCCGACATGGGGAAAAAAGAAAATATCAACCAAAACTAGAATGGAAATACAGTTCACGTCGTTCCCAAATCAGGGTGTCACCCCAAAACTTGAGGAAGGGAGTCAGCATAATAACAAGGCCATCACCAGCCCGTTCTCTCATTTAACGAGACACCACGGTAATCCCCTAAATCACTAGATCTAATATAGGATTTCTTTTTAACAGTTGTATAATAGACCATAAAAAAGATGCATCACATTTATTCGAGCATCCTGCTATTGATAGACATACAGGGTTTCTCGGTTTCTTTTTTGCTGCTACTCTCAACAGGACATTTATCATTCCTCTGCATATACACTTAAATCCTTTTACTTTTGTTTATATAAATTTGATTGCACAAAGTGGTTCAAATGGTATGTGAGATATTATTGCTACCTTTTTTATCCTGAACATGTATGTGTTGGGGGGATGGTGGATCAAAAGAATTAGATTAGTAATGACGGGGTGTTATTAGAACAGCTCAGCAATTTCATGAAATCAGCCTCCAGAAAAGCACTATGTTCAGCAAATTCCATTTATTTAGTGGGACTTTCCTTATTAAATTGGTGAGTGTGTTTTCACAAAAAAGAAAGAACTGTTCCTCAGATCAAGGTCAAGGGGCAACAGTTACAACCCGGCACATAAATTTTAGGATGTCATACAGGGATTTTTACAAACTTGCTTCTTTCTAACTCTACTTCCATTTTTCTTCTCTTCCCCAGACTTATCCTAGGTTCCAATCATTAATCCACTATAGTTCAACAGATATCATACTTTTTCACAAGCCCACAGAGCCTGTGCAGAAACTGCTTCCTCTGCCTAGAACATTCCCCTGGTTCCACCCCCACTCTGTTTCCACCTGGTAACTCTTCCTCAGGCCTTCGAACCAATTTCAGGTGTAAAAGAATTCTAGTACCAATTGAAGCTTAGGATCACTCAATTAGGATTCTACTTCAAATTATATTTGTGGTGGTAGGAGGTGTCCCTGGGTATCCAATAATTTAACTAAATTCTGACACTATCTACCCAGAGAAGGCATCAGATCCACAGGGTAAAGGCTTAGTTCTATAAGACTGTTCCTCACCCTGCCCCACCCCCTGCACTTCAGATGCTAATGGAAAGTACCAGCTATCAATCAGAGGTTCCCAGGACCCCCTCCTCTGGTTCAATTAATTTGCTAGAGCAGCTCACAGAACTGCAAGAAACATTTCACTTACTCGATTACTAGTAGGAGATAACTTGGAAACAGCCAGATGAAAGAGATGCTTGGGCAAGGTACGTGGGAAGGAGCACAGAGCTTCAATGCTCACTCTGAGCACGGCCACTCTCACCAAATCTCCATGAGTTCACCAACTCAGAAGCTCTTCCAAACTCCTCCTTTTGGGTTTATATAAAGGCTTCATTACATAGAAGTGATTGACTAACTCGTTGGCTAATGGTGATTGAACTCAAGCTCCAGCCTTTCTCTCCTCCCCAGAAGTCAGGGGGGTGGGACTAAAAGTTCCTACCCTCCAGTCACATGGTTGGCTTCACTGGCAACCAGCCTCTAAACTTAGGAGCATTCCAAAAGTCACCTCATTAACATATCAATACCCCTTTTTGGCTGTTATCACAAGAAATGCTAAAGATTTTCAGAGCTCGGCGCCAGAAACAGGACGAAGACCCAGGATATATTTCTTACTATAAATCATAGTATCACTAGGTGTTACCTTTAAAAGAATCCATTGGAAACAGAAGGGATAAAGCCTTCTCCTGGATTTCCATACCTAAATATAGCTCCTCTTCTAGATGGCACAGTATTGCACTATATTTTAATGTTTTAATGTCTTGTCTGTCTTCCTCACTGGACTGTGACTCTTTGAAGGCAGGACCATATCTTCTGTTTCTTATAACACAGTACTTAATGTAGTGTCGGCTTTCAGAAACTTTTTACTTAGGGGCACCTAGGTGGCTCAGTCGGTTGAGCGTCTGTCCTCGGCTCTGGTCATGATCCCAGGATCGTGGGATCGAGCCCGCATGGAGCTCCTTGTTCAGCAGGGAGCCTGCTTCTCCCTCTGCCTGCCGCTCCCCCTGCTCATGCTCCCTCTCTCTGACAAATAAATAAAATTTTTTAAAAAGGAGAGAAAAAGAAAGAGGACGGAGAACAGTATCTATTTCAACACCTACATTTAAAGGGTGTGCGGGGGGAAAAAAAAACCTAAGTTGATCAAAAAGGAGTCCTTAATGAAGTAGAGAAGTAGGAAAGAATAAAACTGTGGGATATTACAGATTAAAAGTGGAGTAGTAAAACTGTCAAATACTACAGAAAGAAGCTGAAAGAACCAGAAAAAGAGAGAGAGAGAGAGAAATATTAAAGAAGGCCCAAGGTGGGTTCATTGAGCATATTTAATAGCTTTAGTTGGCTAGGAAGGCCAAAGGGAACAGGTATTAGCAGCTCCTGTATCTTGGGACAGGAGGCCCAATTAGAAGAGTTTTAGAGAGGATACTTAAGCGTAAGGATGAGACAAATTATCTTAAGAAGAAGGCGATAATGGGGTGCCTGGGTGGCTTAGTCGGTTAAGCATCTGCCTTCCACTCAGGTCATGATTCCAGGGTCCTGGGATTGAGCCCCACATTGGGCTCCTTGCTCAGCGAGGAGTCTGCTTCTCCCTCTCCCTCTGCAGCTCCCCCTGCTTGGGCTCTCACTCTCTCTCTGACAAATAAATAATAAAATCTTTAAAAAAAAAAAAAAAAGGAGATAAACTGAAATAGAGGCTAATAAACAAGATGGATGTGAAGTAGATGCAAGATGCTAATGAGAAGTGAAGTGTGGGCAGGATTTTCACATCCTCTCCTTTTCTCCACACCACATCACCTCTACCCCTGGTTTACCTTTAGATGATAGGTATTCTAACAAGATTGAGCTTCAATCTATCTGACAGTATTTCTAGACACGTTCTAATCAATGGGGATTTCTATCCCAACAAATGCTTATTCATCATTACTATTCACTATGCTCAGGTTCATTTGTTATAAAAATTAAATAAATAGTAATAATAAAGTACCGTTTTCCAATGCAGCTATGTGTGATATACTGTGCTTTGGAAAACAGGAATATTTATGAAGAGTTAACTGAAAGATGAATTTATGTAAAACACTTCATTTATTCATATGTCAAAAAATATATACATAGGTACAAGAGAATATTTTATAGATGAAACGAGATCATTGTCTTTAAATGTGACATCATTCTTAATCTCCCTGCAGGTGTTAAGAAGTGGAAAAACCAAAACATAAATCCTCACAGGAAGTGATCCCTGATGAAGAAAACCAATTCTGCTAGACAAAGTATAAAGTTATTCTCTTTAATTATGAAGTTCCATATTTTACAGAAAAGAATGCTTTACATAGAAATGCAGCTACATAAAAATTGGAGTACTCCTATATCCTGTAGAAAACAACATTACTGCAAATTCCAATAACCAGAGCTTTCATGCTGTTTGGTATATTATTATTAAAATAATCATAGTATAGTTTTTTTTAAACCCTCCTTTTAGAAAGAACGTAAGTCAGAGACCATCATTTGGTTTCTCATAAGCTTTACACACCACTACCTAAGATTCACATCAGTAACCTAAAGGTGAAAGCTTCCACATACCATCTCCAGTTTGTAAAGCATTCTAAGCTCCCTTCATTTTCTGTAGAACAATTTGTTCTTCCTAAGTACAGGGTAGCTTCATATGACTTGGTTATTTGACATCTATGGTAATAAACGTTAAATAGCAAGTGCATTTTACACTTAGTATCTGTCAGAAAAGCTTACTACAATTACAAATTAACTAGCATCTTAGGATTCAGTGTGTTAATAGCACACCAATAAAGAGGGACTGGTTTTAGTTAAAAATTAAAATAATGATAATGATAATAATAATAATAATTTCTCTGAAATTAGCAAATCAAATACATTGCAGAGCAGTCCAGACCCTAAACTGAAGATATGAGATTACTTTAGATTTGTTTGATATCCACCTAACCCTCCCAGTTTGCTAACTAAAGAGAATTCAGAAAATGGATTTTAAGACAATTATCAATTTTTTTCTATGTCACACTAGACAATTTTTTTTTTAAACAGAGCATGTCTTTTTTTTTTTAAGATTTTATTGATTTTTTAAGAGAGAGAGAGACAGCGAGAGAGGGAACAAAAGCAGGAGGAGTGGGAGAGGGAGAAGCAGGCTTCCCGCGGAGCAGGGAGCCCGACGTGGGACTCGATCCCAGGACCCTGGAATCATGACCTGAGCCGAAGGCAGACACTTAACGACTGAGCCACCCAGGTGCCCCACACTAGACATTTTTAAAGTTGACTGAGAATTTAATTGATTCATTATTCCCTAAAGCATATTTTCCAGTTACAGTACCATTCTTGTGAGATTCTTTATTTTTTAGAGCAGTTTAGGTTCATAGCAAAATTAAGCAGAATCTTGTGAGATTTTCATGACCTGGATCTTCTCTTTCTAGCTCAGGAGAGTTTTAAAATTGTGCTGTTCTGGAAGGAAATGAAAAAGACTCATTTTGCCTTTTTTTTTTTTTTTTTTTTTTTATCCCCAGGTTTAGATCTTGCTTGAAATGGTCAATTTTCTCACTGTCAACACATT
The DNA here is from genome assembly GCF_004348235.1 of Phoca vitulina. Taxonomy (NCBI): domain Eukaryota; kingdom Metazoa; phylum Chordata; class Mammalia; order Carnivora; family Phocidae; genus Phoca; species Phoca vitulina. Next base: position 92,232,613 of record NW_022589706.1, read on the forward strand.
ATATATATGAGACAGTTTCTTGGAATCAAAGAAACCAGAGAACCTTAGAGAGAATTATCATGAAGCTCCCTTCCACATTTTATCTTGCAGAGCTCAGGCAACAACGCATATAGAGCAATAACTCTCTCCCCTTAGAGAATTAGGCTGCTATTGAAGAGTGGTGATGCCAAATCCTCCTAGAGTTTTACTAAATAACTTGTATCATAGAGCCACTGGAAATAAAAATATACTGACGTCTCCCCAATACAGGCCTGTTCACATAATTTAAGGGTTGGAGAAAGGGGAACCAGCCAGTAAGACAAAAATGGAAAGAAAGAGAAGTTTGAGGAAAGCATACAGAGTTGGGACACGGATATGAAGGACAAAAGGAGTTTTGGTGAAGGAAGAGAGATTTGGTCGAGACAGATTGAATCAACCAAAATTAAGCTTAAAGAGATTATTAGCACTGTCATTGACAAATTCTGTGTGGAATAGTGAAGAAAGAAGTAAGAAAGGTGAAAAGTTAAGAGACTATAAATGTGGAGGAGAACTGAATGTGCTTTTTTTCTGCTTCATCTAAATAAATTAAAGAAAAAAAAATTTTTTTAATTAACAAGCCCATAAGAACAAAGGGACCTAGAGAGAAGATGGCCACAGCAGAGAGTTGTCAACAAAGTTTTGGACAACAGAAAGCAGATGGATGAGGGGTAACTGAGAAAGCTGTGACCTAAGTGCCTGTTGAGGAGAATGGCCAGATGAAGCAGCTGTCTGGGCTGCAGAAATCTCCCTAAGAGTCCCAGAATTTGAGGCACAGAAACCACAGAGAGGCAGGATGAATGGGGGCAGCCTCAGTTCAAAGTTTATAAAAGAAGTTAGGTTATCCAGATCCCCTCACTCATCCTCCAGAGACAACTAATATCCAAACTAGGTGAGAGATGAGTGGTTTATTCCCCAGAAAAAATAAAGCAACAAATTCCAAGTCTCAGAAAAACTGGAAAAGGAGGGGAGGGGAATTAAAACCACAATGTATTTTTAGTCCACATCAATTAGAATGACTGAAATTTACAAGATTGACAATACCAAGTGATGGTGAAGAAACCAGAACTTTCATACACTAATGAGAACATCAATGTTATAACTTTGGGAAACATTTTGACAGTTTCTTATAAATTAAGCATATATAATCTTATGATCTAACAATCTACTCCTAAATATTTACCCAAGAGAAATAAAACATAAATCCACATAAACACTTGTATAATATTTATAGCAGCTTTGTTTATAATGGCCCAACCTGAAAACATCCAAATACACCCAAATATCCAATGACAAGTGAATGGATAAACAAGTTATGATATAACAATATAATGGAATAGTACTCAGTAATAAAAGGGACCATACACACAACAGCATGAATAAATCTCAAAACTGTTATACTAAAAAAGATGGCTGACACAGAACAGTATATATTATGTGATTTCATTTATATGATAAATATATATGTATGAAATCTTAAAAATGCAGGACTAATCTACAAATACAGAAAGGAGATATCTGCTGTTTCCTCTGGCAGGAGTTGAGATGGGTATTGACTGAAGATAGGCGTGAGAGAATTATTGTGGTAAGTCTTGAATGTGATGGTGTGTGTATATATATATATATATATATGTATGTGTGTATATATGTGTGTGTATATATGTGTGTGTATATATGTGTATAGATATGTGTATATATGCATATATATTTGTATATATATGTGTATACATATACGTATATGTTTTTCACCAAAACTAAGCTTTGCTTAAAATGAATACATTTTATTATGCAAAAATCATACTTTACTAATGTTGATTTTTAAAAATAGATCAGGTTAAGTTGCTATATATCTATATCTATATCTATATATGCATGTATAATTGGTTTTTGACAGAAGCTATGTAAATATACATGAAGACTAAAGGAAAGATACTACTGGGAAACATGTTGATATGAGCAAAAGGAGGGAAAATTGATGGAGCATGGCCTGGAGTTGATGGAAAGGCTCAAAGTCATAAGAAGCTGGTATCCTCTTTAGTCACCTTTCATCTTGTGCCAGAATCTGTTCTTAGCCCGTATATACATTATCTCAATTTATCATCATTATAATCTTACAATACAGGAATTATGATTCCCATTTTACAGATAATAAACCTGGGATTCATACAGATTAATAGTTCTTTAAGGTAACACATCAATTAAGTATGGTTATTTCAATTACTTAAAGAATCACATTTTACTAGAAAACAAACAAGTTACTTATTGCATTTCTCTTTCTTTATGTACACCCAGTAATGGTTCCCCACAGTCTCATTCCAACCAGGTATAAATCACACTCCCACTATAAACAGGATCTGGATTTAAAAGTCCAATCTAATTGTTAATGACTGAGTAAAACTGAGACCACATTCATTAATAACTTTTGACAATAACAAAGTAAAAGTAATTAATATGCATCCAGGTACCCAAGTCCTGAGTTTCAAGCAAAAATATGTTGCTACTTAGTTTGATTGGAAAGATAATATAGAAAAGTAAAAACATTCAATTAACAGAAATCTGGCATTTACAAATAGTGACTGCAAAAGATAGTCTATTACTCTATTAAGTTTAGAATGACAAGTTCTCTCTAATTCCAGTATAGATAAACAAAGGTGACCGCATAAAGATGTAATTGACTATTTCAATAGTATGACTATTGATTTAGACGCAATGCAAAAAAAAAAAAAAAAAAAAAAAGAAATGCCCAAAGGATGGGTTTGTCCTCAAGACTTAAAACAATTAGAGCTATGTATATTATACACTGGACATTTGATCTGTACTGAGGGGCATAGAGCATGCCACCCCAGAGTGTGCCACTTGGCAATTTGATTATTTAATGAATTAAAGTAACCCAAGGAACAGCCAGAGTAAAGACACTTTAACCCTCCTTTGCACTATGCCTGCAAGGCAGTAAATAAATCTCCCATATGAAAGGCACCCTCCCTATACTAGGAGAATAGAAGGCATTCTCATAACCAGAGACAGAGAATTTAGGGCTGAGAAGTCTCTATAAACAAACCTTGTTACTTCTTCACTAATTTACCTACCCCAAGTCCAAACCCCTTTGACTTGTCAGTTCCTCACAAATTTATTGTTTTATTGTCAAAAAAGTTAAAAAGCTGCCTGTTTTGGTCACTTCTTTGAGCTTTATATTTTTGGGGCTCCTATACATACAAAATTACATTTGTTTTTCTCCTGTTAATCTGTTTCATGTCAGTTTAATTATTAGGCAAGCCAAAGAACCTAGAAGGGAGGAAAAGAAAAGTCTTCCTCCCCTACAGTACCTTTCAATGAGTGCCTCGTAACAAGACTTTGAAACTAAAGGATGGACACCCATGGTGTTTTACTACAAAGTTGGTGGATATTTAGATAGCTGCAACTTGCCCAGAGAAAAGTAGAAAAAGTAATGGAGAGCATTAGAAAAGTATATTAATTTTATATAGTAATATATGTTTATAAGGGTAAATACTAACTAAAAAGTAACAGGTTTAATTCTCCCTGATGAAAATAAAGGAAGAGACTGTCTCCTCCCCCACTTTTCTTTTTTTTTATGACACATTTTTTTTATTTTGTTATGTTAATCACCATACATTACATCATTAGTTTTTGATGTAGTGTTCCATGAGTCATTGTTTGCGTATAACACCCAGTGCTCCATGCAGAATGTGCCCTCTTTAATACCCATCACAGGCTAAGCCATCCTCCCACCCCCCTCCCCTCTAGAACCCTCAGTTTGTTTCTCAGAGTCCATAGTCTCTCATGATTCATCTCCCCCTTCGATTTCCCCCCTACCTCAGAAAACCTGTATTTTCTTCCTATGTCTTTTTGAAATACATATAAATCTCTTTAAAAGCTAAATAAGACTCCTGCCAGCGTTAAGAACCAGGAATGCATTTCTCAAGGAGCTGGAAACTATTTCTGAAATGTAAAAATCAAGAGAGATAGTCTTCCCCAGTTACTGTGGATGTAGAAGCCTAACTCAGTGGGCACTGTGATCCAAGCTCCAAAAATTCCCTTTGTTGTAAAGATAGGAGAGATTTATTTTTCATTTGAATAAAGCCAATTAGCTAACACAGATGGTCACCCCAATTACAAGGTGAATCGAGGATGAACCATGTATGACAAATGGTACTGTCAAGTCCTTTCACTTGAGGACTAGGTATTGTTTATCTTGATAATACATATGCAATGGATTGTATCTGCTTGGCTATATAAAAAGGTGAAATTTCTTTCTGTCTATAACCTCTTTTCAGATTGCCCTCACTGCACATCACAGTCTGGCTTAATACTTTGTCTATAATTAAATTGTTTTCTTTCTCTTCTACCTTTGTGGACCGTTTTTCTGGATGAGGAAGAGGTTTTGTTTTTAATTATATTTTCCCTACAGGGGTTCATAATTACTTCTATGTTTTCTACATCTGGATACCAGTTTAAAAATATTTATTTCTCATGGGGCACCTGGGTGGCTCAGTCGATTAAGCCTCTGACTTCCACTCAGGTCATGATCCGAGGGTCCTGGGGTTGAGCCCCATGTCAGGCTCTCTGCTCAGCGGGGAGCCTGCATCTCCCTCTACCTCTGTTTACCTCTCTGCCTACTTGTGCATTCTCTCTGTCAAATAAATAATTAAAATCTTAAAAAAATAAATAAATAAAATAAATAAAAATATTTATTTCTGGATTTCTTGAATTTCCAGTTAACTAAAGCAAGTACTTCTAGTTAAATTCACTCTCTTAGAGAGAGGGAGAGAAGCTGGAATGGAAATCCAAAAAAGAAATGCCAAATGTTTGACATTTCTCTTCTGATACCAACCAGATGATAGAGAAGCTTGCACCTCAACTATCTGGCATTGATTTGAGTTACTTTTTAAATACCCACCCCATCTTGCTGTTGCTGTGTATACCAAATATTTAACAATCATTCACCTCTTAATTTCTTTCTCAAGTGTCAATACAATAAAGAATGAACCTATACAATCCAGTGAAGAACAAAGCTACGGAAACATTGCTAATAAGTTACTCAGTGTCAGCAATCCACTGCTTTCTTGCCTCTAACTCATTTGGTATGTAGATTATATCCACTTTGTTGATGAATTAGCTGCTTTTACAAATGAATGGATAGACAAGAGAAGCTAAATAGGCTAATAAGCTGTATACACATGTGTGTGCACACAAAGCTAGCAAAGGCTGAGTATTTTGTTCAGTGAACAGGGGGTTTTTTGAAATTGAAAATAACAAAATAAATTATACACATTGTTGTAATACAATATTTGTTATTGGTTTTTAAATATGCAAACTACACTTTCCCAATGCTCTGTTTCCAAGACACCCTGCCATATCCATTTAAATATGCAAACTACACTTTCCCAATGCTCTGTTTCCAAGACACCCTGCCATATTAGTTCAATTCAATTAAATAGTTGCTATCAGGAGCTCCTTTCATAAATAGATTTGGTTTCTCCAGTACACAGTGACCTATATTGACATTACAAAAATTATCAGGGAACCACAAAGCATATGAACCTGGAATTAATTGTGAATCTAAATCCTAGCTTTTAATCAGGCCCCAGGAAATGAACCTTGACTTTGTATTTATATCAATAGCATCGCGCAATAGGAAACAAGAAATGTGTATAAAACATTTGGTCCAAGAGTAATTATACCTGGATAATAGGAGTTGCCATTCTACCTGCCCAGGAAGAGTCTGCCTTACTGAGCTGAGGTCACCAGTCTCTCTAGGAACATAAAATCAGTAATCTCATGGGGAAGTTAGAACCAACTCAACATTGTGCTTCCTGTGGAAAAGTGGCTGAGCTGAGACATCTGACAGCTATGTGTCAGCTTTTCACATTACTAAATTACACATTATTCCTCTCTCACACTCTGAAGGAAATGAGAGGGATGTGGCGTTGTCAGACATTTGGGACTTAGCCATTCATTAGGTAAGAAGTGTTATATCAGATCAGAGATTTTGCCTGCCTGAAATGACCTAGAGTCTGAGCAATCACCAAGGAGCATGACAGCCATCACTTCTCTGCCTGTTTAACCCGAAAGTCAGGTTTCATCATTGTGACCATTATCTGCACTCAGGAGTCTGTGTGTGTGTGTGTATTTTTATTCCCTATGTTTAAAAGTTCACTTCCAAGCAAAATTCACAACAAAATTGTCCCATATCTCAGCAAGGGGAAAATATTTATTGAAAAATGCTATGCACAGCAGAAAATTGTCCTTGGCAGAGAAACAACTCATGCTTTTTTGTTCATGATTCACTAGTCATTTACTTGGATTTCCAGGAACAAATAGGTGAATGCCCTCTACCAAGAGAAAGCAATAGAAGGTGTTGGCAAGGCTATATGCCATAGAGTCATGGAATGCACACGTATGAATGACTATTCAAAGCACACTTTGTAAAATTAAAGTATGGTTTACTGGATATTTTATTTTATATCATGCTCTCTGCTAATATATTTCAAAAAATAAGGATTGAAATTTTATTTATATTTAAATGAGCAATTCATATTAAAACTGAATCTTCCTTTTAGTGCATAAAAAGCTAACGTACTGTTGGGACAGATAAAACAATCAATCGAACTTACTCACTGAGTTTTCTCCTTCACTAATTTGCTTCAAAGGAGTCCACCCTTGGAATGAATCAGAAACAGGATTTCTAGTGACCTTTTCATATGTCAAGAACTCCAGACTAAGAATGGAAGATCCATGTTGGTCAGCAACCTTTTGCTATTTTTTTAATAAGCTTTATTTTTTAGAGCAGTTTTATGTTCACAGCAACATGGAGCAGAAAATACACATAGTTCCCATAAACCTCTCCTCCACACACCTGCACAGCTTCCCCTCTTATTTGCATCCTCACCAGAGTAATACATGTATTACAATTGATGGATTTATATTAACACATCATAATCACCCAGTGTCGATAGTTTACATTACCATTGACTCTCAGTGTTGTGCATTCTATGAGTTTGAACAACTTTACATTTCGCTATTTTTAAAGAGAGAAGGTGGGATTGTAGCGAAAAAAAATAGTGCCATGGTCTTCTAGGTGCCTCGCTCTGACACATCTTCCTCAGTGATTCATTTGGAGACCACAAAAACCTCTCTGCATTGAACTGTGCAGGATTTTGCCAAGGAGACGAGAATCCCAATGCTTCTTTTCCTCTAGTGTGAGGGCATTCAGTGCAGAGATGGGGGAATTATATCTTATGTGGATTTTTTCCATCCAACACTTATTGAAAATCTATTATATACAAACATGCTCAGTCATCTGTGGCTGACTGGGACACAAAGATAAGGAAAACAATCATTATAATATGATGTGATAAGTATTTTGATAGATGTTAAGCATAGGGGCACATAAAACTATCCCTTCCACTCAGATATCACCTGATTTCTAGTCACTAGTCTTGACTCTAGCCCCTGTTTTGAGCCAAACAAGTGCTTGGAATGCAGCAAATTTACTTCTTTTAGGTTCCATAACCTCACTTTTAAGAATTTTAAGAATGTGGTTTCATAAAAGGCTGTATCCATCTTCTGCCTAAAAGTCACTGTCTACATGTATATATAGTCACATCTTAGTCACTACACAAATATTATCAGAAATGTAATGCTAAAAATGCCATCTTGATGTTGCATATTTTCTTCTGTTTAAACTTTCCATTTCAGTTTTTTCTCCAACCTCAACACAGGACTAATTCAAGCTGTGATCGCCTAGGTTCTTACATCAGCAACATCTGTCACCAAAAATAAATATTCTGCAATCAAAACTTAACTGGCCTAGCAATTTTGTTAGTGATGCATGAGGCAGAACAGAATTCAGCTTCATTCTTCCTCTGCTAAATTGGCTTTGCAGCACTGAGAATAGGAAAGATTTATGTGTTAGTAAATTAAGCAGAGATGGCCCATAGAAAACAAAAGATACAAATACATGCAAGCCCACAGTATTCTTTAATATTCAGTTTTACTCCTGTACAATGCAATATACTTTAACAAGTTGAAAAACATAAAGAGACAATGCTTCTAGTTAAAATGAAATTTGAATTTCAGATGTCAATATTTTAAAGGCTGAACAATGCAATTTCTGGTCTTATTAAATCAAGAAATAATTGTTGTTATTAAACATTTGTAAACAGTAGTAATTATGAAATCCCTAGCATGGTTTCCGCTTCTTAAATAAATTGTGCTTACTGCTCCTGTTTTAGCATTTCAGTTTACAAAGCAATCTTACACATATTACTTCATTTAATCTTTAAGACAATAGTCTTCAGACAGCAGTTCAAGGAATTATCATTTTTATTAAAGAAATAGAGAAACTGTAGCCTAGAAGTTAAATCCAAGATAACAAGCCTAAGGACTGCAGTGAGAATCTGGGGGAAAATTAACTATTTTTTCTCATTATTCTTGACCACATATAGCAAATTCTCATTATTCATGGTAATCACGTTCGATACAATTGCCATGAACACTGAATTCATGAACTGTGAACCATTACTTTTAGGGGAAATATACAGTTAGGTTCCTATGAGCCTCTGGTCACAACATTTTCATCAACCAATCAATACATAATGTTGTTTCATGTGTTTCTGTTTAAAACACTTATTTAATACATATTATTGAGTAACATTGAGCTCATGGCCAGCAGCACTATAACTCATGCCTGAATGAAACTTAGGTAACGCACTCACATTCCCCATATGGCACATCAGAGCTTTCTTGCACTTAGAGACACTAGAGAGAACTTCAGAACTATGCTTGGGGGGCATTTTATACAGTAGAATCAAAGAAAAGCATAAAAATGCAAAAAATATGGCACTAAATAGATCACAAAAGAACACTTGTTTATAATAAAAGAGCAGAAACAAGAAGGCAGAGGGTCTGTGCATTGCATGACTCAAGTTATTGGCCACTCTCTGCATTTCTGTACATTTTCTGCGAATGACCGAGAAAGTGCCTCAAGTATTTCAATTTTGGGTTATAAATAAATTTTAGTAAGTGGGCAAATTTGCATTTATAAAATCCATAGGTAATGAGGATCACTTATATATTACCATTTCATATCTTCTATAGATGTTTATATATCCATGTTAAATAATAAATTTAGAAAGAGGAAAGTAAGGGGTGAAAATATAATCAGTTGGGTACACTCCAAATGTTAACAGCAATGTTCCAGTGATCATTTGAAGTATAGATGAGGGATCAGGACTGCCCATGAGGATGTTGCATGTCTTTAACCCTTTTCTTGACCTTTGACTGTTTTATACTGAGGGACACCTGGAGATAAAAGATTCGTGGATCTTTTGGATCTTTCAGATAAAGGGAGAAGGAAGGGTTTGGATTTAGGTTTACCCAATTGTACTCTGACTAAACTGCTTAGGAAGGCCATGATTATGTTTTAGTCTAGGTTCTCAAGAGAAACAGAGCCAATAGGAGAAAAACATATATATATTAAATTATATATTAGATATTAAAATATATATAACATAATATATTATATATTATATATTTACATATATACATGATATATTTTACATATTTTAAATATGTAATATATAATATATTAATAATATATATATTATTAAAAAGAGTTGGCTCATGTGGTTTTGAAGGCCGAGAAGTCCCAGGAATTGTGGTTGGAAAGCTGGAAACTCAAAAAACCAATGATATAGTTCCAGTCAGAATCTGAAGGCCTAAGAACCAGGAGAGTGAATGGTGTAATTTCCAGTATGAGCCTAAATCCAAAGGCAGGTGAAGATTGATGGTGCCAGCTGAAAGACAGTCAGCCAGAGAGAGTAAATTCACTCTAAAAGCCTTTTTGTTCTATTCCGGAGTGGGCAACCTGCTTTATCCAATCTACCAATCCAAATGTTACTCTCATCCAGAATCATCCTCACAGACACACCCAGGAAAAATGTTTTATCAAATATCTAGGCACCTTGTGGCTCAGTGAAGCTGATACATAAAATTAACCATCATAGATTATATTCTCTTTTTTTAGAAAGATGTGAAGTATATTTAAATACAAGTCTATAGAGAATAGTAAACAGGAAATAATGAAGCAGGAAGGAAGAATGGAATCATTTAACCTCCAACATTAACCAGTTCAGGACATTTAGTTTGAAATGGTGTGCAGCCTCAGAATATCATAAATAACAATTTGCAATATACTACATAACCATATTCCACTTCCAGTGGACTTATATATATATAACTATACCACTCTTTCTGTCCACTGTCATGATTTTGTTTTTTAAAATAGAGAAATCTCCTAGTCACCACCATTTATGACTTTGATTTTTAACCTATGAACCAAGTAATAAAAGAAATACACATTGCAAATCTAATATGTTCAAGGCCCCAAAACTGAATCACAGATAAAAGTTAAGTATATTATTAGCAGGTTATCCTTTAAAAAAATAATAACTTTTTGACTTTACCTTTTTCCTTTCATCTGACCAACTGCCTAAAGAATTTACATAATTAAATCCTTATTAATTAAGCAAAATCATACACCAACAACAGCTAATTTTTTAAAGGGTGATGATCAGTATGAAGATTAGTCAGTTTTCAGGAAGGGTTGAATCATCAGCCACCAGTTATTGGGTCTTCTACTGAACTAGGGATAGGACTTTGAGACTGAGATGATCTTACTCATCTCTGGATTTTAAAGACCACTGGACCTACATATGGCACATAACTTGGTATTTGCTAAATGCTCTTTGGAACTAAATTAAATAAGAAAAGTCTAACTTTCCACTCCACTGAAGTAATTTCCACTTCAGGAACAATAGTGACCTAGGCAGTGACCATGTTATAGAAATTACACTTCCTAGAAATTTGAAAAAGACACGTAAGTAACAAGGAACAAAGAATAAACCTGTCACTTTCAGTGAAATTGTTACTTGAAAAGATAGAATTACACTATCCATGAAGAGAAAGACCTCCAAGGTGAGAAATTTTCTTTATGACCCATATCTTCAAGGACCCACAAGGAAGCTATAGATAAGTGAAATATCTAAGCAGCACCTATTATGTCAAAAACATGAACAAATCAGCCAGGAAGTCATCTGTGATAAAATCACAAGAGATACAGCCTACACAGACATTTAACTGAAAAATCAAGTATGATTCTTATGGAAAATTACTAGAATGGTCAAAAGTCAACCAATATGACTTGGAGTAATAAAGAGACAAGTCACTGTGACCAGTGTTGTGATTAAGATTTTGGTAGCATGTCTTATTTAAATACCTTTATTTCATGTATTTAAAAAAGAAATTATCCCTATCTCAGGTTTGTAACTTTCATAATAAGCATTATCTATAAGAAAAAAATTAAAAATTTGATTTGTATTTTACTATGTTAACATTTTAGGTAAGAAATATGAGTTAAATAGAAAAGATGTATCTCTCCTTTTAAGGACCCTCAGAAGTCAAATTAAACAGGTTTTTCTATTTAGGCACATACATGACACAGGACACAACAGTAAAGAGCTGAATATTGACAGAAGATTTTAAATAAATGCTTTCATCCCAGTACAAGTGCAAGGAACAGAAAGCAGATCAATGTTTGACCCTCATGACTTTTTTTTTTTAATGAAAACATCAGTAAGTTACTATTTTTGTTTCTGAAAGAATGTAAGTAGGAATCCTTTCAGAAGCTTTGATAATTTTTCCATTACCAAAAATTATAAGTTTTTGTGTATAATCATTTGGAGAGTTTTTCAAAACTTTTGTTTTGGAATATCAAGAAAGCAAGGTTCTTGAGATTTTCTTAGTAATAATGGCAGAGAGCATTACAAGTAGAAAAGCCATTGGAATTACAACTTAAAGTTTAAAACTGAATGGAGATTCATTTTTTGAAAGCTAATATAAAAGTAAGTTACTACTGGCTGGGAGGAGCAAGATAGCAGACAAGTAGGAGACCTAAATTTCGTCTGGTCCCAGGAATTCAGCTGGATAGGGATCAAACCATTCTGAACACCTACGAACTCAAAAGGAGATCAAAGAAAAGAACAGCAACTCTCTGAACAGAAAAGTGACCACTTTCTGAACAGAAAAGAAACCACTTTCTGGAAGGTAGGACATGAGGAGAGTGAATCCAAGGCAATATTTGGGAAGATAGACCACAGGAGGAGTGACCCTCCATCAGCCACTCCCAGCAAGTGATAGAGCAGCGGAGCACAAAATCGGAACTTTGGAGAAGTCGGCTCCGCTGATGGACGTCGCCCCAGTGGCTAAGCGGGGGGTGGAACCCTCGCTGGGACAGTGTGGTCTCAGGACCCTTGGGGTCACAGAAAGACTGGGGGTGCCTGAGTGCAGCAGAGCTCCCAGGTATTGGAGCGGGGAAGCCGGCTGCAGAGACGGAGCCGGGGCACGGGCTCTCATATCGGGGTCGCCATAAACCGTGATCCGCAGCACAGTCAGGCCACTGCTCCTCCAGCAGGGACCCAAAAAGCGGCAGATCCGGGGAGACTCCCCTTCCTCCCCTGGGAGGAGCGGTGTGGGAGCACACGGCAGGGATCTGCTGGGTTTGGAGACTCCACACCGAGTCGGGTGCCAGAGATAGAAACGCTCGGTCACAGGCCAGGTGAGCATGGAGTGCAGCCGGAGACCAGGGAGATGGGAGTGATTGACTGCTTTTCTCTGGAGGCACACTGAGGAGTGGGGCCCCGAGTTCTTGGCTCCCCCGGGGCAGAGACTGGGAGGCTGCCATTTTCATTCTTGTCCTCCAAAGTTGTAGGGAGAGCTTGCAGGGAACAAAAGCTCCCGAGAGCAAACCCAAGCAGATTACTTGGCCCGGAGCAGCAAGGGTGGGGCAATTCTGCCTCTGGCAAAGACATTTGGGAACCACAGCAACAGGCCCCTCCCCCAGAAGATCAGCAAGAACAGCCAGCCACGACCAAATTTACTGATCAATGAGAATGGCAGAACTCCAGCACTAGGGAAATACAGTGCATAGATTTCATGGCTTTTTTCCCCCTGATTCTTTTTTTTTTTTTAAGATTTTCTTTATTTATTTGAGAGAGAGAATGAGAGAGAGAGAGAGCACGAGAGGGGGAAGGGTCAAAGGGAGAAGCAGACTCCCCACCGAGCAGGGAGCCCAATGCAAGACTCGATCCTGGGACTCCAGGATCATGACCTGAGCTGAAGGCAGTCGCTTAACCAATTGAACCACCCAGGACCCCCGCCCCCTGATTCTTTAGTCTTTCAAAGTTAATTTTTTTAATTTTCTTTTTTTATCTTTTTGAAATTTTCTTTTTCCCTTTTTCAACCAACATCTTATCAGTTCCTTTTTTAAAAAATCTTTTTTATTTTTCATTTTTAGAGTCATATTCTATCACTTCAGAGTAGTTAACCTACTTTTTGGTACATATATAAGTTGTTCTCTCTTTAAAATTTTGGGATACACTTTCTTCTAACAGACCAAAATATACCCTAAATCTCTATGTATGGCTTTCTTCTAGTCTCCTGCCTGATCACATTCTCTCCCGTTTTTTTTTTTTAATTCCTCTTCTTTCTTTTTTCAACCAACTTCTTACCTTATCAATTCCTTTTATAAAATCTTTTATAATTTTCAATTGTACAGTCATATTCCATCCCTTTACCGTATTTACCCTTCTTTTTGTACATATATAAGTTTTTCTTTCTTTAAAATTTTGGGAGGCACTTTCATCTAACAGACCAAAATACACCCAAAATCTAGTGTGTGGCACTGATCTATGCACCAGCCTGATCATATTTGATCATGTTTTTTTTTTTTAATCTTTTTCTTACTCTTTTTTTTCTTTTTTCTTTCTTACGCTTTCTTTTCCCCTGGTTTCAAGTCTCTTCTGATTTGTTTAGTGTATATTTTTCTAGGGTCATTGTTACCCTATTATTCATCTATTCTCCACTGGACAAAATGACAAGATGGAAAAAATCACCTCAAAAAAAAGAACAAGAGGCAGTACTGACTCCCAGGGAGCTAATCAATATGGACATTAGTAAGATGTCAGAACTAGAGATCAGAATGACGATTTTAAAGATACTAGCTGGGCTTGAAAAAAGCATGGAAGTTATTACAGAAACCCTTTCCGGAGAAATAAAAGAACTAAAATCTAACCAAGTCGAAATCAAAAAAGCTATTAATGAGGTGCAATCAAAAATAGGGGCTCTAACTGCTAGGATAAATGAGGCAGAAGAGAGAATCAGTGATATAGAAGACCAAATGATGGAAAATAAAGAAGCTGAGAGAAAGAGAGATAAACAACTACTGGATCACGAGGGCAGAATTCGAGAGATAAGCGATACCATAAGATGCAACAACATTAGAATAACTGGGATCCCAGAAGAAGAAGAAAGAGAGAGAGAGGCAGAAGGTATATTGGAGCAAATTCTAGCAGAGAACTTCCCTAATTTGGGGAAGGAAATAGGCATCAAAATCCAGGAGAGGAGGAGAACCCCTCTCAAAATCAATAAAAATAGGTCAACACCCTGGCATCTAATAGTAAAACTTATGAGTCTCAGAGACAAAGAGAAAATCCTGAAAGGAGCTCGGGACAAGAGATCTGTAACCTACAATGGTAGAAACATTAGACTGGCAACAGACCTATCCACAGAGACCTGGCAGGCCAGAAAGGACTGGCATGATATATTCAGAGCACTAAATGAGGAAAATATGCAGCCAAGAATACTGTATCCAGGTAGGCTGTCATTGAAAATAGAAGGAGAGATAAAAAGCTTCCAGGACAAACAAAAACTAAAGAAATTGCAAACACGAAACCAGCCCTACAAGAAATATTGAAAGGGGTCCTCTAAGCAAAGAGAGAGCCTAAAAGTAACATAGACCAGAAAGGAACCAGACAATATACAGTAACAGTCACCTTACAGGCAATACAATGGCACTAAATTCATATCTTTCAATAGTTACCTTGAATGCAAATGGGCTAAAGGCCCCAATCAAAAGACACAGGGTATCAGATTGGATAAAAAAACAAGACCCATCGAAATGCTGTCTGCAAGAGATTCATTTTAGACCCAAAGACACCTCCAGATTGAAAGTGAATGGGGTGGAAAACCATTTACCATGCTAATAGACACCAAAAGAAAGCTGGGGTGGCAAATCTTATATCAGACAAATTAGATTTTAAACCAAAGAATGTAATAAGAGATGAGGAAGGACACTATATCCTACTTAAAGGTATCCAACAAGAAGATCTAACAATTGTAAATATCTATGCCCCTAACATGGGAGCAGCCAATTATATAAGCCAATTAATAACAAAAGCAAAGAAACACATTGACAATTATACAATAATAGTAGGGGACTTTAACACCCCCCTCACTGAAATGGATAGATCATCTAAGCAAAAGATCAACAAGGAAATAAAGACTTTAAATGACACACTGGACCAGATGGACTTCACAGATATATTCAGAACATTCCATCCCAAAGCAACAGAATAGACATTCTTCTCCTGTGCCCATGGAACATTCTCCAGAACAGACCACATCCTAGGTCACAAATCAGGTCTCAACCCGTAACAAAGGATTAGGATCATTCCCTGCATATTTTTGGACCACAATGCTTTGAAACTAGAACTCAATCACAAGAGGAAAGTCGGAAAGCACTCAAATACATGGAGGCTAAAGAGCATCCTACTAAAGAATGAATGGGTCAACCAGTAAAGTAAAGAAGAATTTAAAAAATTCATGGAAACAAATGAAAATGAAAACACAACTTTTCAAAATCTTTGGGATGCAGCAAAGGCAGTCCTAAGAAGAAAGTATATAGCAATACAAGCCTTTCTCCAGGAACAAGAAGGGTCTCAAATACACCACCTAACCCTATACCTAAAGGAGCTGGAGAAAGAACAGCAAATAAAGCCTAAACCCAGCAGGAGAAGAGAAATAATAAAGATCAGAGCAGAAATCAATGAAATAGAAACCAAAAGAACAGTAGAACAGATCAACAAAACTAGGAGCTGGTTCTTTGAAAGAATTAACAAGATTGATAAACCCCTGGCCAGACTTATCAAAAAGAAAAGAGAAAGGACCCAAATAAATAAAATCATGAATGAAAGAGGAGAGATCACAACCAACACCAAAGAAATACAAACAATTATAAGAACGTATAATGACCAACAATATGCCAGCAAATTAGATAATCTGGAAGAAATGGATGCATTACTAGAGATGTATAAACTACCAAAACAGAACCAGGAAGAAATAAAAAACCTGAACAGACCTATAACCACTAAGGAAATTGAAGCAGTAATCAAAAATCTCCCAACAAACAAAAGCCCAGAGCCAAATGGCTTCCCAGGGGAATTCTACCAAACATTTGAAGAATTAATACCTATTCTTCTGAAACTGTTCCAAAAAATAGAAATGAAAGGAAAACTTCCAAACTCGTTTTATAAGGCCACCATTACCTTGATCCCAAAACCAGACAAAGACCCCATCAAAAAGGAGAATTACAGACCAATATCCCTGATGAACATGGATGCAAAAATTCTCACCAAAATACTAGCCAATAGGATCCAACAGTACATGAAGAGGATTATTCACCACGACCAAGTGGGATTTGTCCCTGGGCTGCAAGGTTGGTTCAACAACCACAAATCAATCAATGTGATACAATACATTAATAAAAGACAGAACAAGAACCATAGGATCCTCTCAATAGATGCAGAAAAAGCATTTGACAAAGTACAGCATCCTTTCTTGATCAAAACTCTTCAGTGTATAGGCATAGAGGGTACATACCTCAATATCATAAAAGCCATCTATGAAAAACCCACAGCGAATATCATTCTCAATGGGGAAAAACTGAGAGCTTTCCCCCTAAGGTCAGGAACACAGCAGGGATGTCCACTCTCACCACTGCTATTCAACATAGTACTAGAAGTCCTAGCCACAGCAATCAGACAACAAAAAGAAATAGAAGGCGTCCAAATCGGCAAAGAAGAAGTCAAACTCTCACTCTTTGCAGATGATATGATACTTTATGTGGAAAACCCCAAAGACTCCACCCCAAAACTGCTAGAACTCATACAGGAATTCAATAAAGTGGCAAGACATAAAATCAATGCACAGGAATCAGTTGCATTCCTATACACCAACAACAAGACAGAAGAAAGAGAAATTAAGGAGTTGATCCCATTTACAATTGCACCCAAAACCATAAGATACCTAGGAATAAATCCAACCAAAGAGGCAAAGAATCTGTGCTCAGAAAAGTATAGAATACTCCTGAAAGAAATTGAGGAAGACACAAAGAAATGGAAAAACGTTCCATGCTCATGGATTGGAAGAACAAATATTGTGAAGATGTCAATGCAACATAGAGCAATCTACACATTCAATGCAATCCCTATCAAAATACCATCCACTTTTTTCAAAGAAATAGAGCAAATAATCCTAAAATTTGTATGGAACCAGAAAAAATCCTGAATTGCCAGAGGAATGTTGAAAAAGAAAAGCAAAGCTGGTGGCATCACAATTCCAGACTTCCAGCTCTATTACAAAGCTGTCATCATCAAGACAGTATGGTACTGGCACAAAAACAGATACATAGACCAATGGAACAGAATACAGAGCCCAGAAATGGACCCTCAACTCTACAGTCAACTAATCTTTGACAAAGCAGGAAAGAATGTCCAGTGGAAAAAAGACAGTCTCTTCAACAAATGGTGTTGGGAAAATTGGACAGCCACATGCAGAAGACTCAAACTGGACCATTTCCTTACACCACACACAGAAATAGATTCAAAATGGGTGAAAGACCTAAATGTGAGACAGGAGGCCATCAAAATCCTAAAGGAGAACACAGGCAGCAACCTCTTCGACCTCAGCCGCAGCAACTTCTTCCTAGAAACATCACCAAAGCCAAGGGAAGCAAGGGCAAAATTAACTTTTCGGACTTCATCAAGATAAAAAGCTTTTGCACAGCAAAGGAAACAGTCCACAAACCAAGAGACAACCGACAGAATGGGAGAAGATATTTGCAAATGACATATCAGATAAAGGGCTAGTATCCAAAATCTATAAAGAACTTATCAAACTCAACACCCAAAGAACAAATGATCCAATCAAAAAATGGACAGAAGACATGAACAGACATTTCTGCAAAGAAGACATTCAAATGGCCAATAGGCACATGAAAAAGGGCTCAACATCACTCGGCATCAGGGAACTACAAATCAAAACTTCAATGAGCTACCACCTCACACCAGCCAGAATGGCTAAAATTAACAAGTCAGGAAATGACAGATGTTGGCGAGAATGCGGAGAAAGGGGAATCCTCCTACACTGTTGGTGGGAATGCAAGCTGGTGCAGCCACTCTGGAAAACAGTATGGAAGTTCCTCAAAAAGTTGAAAATTGAGCTACCCTACAACCCAGCAATTGTGCTACTGGGTATTTACCCCAAAGATACAAATGTAGGGATCCGAAGGGGTACCTGCACCTCAATGTTTATAGCAGCAATGTCCACAATAGCCAAACTATGGAAAGAGCCAAGATGTCCATCAACAGATGAATGGATAAAGAAGATGTGGTATATTTATACAATGGAATATTATGCAGCCATCAAAAAATGAAATCTTGCCATTTGCAATGACATGGATAGAACTAGAGAGTATTATGCTAAGCGAAATAAGTTAATCAGAGAAAGACATGTATCATATGATCTCACTGATATGAGGAATTCTTAATCTCAGGAAACAAACTGAGGGTTGCTGGAGTGGTGGGGGGTGGGAGGGATGGGGTGGCTGGGTGATATACACTGGGGAGGGTATGTGCTATGGTGAGCGCTGTGAATTGTGTAAGACTGTTGAATCACAGATCTATACCTCTGAAACAAATAATACATTATATGTTTAAAAAAAGAAGAAGAAGAAGAAGAAGAAGATAGCAGGAAGGGGGAAATGAAGGGGGGAAATTGGAGGGGGAGACGAACCATGAGAGACTATGGACTCTGAGAAATGAACTGAGGGTTCTAGAGGGGAGGAAAATGGGGGGATGGGTTAGCCTGGTGATGGGTATTAAAGAAGGTGCGTACTGAATGGAGCACTGGGTGTTATACACAAACAATGAATCATGGAACACTACATCAAAAACTAATGATGTAATGTATGGTAATTAACATAACATTAAAAAAAAGTAAAAAAAAAAGTAAGTTAGTACTAGGCTGAAGAGCAGACTTTTAAAAGAAATAACAATATTTAGATGAGATTTGTCTAAATGACAAAGTGACACCTATATATAAAGTAAGCAAAATGAAATCTAAGTACACAAGTTCCCAGGATAAATCATTCATTATTTAAAACTTGACTGTCAACTACTAAGGCATTTTGCAGATTATAGAGGTAGATAGGCTTCACCTATTGGTAGAGATATTATAATGACTATAGGAGAAGAGAAGTACCTTCTCCATTAACTCTAAAATAGCAAAAAGAAAATCTAGTAGAGTTCCCCATATCCAATGGAAATTAATGCAAAAGAATATTCAAAGACTTTCTCTACTATTAACTCAAAGAGTGCTTCCTGCCTGCAAAATGAACAGTATCCACCTTTTCAGTAAACTTCTTGAAATTCTACACGATCATCTCATTCTCTCCTTAGCGCTTTTGTGTTTGTTTTTGTTCTCTTTACCTCTTTTTAATATTATCTACTCCTCAGAACAATTTAAAAATGTCTTTTCTATTTTATATGACTTTATTATCCATTTAAAATGCACTAACTAGTTTCAGCCCTGTAATGACAACTGCGCTCTCTGCCTCCTTCACTTGATGTTCTTCAATAATCAGGGACATTATGGGGGAGTTAGGAAATCATATTGCTCAACTGACCTTGCATCCAACATTCTCCGTAAGGTAATAATGAAGCATAATTTTAACAGTCAAGAGTACTTTTCCCCTGAAAAGGCACAATATGATAGAGCAACACAAATCTAAAAACTCTTAAAAATATGTTTTAAGTAGAATTTTTGGAGAATTTTCTAAAATTAAAAGGTATTCTTATAGGCTTTCCCACTGCCCTACTGCATAATTTAGAGAATGTCATCCTAATATCTCCATTTCCTCATAAGTGAAAGGGGGAACACTTTTGATGTTCTATTACATGACATGATTGTCCTACAAAATTTACTTAAGTAAAAGTATACCTATGTAATAAGATTTAGTGAAATCATTTAGATATCTAAGGAATCTCTGTTAAGTTACA
Source organism: Phoca vitulina (assembly GCF_004348235.1). Lineage (NCBI taxonomy): Eukaryota > Metazoa > Chordata > Mammalia > Carnivora > Phocidae > Phoca > Phoca vitulina. The sequence goes on from NW_022589706.1 coordinate 92,252,880, forward strand.
GAGTCTTAAAATCCAGAGTTTTAAACTCTGAGTTTTAAACTCTGATCCAACTTTGCAAAAAAACAAAAGAAAAGTCAACAGTAAGCTACTTGGAACACACACACACACACATCTAATACTCTAATGATTAGGAAAAATCAGCATGACTTGTTAAATAAAGATACATTTACCTCTTATTTGTCCCATGCTTAAATGAGAGAAATCTATAAAGCATGGAAAATAGAATCTAGAACATGGCAGATACACAATATCTCCCTCAGGATCTCCTTTTCCCTGTTTCTCTCTTCCTTTTTCACTCTCTCCTTCTGCTCCTGTTTCCTATATGTTTATGTGCATATAATATCTTTTTCAAAACTAGGACCATATTCACCTCTACAAAGCCTTCCCCTGATCTCCAAGCCCCTCTGTCCTATTCAGTGCCTCAAACATTCATGTGATTTTTACCAGACCATGCAATTTGTACCAATGCAATCTTCTTATACCTATGTATCTTATCTCCAAATGAACTTGTAAGTCTTTTAAAGGCAGAAACCAGGGGGCGCCTGGGTGGCTCAGTTGGTTAAGCATCTGGCTTCAGCTCAGGTCACGATTCCAGGGTCCTGGGATCGAGCCCCACATGGGGCTCCCTGCTTGGTGGGGAGCCTGCTTCTCCCTCTCCCATTCCCCCTGCTTGTGTTCCCTCTCTTGCTGTGTCTGTCTCTGTCAAATAAATAAATGAAATCTTTAAAAAAAAAATAAAATAAAGGCAGAAACTATAGATTTACTGCCTTCTCTAACATCACTTTTTAAGTTGTTGATGTACACATAATGCTTAAGCAATGAATGGCATTCTATGTATTCAACCTCTATAACAAAGGGACAGGACCAGTGGATCAAAGTGATAGATATGATATATTCTTTACTAGTAAATTTTATGGGTTCTGTTACATACAACACACATCAACAAACTGGGAAAATTACCCCCTGAAGATCAAACAAGGGTAAATTTGTTTTAGTTATAACGAAAGGAGTTTTGTCAGTTTTCTGAAAGTAAAGTCATTCTTTTTTCTTTCTTTCTTTCTTTTTTTTTTTTTGAGAGAGAGCACATGAGCAGTCAGGTGAAGGTGGGTAGGGACAGAGGGAGATAAAGAGAGAGAATCCCAAGCAGGCTGCACACCCAGTGTGGAGGCCAATGTGGTACTGAATCTCATGACTCCAAGATCTGACCTGAACCGACATTAAGAGTGCACGGCTCAACAAACTGAGCCACCCAAGTGCCCCAGTAAAGTCATTCTTATGTGATCTTAAATCATGCATCATGAGTCTGGTGATTTTCTTTATCGGTGTGGTCAATTTGATATGTTACAGAAATCAAAATTAATATAAGCTTAAAAAGTTCATGCAAAAATATTGATATACTTTTACCAATATCTTGAATGGAAACACCAATATTTTTCTTTTTTGTTCTGTTTTATTTATTTCAGAGAGAGAGAGAGAGAATGCGTGAGCATGAGTGGGGGAGGGGCAGAGGGTGAGGGAGAAGCAGGCTCTCCACTCAGTGGGGAGCACGATGTGGAGCTCGATCCCAGGACCCTGGGATCATGACCCGAGCTGAAGGCAGACGCTTAATGGACTGAGCCACCCAGGTGCCCCAGAAACACCAATATTTTTTTTTTTTTCCATGAAAATTTTCTTTCTTTTTTTTTTTTAATTTTTTTATTGTTATATTAATCCCCATACATTACATCATTAGTTTTAGATATAGTGTTCCATGATTCATTGTTTGTGCATAACACCCAGTGCTCCATGCAGAACGTGCCCTCCTCAATACCCATCACCAGGCTAACCCATCCTCCCA